>NW_027187367.1:1950448-2014687 GCF_028583685.1 Petaurus breviceps papuanus
CACACACACACACACACACACACACACACACACACACACACACACACCTTCCCTTATCCCCTTCACTTCTGTTTTACTGTAGAGCAAAATAGATTTCTATACCACATTGCCTGCATAATCTTATTTCCCAGTTGCATGTAAAAATGATTTTTTAACATTTGTTTTTAAAACTATGACTTCCACATTCTCTCCCTACCTCCTTTCCCACCCTTCCTCATTGAGAAGTCAGGGAATTCAATATAAGTTATACATGTGTAGTCATGCAAAATACTTCCGTAACAGTCATGTTGTGAAAGACTTACTGTATTTCCCTCCACCCCACCCACCATTTATTACATTCTCTCCTTTGACCTTATCTCTCCTCAAAAGTGTTTGCTACTGATTATGCCCCCCCTTCCCATTAACCATGCCTTCTATAATCACTCCTTTTCCTATCCCCTTGTCAACTCCTTTCCTGTAATGTAAGGTAGATTTTCATATGCAGTTGTGTATATTATTCCCTCCAAAAGCTAAATCTGATGAGAGTAAGGTTTACTCATTTCCTCTAATCTCCTCTCTCCTCCCCTCCATTGTAAAAGCTTTTCCTTGCCTATTTTATGTGAGATAATTTACCTCAATCCACTCTCCATTTGTTTTTCTTCTAGTACATTTTTCTCTTACCTCTCCAGATATACTAATACTGAGAAAGGCTCGTGAGCTACAAACATCATCTTTCCGTGTAGGAATGAAAACGTTGCAAATTTAACAAGTCCCTTATGATTTCTCTTTCTTGGTTCATGCTTCTCTTGGGTCTCCTACTTGAAAGTCAAATTTTCTATTCAGGTCTGGTCTTTTCATCAAGAATGCTTGAACATCCTCTATTTCATTGAATATCCATTTTTTTCTACTTAAAGATTATACTCAGTTTTTCTGGGTAGGTGATTCTTGGTTTGAATCCTAATTCATTTGACCTCCAGAATGTCATATTCCAAGACTTCTGATGCCTTGATGGAGAAGTTGCTAAATCTTGTGTTGTGTGATTGTGTTTCCACAATACCTGAATTGTTTATTACTGACTGCTTGTAATATTTTCTCTTTGACCTGGGAACTCGGGAATTTGACTACAGTATTCCTAGGAGTTTTCATTTGGAGATCTAATTCAGGAAGTGATTAGTGGATTCTTTCCATATCTATTTTTCCCCTTAGGTTTTAGAATAAAAAGGCAGTTTTCCTTGATAATTTCTTGAAAGATAATGTCTAGGCTCTTTTTTTCATCATGGTCTTCAGATAGTTCAATAATTTTTAAATTATCTCTCCTGAATCTATTTTCCAGGTCAGTTGTATTTTTGCCAATGGGATATTACACACTGTCTTCTATTTTTTCATTCTTTTGGTTTTCTTTTATACTTTCTTGATTTCTCATAAACTCATTAGCTTCCATTTGCTCCATTCTAATTTTTAAGGAATTGTATTCTTCAGTGAGCTTTTGGAATTTCTTTTTCATTTGGCTAATTCTTTTTAAAGCATTCTTTTCATTGCCTCTTTATTCCTTTGGGTTAGTCTTTTTTTTTTTTTTTTAAAGCAATCAGGGTTAAGTAACTTGCTCAAGGTTACATGGCCAGTTATTTCTGGGTGTGGTGCTGAGTATCTGAGCCCAGGATTTGATCCAGGTCATCCCAACATTGGAGCCAATGCTCTTACTCGCTGAGCCACCTGGCCACCCCTAAGCAATTGGGGTTAAGTAACTTGCTCAAGGTTACACGGCCAGGTGTTTCTGGGTGGGTGCTAAGTGTCTGAGCCCGGGATTCGATCTCCAGTTCATCCCGACACTGGAGCCGGTGCTCTTACTCACTGTGCTACCTGGCCGCCCTAAGTGTTAGTCTTTTTTAAGGTGTTACTTTCTTCAGCATTTTTTGGGGGAAGGTCTCCTTCAGGAAATTGTTGATGCATTCTTTATGATTTTCTTACATCTCTCTCATTTCTCTTCCCAATTTCTTCTCTATTTCTCTCACTTGATTTTCAAAATCCTTTTTGAGATCTTCCATAGTCTGTGACCAACTTGTATTTTTCTTGAAGCCTTTGGATGTAGGAGCTTTGATTTTGTTTTCTTCTTCTCATTGCATATTTTCATCTTCAAGTTACTTGACATTTTATGTCTCTGTTAAGGTAAGTCTCTGCTTCTAGTGTGGAGGGTATGCTGTCCAAGCTTCAGCGGTTTTGTGCAGCTGGTTTCAACTATACTTCTAGGGACCTATACATTTTCACTTCTCCCAAAGTGATATAATCAAAGAAGTGTTTCCTCTTCTCCTGGCCTGTGGTCTGCTCTGTGCATTACCACAAAATTCTTTTATGTCTAGGATTTGTGAAAAAGGATTCCCTCTCCACTGCTGCTACAGGTTTCACCACAGCAGTTCTCCTCCTCACCCCAGTACCTCCACCCAGGATTGTAGCCTGCTCAAGGCATAGACAAAGCAAGAGAATCATGCCTCAGGGCAACAAAGAGATCCCTGAAACCCCCCCTCTCATCAACAGCTCGATACCCCCACTGTCTGTAGGCAAGAAGTTCAGGAAGCAGCCATTGCTGCTGTCACTACCACTGCCATCCTGGGGCTGGGGCAGACTTTGCTCCCCTTTCTCTCCCAGATCTGGCAGACCTTTCCTACTGACCTTTTGAATTGTCTTTGTTTTTTGTGTGTAGAGAAGTCTGGAATCTACCTCCATTTGTGCTGGAGTGGTCCACACTACACTGTTCTCTTCTCTCAGACTGGTGCATCAGACCTCTCCCATCAACCTTTCAGTTTGTTTGGGCTGGAAATTTGTTTTACTCTGTCATTTTGGGGCTCTGTAACTTTAGAATTTTTAGAGTCATTTTTTACATATATTTGAAGTAATTTGGGGAGAACTTATGTATATCTCTGCTTTTATTCCACCATCTTGGCTCTGCTCTCTCCCCCCCCCCCCCATCCAAATTCTTTAAAAAGTTACAAGTTCAGGACCAAACAAGAGAAAGAAAGCATTTTTCAAAAGCTTTTGCACAAACAAAACCAATGCAACTAAGATTAGAATGAAAGCAGAAAGCTGAAAAACAATCTTAACATCAAATGTCTCTAAGAAAGGCCTCATTTCTCAAATATATAGAAAGCTAAGTCAAATTTACAAAAATGCAAGGCATTCCCCAAATGACAAATTTTGAAAGGACATGAGCAAGCAGTTTTCAGAAGAAGAAATTAAAGTTATCTAAAGGCATAGAAAGAAGTGCTCTAAATCATTTTTGATTAGAGAAATGAAAAATAATACAATTCTTTGTTATCACTTCACACCTATCAGATTGGCTAATATGATAAGAAGGGAAAATAATAAATGTTGGAGAGGATGTAGGAAAACTGGAACATCAATTCACTATTGGTGGAGTTGTGAACTGATCCAACCACTCTGGTGATCAATTTGGATCTATGCCAAGGGGCAACCAAATTGTGCATACCTTTTCATCCAGCAATACCATTACTAGGTATATATCCCAAAGAGATTATGAAGGAGGGAAAAGGACATACACATGTAAAAATGTTTATTACAATCCTTTTCATAGTGGCAAAAAATTGGAAATTGAGAGGTTGACCATCAATTGGGGAATGGCTGAATAAGCTGTGGTGTATGAATGTAATGGAATATTATAGTGCAATAGCAAATGATTGGCAGGAAAATTTCTTAAAAACCTGACAAAACCTGTATTAAGGGATAAAAAGTGAAATAGCAGAATCAGGAAAACACTATACAGAGTATTAGCAACACTGTGTGATGATCAGCTATGAATGACTCAGTTCTCAGCAACACCAAGATCCAAGGCAAGTACAAAGGACTTACAAAGGAAAATATTATTCACATCAAGATAAAGAACTTATGGACTCTGAATGCAGATCAAAGAATTGTCCTTATTTTATTCTTTGTCATAGTTTTCCCCCCCTTTCAATCTGCTACTTCTTTCACAATTGTGACTAATATAGAAATGTGTTTAATAAGATAGAACATGTATAACCTATATCAATTTGCTTTCCACTTTTCAAAGAGAAGAAGGGAGGGGGAAATATGTGGAACTCAAAATCTTATAAAAATGAATGCTAAAAATTGTCTCAACATATCTTTTGGGGGAAAATTAAATACTATTAATTTTTAAAACTGGAAAATATAATGAGTGGGTTAAAGAACAAATCATAGATGCAATAATTTCATTAAAAAGAATGACAATAATGAGACAACAACATATCAAAACTTAGGGGATACGGCAAAAGCAGTGATTAGTAGAAAATGTATATCTCTAAATGTTTACATAAATAAAAATAGAGAAAGAGGAGACTAGCAAATTGGGAAAACAATTAAAAAAAACTAGGAAAAGGACAAATTAAAATTCCCAATTAAACATAAATTGGAAATCCTAAAAATTACAGGTGTGATTTTAAAAAAAGAGTGTAAAAGAACCATTGAATTAGTAAATTAAAAGCAGAATTGTTTTTTTTAAACAACCACCACAAAGAAAACAGATAAACAATTGGTTAATTTGATTAAAAAAAAAGAGAAACCAAATAACTAGTATCAAAAATGAAGAGAGTGAATATACCACTAATGAAAATGTAATTAGAGTCATTAAAAAAGTTATTTTACCCAATTATATGCCAATAAATTTAGCAATTTAAATGGAAATGAAGAATATTAGCAAAAACATATATTGCATGAATTAGAAAAAGAGGAAAACAAATATCTAAATAGACATATTTTAGAAAAATTGAACAAGTGATAATTGAACTTCCTAGGAAAAAAGTGGTGGATTCACAAGTGAATTCTATCAAACATATAAATAATTCCAATATTGGGGGTGGAGCCCAGATGGTGGAATGGAAGCAGTAACGTTTTTAAGCTCCTCCATGAATCCCATCATTAAACGTTAAAAAGTGAATCTGAATGGATTTTGGAGTGTCAGAATCCAGTGGGAGATGGAGCATGGCAGAATCCAGCCCAGGAAAGTGCCCACATGGATCAGGGCAGGGGGAACATGGAGCATGTGGGGTTGCAGCAGCTTGGACTAGAGAGTGGACTATAGCAGAGAGAGAGAAGGAGACCCAGCCAGCAGACTCACCAACCCCAAGGGCGATTCACAGACATCTCACCAGTGTCTCCCCACGGGACAGGAGGATGCATTGGAGTTGGTAAGAGAAAGCTCAGGGCCTACAGCAGAGACAGCAGCTTCTCTTGGGGCTATCAGCCCCCAGCCTGGAAGTTTAAAAATCACCTGTCTGATTTTCCAGGGTCAAGGATGGCAAAGTAAACTCTGGCTGCTCCCATTCTCCCTCCCTGACCAAGAAAACCCAGAGATAAATGTCACACAGAGAGTAAAATCCTGGAATAGCAGAAATAGCCTGAGGCTTAGGAGTCACTGAGAAAGGGTGTAACTGAGGCTGTAAGGAGCTGAAGAGAAGAGTGGGAGGGGTCCCAACAAGCCCCACCTCACCTGCCCAGCAAAAGCCTTCCTGAGCTGTAGCCCAGAGGTATAGAGGCAGAAATCCAAAGTGGCCAGACCAACCCTCCCCCACAGATTACTCTGTGAGTCTCAGTAACTCAGGGGAAAAATGGAGAATCCTGGCCTTGGCCTCAATCTAGATACCCAGAGGCTACAGCACAAAAAGACAACAACCAGGCATCTAACTCCCAGCCTGAGAAGCTTGGGTCAGAGCCCTCTGTACTCCAGGAGCAGAAATACACTTTAAAGGACAGGAAATAGGCTATTACAATGGGCTGGAAGCAACTTTCAAAGGCAAGACCAAAGACAATAGAATCCTATTATTCTGAAAGAGAAGAATCATTTTCAGGAGACATTATGGACTCTGTGTCCACACCTGAGGCCACAGATGGAAATGTGAACTGGTCTCAAGCCCAAAAAGCATTCTTGGAGGAGCTCAAGAAAGATTTTAAAAGCCAGATTAAGGAGGTAGAAGATAAATTTAAATCTACAGTGACCAAATTGGAAAAAAAGTCTCACTGAAGAAAAATCCTTAAAAAGTAAAATTAGTGAACTAATTGGAAAAAATACCTCCCTAAAAAAGGAGCTTCAAAAACTAACTGAAGAAAATAATCCACTAAAAATTAGAATCAGCCAAATTGAAGCTCAGGACTCTAGGATGCACCAAGAGTCAATCAAACAAAACATGAAAATTGAAAACCTGGAAGAAAGTGTAATATATTTCACTGGAAAAACAAGTGACCTGGAGAACAGATCCAGGAGAGATAACTTAAGTGTCATTGGTCTACCAGAAAGCCATGATGAAAAAAGCAGCCTGGACAACATCCTCCAAGACATTGTCAAAGAAAACTGTCCTGAAGTCCTAGAATCAGAAGGTAAAATAGTGATTGAAGAATTCACCAGTCTGCTCCTCAAAGAGATCCCAAACAGAAAACTCCAAGATATATAGTAGCCAAATTCTAGACTTACAAGATTAAGGAGAAAATATTACAAACAGCCAAAAAGAAACAATTCAAATATCGTGGAACTACAGTCAGGGTTACACAGGCCTAGCAGCTTCTACATTAAAAGATTGGAGGGATTGGAATTTGATATTTCGTAAGGCAAAAGAGCTAGGACTGCAACCAAGGATTAACTACCCAACAAAACTGAGTATAATCTTTCAAGCAAGGAGATGGTCATTTAATGAAATAAGGGAATTCCAGACATTCCTGATGAAAAAGCCAGAGATCAACAGAAAATATGATCTGCAATTACAAGACTTAAGAAAGACATAAAAAGGTAAACAAGGAAAATATACACTCACACATACACACATGAACACACACACACTCATGCACACATGCACATAACTTGGGATGCAATAAGAGCAAAATGTTTACATCCCTACATGAGAAGCTGGTAATTGTCAATATCAAAATTTATTTGATTATCATGACCTTTAAAAGTGTTATACATAGACAGAGGGTGTGGGTATAATTGAGCTAATATGATGGTAAAAAAAAAACCTTATTAGGGAGGTCAAAGGGACTGTAATGGGATAAAAGGAAAGAATGAGACAGAAAAAGGTAAATTATGCCATATGAAGAGGCATAAAAACACACTATAGTAGAGGGGAAGGAAAGAGGGAGAAGAACATCATTTGAACATTATTCTCACTGGTTCTAGTTCAAACAGAGATCAACATAATCAGTTAAGTTTAAGATTCTAATGTGGAAAGACATGAAACCTCATTAAATAGAGGGAAAGGAGGGAGGGAGAGGAGCACTGTATGAAATTTACTCTCATTTGTTTGGGGTCAAAGGGGGAATAACATACTCTGATAAGTATAAAAATCTATTGTGTCCTATAGGCAGTAGGAGGGTAAGATGGGGATAAGAAGAGGGGGGAATTATAAGGGAGAGAAATACTTGTAAGTGGAGATGGTAGGTAAAGAAGGGGAGTCACAGGGAGGAAAAACTGAAGGAGGTGGTGGTCAAAAGGAAAACCCTTAAGGAGGGGAAGGAAGAAGGAAGAAACAAAAACATAAGCAGGGGCGGGAAGAGGATGGAGAGAAAGAGACAGATAGAAATTATTACTGTGAATATGAATGGGATGAACTCTCCCATAAAAGAGAGGAGAATAGCAGAATGGATTAAAAACCACAATCCTACAATATGCTGTCTACAAGAAACACATTTGAAACAAAGGGATACCCACAGGGTAAAGGTAAAAGGCTGGGGTAGAATATATTATGCTTCAGCTAAAGTAAAAAAAGCAGGGGTAGCAATCCTTATCTCAGATAAAGCAAAACCAAAATAGATCTAATTAAAAGAGATAAGGAAGGAAACTATATCCTGTTAAAAGGCACCATCAAGAATGAAGCAATATCATTACTTAACATATATGCACCAAATGGTATAGCATCCAAATTTCTAGAAAAGAACTTAAGGGAATTACAGGAAGAAATAGATAACAAAAGTATACTACTGGGGGACCTTAATCTCCCCCTCTCTGAACTTGATAAATCTAACTTCAAAATAAATAAGAAAGAAGTTAAGGAGGCAAACAGAATTTTAGAGAGTCTAGATACGATTGATCTCTGGAGAAAACTGAATGGGGATAAAAAGGAATATACTTTCTTCTCAGTGGTCCATGGCACATACTCAAAAATTGACCAGGTACTAGGGCATAAAAACTTCACAATTCAGTGCAGAAAGGAAGAAATATTAAATGCATCCTTCTCAGATAATGATGTAATGAAAATCATATGCAATAATGGGCCATGGAAAGACAGATTAAAAACTAGTTGGAAATTAATCAATTTGATCTTAAAGAATGAGTGGGTCAAACAAGAAATTATAGAAACAATCAGTAACTTCATTCAAGAGAATGACAATAATGAGACAACATACTAAAATTTGTGCGATGTAACAAAGGCAGTTCATAGGGGAAGTTTTATATCCCTGAGTGCATACATGAATAAGTTAGAAAAAAGGGAGGTCAAAGAATTGGGCATGAAATTGAAAAAGCTAGGAAGAAAAAGAAATTGAAAATCCCCAATTACATACTAAATTAGAAATAGTGAAAACCAAAGGAGAGCTTAATAAAATTGAAATTAAGAAAAGTATTGAATTAATAAATAAAACTAAGAAGGGGCGGCCAGGTAGCACAGTGAGTAAGATCACCGGCTCCAGTGTTGGAATGACCTGGAGATCGAATCCCGGGCTCAGACACTTAGAACCTACCCAGAAACACCTGGCCGTGTAACCTTGAGCAAGTTACTTAACCCCAATTACTTAGGGTCGGCCAGGTGGCTCAGCAAGTAAGAGCACTGGCTCTAGTGTTGGGATGACCTGGATCAAATCTGGGCTCAGATACTCAGCACCACACCCAGAAATAACTGACCCTGTAACCTTGAGCAAGTTACTTAACCCCGATTGCTTTAAAAAAAAAATAAAACTAAGAGCTGGTTTTATGAAAAAAAAAAATAAAATTGGTAGACAGTCAATTTGATAAAAAAAGAAAGAAAGAAGAAACCAAATTATGAGTATCAAAAATGAAAAGGGTCAATCTACCTCCAATGAAGAGGAAATCAAAACAATTATTAGGAATTATATTGCCCAATTGTATGCACATAAATTTGACAATCTTAGTGAAATGGATGAATATTTACAAAAATGTAAGTTGCCCAGATTAACTGAAGAGGAAGTAAATTACTTAACCCCATTTTCAGAAAAAGAAATTGAAAAAGCCATCAGTGAACTCCTTGGAAAAAATCTCCAGGGTCAGATGGATTTTCTAGTAAATTCTATCAAACATTTAAGGAATGGTTGATTCCAATACTCTACAAACTATTTGGAAAAATTAGTGCAGAAGGAATTCTACCAAATTCTTTTTATGTATGGTACTGATACCTAAATCAGGAAGAGATAAAACAGAGAAAGAAAATCATAGAGCAATTTCCCACATGAATATAGATGCAAAAATTTTAAATAAAATATTAGCAATAAACTACAGCAACTTATTACAAGAATAATACACTTTTATCAGGTAGAATTTATTCCAGGAATTCAAGGATGGTTTAATATTAGGAAAATCATCATTATAATTGATCATATCAACAGTGAAACTATCAGAAACCACATGGTTACCTCAATAAATGCCGAAAAGGCTTTTGAGAAAATACAACATACTTTCCTATTAGAAACACTAGAAAGTATAGGAATATATGGAACCTTCCTTCAAATAATAAGTAACATTTATATAAAGCCATCAGTAAGTATTATATGTAATGGGGATAAGCTAGAAGCATTTCCAATAAGATCAAGGGTGAAACAAGGGTGTCCACTATCACCCCTCTTATTCAATCTGGTACTAGAAATGTTAGCAGTAGCAATTAGAGAAGAAAAAGAAATCAAAGGAATCAAATTAGGCAAAGAAGAGACCAAGCTATCACTCTTTGCAGATGATATGATCCTCCTGCTTGTCTGCCTTGTAGCCTTTTAGGTAATAATATAGAGGAGGGGAACATTTCATTAGTGAAGACAAGAGACTTCTGAAAGTTCTCTATAGGTGACAAAGATAAGAACATAAAATGAGAAGACAACAAAGTCAAAACTCCTGCGTCAAAAACCTCCAAGAAAAATATGAATTGATTATAGGCCATGGAAGAGTTCAAGAAGCATTTTGAAATTCAAGTAAGAGATATAGAGGAAAAATTGGGAAGAGAAATGAGAGTGACACAATAAAATCACGAAAAACTAGTCAATACCTTTCTAAAGGAGACCCTAAAAAATATTGAAGAAAATAACACCTTAAAAAATAGACTAACTCAGGGCAGCTAGGTGGTACAGTGAATAGAGCACCAGCCCTGTAGTCAGGAGGACTTGGGTTCAAATCTGGCCTCAGACACTTAATAAAAAAAAATTTAGCTCTATGACTTTGGGCATGTCACTTAACACCAATTGCCCTCTCTTCACCCCTCCAAAAAGCAAAAAAAAAAAATAGAATAACTCAAATGACAAATGACATCCAAAAAGCCAATGAGGAGAAGAATGCCTAAAAAAGCAGATTTGGTCACATGGAAAAGGAAATCCAAAAGCTCACTAAAGAAAATAATTGCTTCAAAATTAGATTGGAGGAAATAGAAGTTAATAACTTTATAAAAAATCAAGATATTATAAAATTTAAAAAAATGAAAAAATAGAAGACAATGTGAAATATCTCATTGAAATAAAAACTGACTTGGAAAAAATAGATCCAGAAGAGATAATTTAAAAATTATTGGGCTACCTGACACCCATGACCAAAAAAAGAGCCTAGACATAATCTTTGAAGAAACAATCAAGGGTGGGGGGCAGAGTCAAGATGGCAGAGTAGAAACAGGACTTCCACGTGACTCATGCTTCTGCCTCCTTCTATTCATGTAAACTGTGGGAACTGAGTCTCTATTAGCTGCTTCGGATCCCACAGGAGGCCTTCATGGATGGCACAGAGATTACTGCTTCCCCACGGTCCCTACATTCAGAGCTCATGTGCCCAATCTGTCTGGATATGCTGAAGAATACCATACCATGACCACAAAGGAGTGTCTTCATCGATTCTGCTCCGACTGCATTGTCACTGGTCTGTGTAGTGGGAACAAAGAGTGCCCCACTTGTAGGAAGAAGCTGGTGTCAAAGCGGTCCCTTTGGCCTGATCCAAACTTTGAGGCACTGACCTCCAAAATTTACCCAAATTGAGAAGAGTATGAGGCACATCAGGATCGTGTCCTCATCTGGCTTAGCTGCCTGCACAACCAGCAAGCATTAAGCTCTAGCATTGAGGAGGGGCTCCGAATGCAGACAATGCACAGGGCCCAACGTGTTAGGAGGCCAATGCCAGAGTCAGACCAGACAACAACAATGAGTGGTGGGGAGGTAGAGCCTGGTGAGGGAGAGGGAGATGGGGATGGGGATGGGGAAGATGTTAGCTCAGATTCTGCCCCAGACTCCACTCCTGGACCTGCCCCCAAGTGACATCGAACAGGAGTTATGCGAAGTAGCAGTGGAGGGACAGGGGGAGGGGCTGCTGGAGGTATAGGTGGGGGAGCAGGCTCTGAGGATTCTGGGGGCCGGGGTGCCCCCCTGGGTGGGGGGACCCTGGGTCCACCAAGCCTCCCTGGGGCCCCCAGTCCTCCTGAGCCAGGAGGAGAGATTGAGCTTGTCTTCCGGCCCCATCCTCTGCTGGTCAAAAAAGGAGAATACAGTCAGAATAGATATGTGAAGCCAACAGGGAATGCCACAGTTGACCACCTTTCCAAGTACTTGGCTCTAAGGATTGCACTTGAGCTGAGGCAGCAACAAGAGGCTGGGGAGCCTGGGGCACCAGGTGGAGGAGTCCTAGAAGCTGGAGGACCTGAGGGAGGTGGGGGGAGGCACCAGGAACTGGAGGAACTGATGGGCCAGAGGAGCCAGCCTTGCCTGGCCTGGAGGGTGTCAGTGAGAAGCAATATACCATCTACATTGCACCTGGGGGAGGAGCTTTCACGACCCTGAATGGCTCACTGACCCTGGAGTTGGTGAATGAGAAGTTCTGGAAGGTGTCCAGATCCCTGGAGCTATGCTATGCCCCCACTAAGGACCCCAAATGACCCAAGGGGATGGGGGTCTTAGGGCTTCTGTGTGTATATGGAAGCTCCACCTCCAGGTCTGTGTTCCCCCCATCCCCCACCCCCTTACCCTGCCCAGCAGGCCAGCAAGAGGACACCGATGAGGACAAGTGGCTTTTATACAAAGTGTCTATATCAGATTCTTCTATATTGTACAGAGTGGGGTGTGCACCCCCAACTCCTTCCTTTTATACTCACCAGTCACCTCCCTTCTGTAATGGGGATATTGTGGAGGGAGGAAAACCTTCCTTTCCCCCAACAACAACGCATTTGCTTTTTTTTCTTTCAAAAAAAAGAAAGAGAGATTGGGAATGCCTTCCTGTAGAAGGTCATATTTTAGATGAATCTTAAAAGAAGCTGGCAAATTCAATAGACATAGATGAAGAAGGAGAGCATTCCAGGCATGAAGGACAGTCAAAGAAAATGTCTAGAGCCCAATTAGTGTCTTATTCATGGAATAGCCAGGAGACCACTGTCGCTAGATCAAGAGAATGTGGTGCAAAATAAAGTGTAAGGGGGCCAAAAAGGAAGGAGGGGACTACATTATTAAGGTGATAGGGAGCCACTGGGATTTATTGACTAGAGAGATAACATGGTTAGAGTTGCACTTCAGAAAAGTCACTGAAGTGGATGAATAGAAGATGAATTGGAGTGTGGAGAGACTTGAGGTACACAGACCCCACAGAAAACTATGTCAATGGTCTAGGAAGGAAATGATGCGGGCTTCTGTTAGAGTGCCAGCAGTGTCAGAGTAGAGAAGACTGATTTAAGAGACATTGCAAAGATGACAGGAATAGAGGACAACACCTAGGTTACAAACCTGAGGGAGTAGGAGGATAGTGGTGTCCTCTATAATAATAGGGAACGTAGGAGTGGGGAGAGTTTAGGGGAAAAGGTAACGAATTCTATTTAGGAAATATTGAGTTGAAGATATGTATTCGACATCCAGTTCAAGATGTTTGAAGGACAGTTGGAGGTACAAGACTGGTGGTCAACAGAGAGGTTGGGGAAATATAGGGAGATTTGTGAATTGTCAGCATAGGACTTATAATTAAATGCATGGAATCTGATGAGATCACCAATTAAAGCAGTTTAAAGGGAGGAAAAAAGATGGCCCAGGACAGAGACATGTGGACACCTGTGGTTAGAGATCATGGTATGCATGAGAATCCAGTAAAGAAGACAGAGAAAAAGCAGTCAGACAGGTAGCAGAAGAACAAGGAGAGAGTGATGTCCTGAAAACCTAAAGAGAAGAGAATATCAAGGAAAAGAGGGTGATCAGCATTGTCAGGGCCTCCAGAGAGGTCAAGGAGAATGAGAAAAGGCTATTGGATTTGGCAATTAAGAGATTATTGGTAACTTTGGAGAGAGTAGTTTCAGTGCAATGATGAAGTTTGGGGCGGGATTGTAAGGAGGTAGGAAGATAGTGAAAGGAGGAAAAAAAAATGGCTCCATTTATTGTAGAGAACATTTTAAAGAACTTTAGCCACAAAGGACAGATGCAATATAAAATGATTGTTAGTGGATTTTTGTTTTCTTAGGATGGGTGACATATGAGCATGTGTATAGGCAAGAAGAAATGAGCTAGTAGGTGGAGGAGTAGATCACTGGGAAATGAGTAGGCTGAGGGAAAAAAAATTGTAAGGGTGCTTGAGAAAGAATTAATATGTATGTTCCTTGTTACGAGGTTAGGAGTTAGGATGGGGGAGAGAGAAAAATTATGAGCCAGGTATTGAATTCACTGAGAAAGGGAGGGAACTGACCTGGAAGGCTATAGAAAAAAACTATTAGGATTTTGTTTGGATGGTAAATATGACCATCATGAACATCAAGAAGAAGTTAATGGGTGATGGAAGTAGAGAGAGAATAAGGAACTGAAAATAGGGAGCAAAGAATATTCAATCCCTCTTACCTACCCTAACTTGACCAGTGAGCTGAAGGGAATGAGGGAAGGTGCAGCAAGTATTGTAAAAGGTAGCCAAGGATGTTGTGTCATCAGAGGGGAAGATTTTTTTTTAATAATAGCTAGTAGATGAAAAGAGTGGGAAAGGAAAAGCTTTGGGCTGAAGGAAAGTATTTTGCCTACAGAACAGGCATTTTGCACAACACAGTGCAAGATGTGGGTGGTATTTGGTTGGAATTTTGGGGCAGGGGGGTTGAAGAGGATGGGAATAAGCAATTGGGTGGTGGAAGATGAAGAATGCGGTTTGGATGACTACCTATAAGGGTTCAGGATTATTGGTATGTGTAGGTATAACCACAATAAAATGTTCACAAAAATGAAGAAAAAATAAATTTTACAAAATTTGTTCTCTTAAAACAATGTGATTTTGATACTCAAAACTAGGGAGAAGGATAGCAGAGGAGGAAAACTATAAAGCAATATCCTTAATGAATATCAGTACCAAAAACAATATACCAAAGACCCTTTAAGAATACATACATACAAAACAATTATTCATATGACCAGATTGGAATTATACTAGAAATATGAGCATAGTTGTCATGTTAAAACTGCATCTTATTCTGGTCCCCCTGACAGCTCCCTTCCCTTCTAGATACTATAGTAAGTTTATGAGAAGTAAGTATAAAGTAACAGTAAATAAGACTGCAAATAGGAACCTAGAAGTGAAGTATGGACTATCCCAAAGATATAGAAGTATAATTTGAAAACTATATTGTATATTAACTAAAATTCATATACTGAGATTGTACTAAATCAGGGGAAGTCATCTAAATCTTGCTACCAGATAAGCTCCACACATTCATAGTAAGGCCAGTAAATCACCAAATGATGCTGGTAACTTTGATGTGATGAAGATATATGTTAATGAGCTATCCTCAAGATGACACAGTGTAATGGCAAGCTAAGAAGTAGTTAACACCTTGTTTTAGCTATTTAAATAACACAGAAGTAGTTAATATATTGTTTCAGTTCATGATTGTATCAAGTATTAAGATCCAGAACTTGTAAATCCCAGAAATTGTGAAACCTAGAACTTGTGAACTCCTGTTGTTGATGCAACAGGAAGGGGAGGAGCAAATGATCATATATATAAGGAGAGGCCCAGGCTGGAGAGAGCAGAATTGAGAACAGAAATTGTGGTGGAAGAACTGAGAACTGAACTGAGAACTGAGAAGAACTGAGAAGAGAAATGAGAACTGAGCAATACTGAGAAGAACTAAGAAGGAAGCTCTTGTGGTGGAGGAGAAAACTTGTGGTATCCTGACACTCTGTCTCTTCTGTCTGTGTTGATGTTTGTTTGTGGTACTTTGTACAGAAGCCCTGGGACCTTACTGGAAGCCTTGAAAGATGATTTTCTGGCTGTCTGTATACATAAGTCCCGGAGAAGGGTTTTGGAAATCCTGGGACTTTACTGCTGATTTCTATTGACCTCTTGGGTCTGTGTTGATTTCTATAGTGATGATTTGTGTTGAGTTCTCAGACTCTGTTGGTGGGTCTGTGTTGATTTCACAGGCAGATAGTGAATTGATGATGGTGCCAGCAATGTGCATGAATGTTGTTTTGGCTCTGTTAAGCTTTGTCTTCCCAGAAATAGGAACTGTGAAGGACTTGAGGTGGACTGGACACTGTGAGCTTCGGTATGGAATGGGAACTGGACTAGGAACTAAGAGCTGTCTGCCTTTGAATCCAGGTGACAGTTGGATAGATTTGGGCAGGAGCTGGGACCATGGAAGAGGAACCATAGAATCTTAGAGCCAGCCTCAAGTCAAGATGAAAAGACCTCTCCTTGGGTATCTAATGCAAACTGAGAAGATCATGATTTACTGTGGCTTAGGGGTAGAAGGATTTTATACTCTGTATCCTCTACCTCTTCAGGATCATTGAATTAAAGATGATTGGAAACTAATCTCCAATTAAGAAGAAAGAAGACTTTTTGCCTGAGAGATTAAGACAATGTTACCTGGCAGTGGAAAACTTTGACCTTTGCACTTTGTGTCCCTTAAGGAGGCTGCCTCCTTAAGGATGGTTGAGTTAAGGACTTACTAAATGATTGAGTTACTGAATGATTGAGCTTCTAAGTGACTGTACTTTGTTTAAAACCATATGGCCACTTTGGTGAAAACTATGTGGCTATAGTTTACTATACTATGTAATCAGAACCTTGAAGCTGTTCACAGCAGCAGTCCTCTGGAAAACTGCTCATGCTTGGCTTTACACACAGATAAGTGGTCTGCCTCTCACCAAACTCCTAGAAGAATGAGATTCCAAACTCCTGCTCTCCAAGTAGCCTTCCATCTCTATTTGGGGCCATGATGCCAGGTGTTTCTAACTCCAATCCATCATTATGTGACTCACTCTTTGTGCCTCTTCCCATTCTCTTCTTTATGCTTCCTGATTTTCTCTACTACTCTATCCCTGTCCCCATGCTCTCTACCTCTGTACCCACTCCTTTTCATTGCTTGTCTCTGTAGTTTCTGTGTCATTGGCCCCTGTACTTTCCGTGTCTTTATAATTGAAACCTTATTCCTTACTGCCATCCTGGTCTTTCCTGGTGAGTATCCAAAGAACTGAGTGTGCCTGACCCATTTCAAAACTACATAAATTAATTAACAATTCAGTTGTAAACATCATTATTAATCATATTAGTGACAGTTTTTAGCAAGTTATCTATTTTAATAAGTGAAAAAAAGCTTCAGCAAAAATATTCAACTAAGTTATTTTCCCTATTATGTCCAAATATATATATATACTTAAAATCAAGAAGTGGTAGGAATTAACATATACCCATACCATGATTTGCTAGTAATAGCAAAGGTAAGGTAAGGAAACCCAGTATTTCCACTATTGTTTGTGTAATGCTAGATATGCTAGCTCTAGAAATATGACAAGAAAAAGAAATTTAGGAAACAAACTCAGGTCTTCCTGACTCCAGGGCTGGTGCTCTATTCACTGTGCCACCTAGCCGCCCCAGGAAACAAACTCAAAGAGGAACAAAACTATCTGTATTTCTAGAAAACATGGTGGTTTACATAGAAAACTCCGAAAATCAGCAAAAAATATTTTTACAAATTAGTAACTTTAGTGAATTAGTAGGCTACAAATTATATCTAGAAAATGTAAACATTCCTCTTTATCACAAAAAAGAGAGAAAGATCTAGGAAGAAAAATGATATTTATAATTACAGAATGTACTAAAATACCTAAGAAATTATATGAATGCACCTTTGAGGTAGCAAGGCATATTGTATAGTCTAATTTTGCCTTGTTTTTTTTTTTTTAACCATGCTTCTTAAACTGTGGGTCACATGATCCACAATTTACAAAGCATGAAGAGATCTTGAGTGTAAAAGGTTTAAAAAGTTCTAGTCTAGAAGACATATGGTCAGGATGGCTTACATTCAAAAGCTTCTTCTTATTCTTACTAGCTGTTTGACTATCAAAAGGGCATTTAAATTTTTTGACCTGTTTCTTCATCTATAAAATTGAGATAATAATATCTGTAGTAATTATCTTACAGAGCTATTGTAAGACTCAAATGAGACAATATGTAAAAAACGTCTTGTAAATTTAAAAGCATTTTATAAATGAGTTACCATTAAATGCCAAATAATATTTTATGGAAAAAGAAACTATAGAAACTAATAGATAATGTTTTTGGTTAGATTTCCACATGATAAAATATTTCATCATTATTATAAAATGATGATACTGCCCAAAGTACTCTACAGATTTATTACTACCATAATCACATTACTAAAGGAACAAGTCATAAAATTAGACAAAATAACAAATTTATTTGCAAGAATAATAGGTCACAAAAACCAAGATTTATAACAATGAACCAAAAGGTGGGGTATATGATGCTAGTGGATTTCAAATGACACTAAGACCTTTATCAAAATTATATAATAATTGATAAAAAATAAAGAAAAGAAAATTGGTGCAGTAGACTAGAAGATCAAGTTGTTGTTCTGGTTCAGTCACATCCAACCCTTCATGACTCCATGGATTTTACCATCCATGGGATTTTCTTGGTAAGAATATTAATAGGATTTGCTATTTTCTTCTCCCAGTGAATTAAGGCAAACAGAGGTTAAGTGACTTGACCAGGGTCACATCGTCAGTCTCTGCAGCTAGATTTGAGCTCAGGTCTTCCTGACTCCAGGTAAAGTGCTCTAAACAAAGAGCCAGCTCACTGCCATCTAGGCAAATAAATATTGAGTGACTTGTCCAAGGTCATACAGTTAATCAAAGTCTGAAACTGTATTTGAATTCAGGCTTTCCTGACCTCAGGCCATCTAGCTGTTCCTTCCAACACCTACAAATAAATGTACTTAGAAGTATGTTGTTTAGTATTATTAAGACCAGAACACAAACTCTTAGTGAGAGAACTCTTTATTTGATTACAAATGCTAGCTATACTACAAATGCTAACATGTCTACTAAGAAAAAGATTGGTTAAAAAAAAGTATGGGTAGGGGTAGGTAAAAATCATATATCATACATCATAATATATTCCAAATGAATTATATATATGTATATTAATTCACACCACAAAAAACTAAATGAAAATGAATGGTAATGTTTTTCAGTGATTGATAGAATTTGTAACTAAGCATGAGATATGACAAAATCAATTATTTATATAAAATTTAAAAGCTTTTGAAGAAAAAATGACAGTACAGCTATAATTAGAAGAAAAATGAATATTGGGAGAGAATATTTGCATTAAATATTTCCAAGAAAAATCTGAATTCCAAAGTCTATAAGAAACTCATATAAACATATGTTTATGAATAGAGGTTAAAAGATAAAAATAAATATATTTTAAAAAGAAGCAGAAAGTGTAACTGCCCATAAAATATGCAAAGCTATTAGTTATCAGAGAAATAAAAATAAAAAAATAAGGTATTACTTGTCTAAGAATCAAATGATCATTAACCACGTTTTTGGAGGGGCAATGTGAATGAGGCAAGCTAATTCACAGCCAGTGAAGTCATGAATTAATTCAACTATTCAATAAATGAATTTTTCAATTGTACAAGACAAGTCATTGAACTGTTTTTATCCTTTCCTACATAGATACTACTATTGTTACCACATTTTAAAGAAATTTTTGATGGGAACTTTATTTAAAAAAAATAATGATAGCAGCATTACTTGGGATATTAAAAGGGTAAAAATGTGTTCTGTTAAGCACTAAACCATGAACCAACTTTCAAGCTGATATTAAACCTCTTTCTAGCCCACAATTTTCCATCTTCCACAAAAGGATTACATGAGAGGTTTTGTCTATGCTATGCTAAAATCTAGATAATCATATTTAAAGAATTCCATTGATTTCACAGTCTAGTAGCCTTATCCAAAAAGTGGTCAGTCAGGCATCAATTGTTCTGGAAGAAACCGGGTTGACTTTTTGCATTTGTGGTTTCCTTTTCCAGTTGCTCATCAAATGTCCCTTAAATGTGGCATGCTAGAATTTTGCAAAGAATCAAAATCATGTTCACCAAACAACCATTTGTCTATTCCTGTCTTCTAAATAAAAGAAATAGTTTGCACAACGTTTTCTGTTTTCTGAACCTGCTCTTCAAACATCACTCAAGATGGTTTAACTATCTCAAATTCTATCAGTACCAGAGGGTGTAGTTTATCTAGTCTTCATTTCAGGGCATAGAGTAGCAGTAGTAGCATCAGCATCAGCAGCAGTAATAGTAGTAGTAGTAGTAGTAGTAGTAGTAGTGTAATAATCATTGTCATAGTAGTAGTAGCAGCAGCATAAGTGTTTTAAGTCTCATGAAGCATTTTACATAAGTTATCTCATTTGTACTTTACAACAACCCTGTGGGATGGGTGGCATCACTGAGGAAACCTGGACTGCTAAGAAGTGACTTGCCCAGGATCACACAGCTGGTAAGAATTTGATTCTGATAATTTGATACTGATCCCAAGAACAGTGCTTTATAAACTACATCACCTAACTATGAAACTAGTTTCTCTCTTAAAATTTCCTTACTCGTCAGTAATTTCAGCACCATAGTAGACATTTTTGTTCTATCCTTCCCAGACTAAATATAATTCTCTTTGGCTAAGAAATCAAAACCAAAATAAGAGTTTAGTGATTCTACCTTTTTATCCATCATCCATTATCATTGTCCCATCTACCTTGAGCAGCAGTCCTATATATTTAAAAATCATACTCTTTTCTATAATAAAACTTACAAGAACAAAAAGTCTCTCTTTTATACTTAGTATTCCTTGCTAGCTTTAATTCTATTTAAGCTGTAATAATTTTAATTCTTGTTAAAATGTGTCAAAATTTTGTACTCATTTTACTACACATTTGATTATTGACCAATTTGTTAGAGAAGAACATAGGAATTTTAGACTCATAGACAGATTTGGAAGGTTTTTATTGATCTTGATTGTCTAGTCTCACCCTCAACCCACTGGAAATTATTTTGTGCCTCTGTTTTGCATGCCTCTGTCCACTCCTTCATGAGATGGGCAACTCATTTTTGGACAACACTTATTGTCAAAAAAGTTTTCTTATGATGAGACACAATCAACATCCCTTTAAATACAGCCTATTGGGAATAGTTCTGTCCTTCATATATTTTAATAGACAATATTAAAATATATGAAGGACAGAACTATTCCCAATATAATTCTTTCTTCATGATAAACATACCTAGATACCTCAGCTTCCCCTTATTCAAAGAGAGGCAATAATTATTTATTATGTATCTACTATATGCCAGCAACTGGGCTAAGCACATTTCAAATATTTCATTCCTTCATCATAAGAACCCTGTCAGGTAGATGCTATCATTACCCCATTTTACAGTTGAGGAAGCTGAAGCAGACAAAGATCATGACTTGCTCAGATTCATGGAACTAATCAGCGCTAAAGCTGGATTTAACTCAAATCTCCCTGATTCTTTGGTCTAGAGCACTATTCACTGGGCTGCTTAGCTGTCTCTAACTATTTTATATAGTGTTTAGCTCCCTCAGCACCCTAACATCCTCTTTTTTCACTCCCCAGTTTGCCATGGTATGTTTCAAAGTGTCAATCATCATAAAACTTAATGAAAAAGTATATTATTAAAATAATGGATAAATAAGTAAACAATAGGAAAAATCTCTGCCACTTGTAACTTGCACACCATACAAAACACTTATAATCCTAATTAATCACTACAAAATAATTATTGCAAATCAATGTTAAAAAATAGCAACACAATCCTTGAAATTCCAAATCACTTCTAGAATCCATACCTATACTCGTAAATAAATTCTTTACTTTGAACACACATATACGTATACATGCATTGCTCTAGATTTATTAAAATCAAGCCTAAATTGATTCTCACTTATCTACCTCAGGCGGTCTCTGTTCAAAGTTTTAAGCCTCTGTTCAAAGGCTTAAATAATTCAAAAGATTTACTAATTTCTACTCACCTATACTACAGAGGAGAGTTATCTATATAATTCTTGTTTGTCTCAGATTAATATTAAAATGGATTTACATCCTCTGGACTCATGCCACTTAACATTGGGGATCAGCAGGAAGAAGCTGGAATGGAATTAAATATTTGCTACAACTAAGAAGGAAAATAGTATTGAGAGACAGTGTAGTATAATCAATAAAATTTATACTAAGAGTCAGGAAAATTATTTGTAAGTCACTTAGCCTCTCTGATCCTTAAACAGTGCCTTAAAACTTATGTATTAAGTTATGGAGAGACCAAAATCTACAATGGTGAAGGATAATTTTGCATTGGGAAAATCACATTGACCTAACATGTAAGTACACCTTTTGCTGCTCAAATTGATCACACTTTGCTAGGAATCTTCTGTACTATCCCATTTTCAAATTGTCTTATTTTCACCTTCTTTTGGAGATTCTGATATCTCTAAGATCAATTGTCAAAAACTAAGGCTATCACAACCCTCCACTTTTTGCAATTTCATACTATTTCCTTAGAGACAGACAGAGAAGTTATTTATCTGTTCCATTAAGACATATCTGCCTTTTAAAAAAACATAAAAAATAAGTTTATTTAAAAATAAAATGAGAAGGATACAAATACATGTATAATGTAGGTTCATTTAGAGTTATACTTTTCTCTGCATTTAATCAAATGACATGCCCTGTCTGAAGAAAGCCAACTCCAACAATAGAAGGGAATTCATCCATGCTGAGTTTGGCTGAGGCTGGCTTTTTATGTCTTTGACCAAGAAGCTATGTCAAAGGTTCAAGCCTTAGGCCCCTGGAAAAATTACCAATGGTGATTTTTAAAATCTTTTTTTTTTCAGGTAAATAAAAAGGCAAGATGTTTTCTTTGCCCTTACATTGAAATAAAAAAAAGAAAATTGAAATATAAACTTTCTACCTGGTCCTATACTCCTCCCCACATTTACTCCAGCTTAAAATACTAGTATCTAAGGATATAACTTCTCCTTTCTCCCAGTAGCATCCGCACCAGGAAGCAGGACACATCATTCAAGGTTGATTTCAATGACCATTAATTTCTGTATCAAATAAATCCAATGGGAGTCAAAATCAAAAGGTGACAGGGAACCAAAAATATGGCCTCTTTAGGCTATGAGTTGAAGTTGGAAAGGCACAAATCATTTCTCTATCTGTCTGTCTGTCTCTATCTGTCTCTCTCTCACTCTTCTTCACCTCAGTAGGCAGAAAGGAAATTGGGAGTAATTATCCCAAAATTTAACTGGTGATTAGATAATTCTAGCTAAATTATTCAATTGAGAACTAAAAGAAGTAAAGGATATGGGTTTTTCTAACAAGTCTATTTAATAATTTTTATTTGTTGGTTTTTTTTGGTGGGTCTTGGGTTTTTGTTTGTTTGTTTGTTTTGTTTGCTGTTTTCTTTTCCAATTCTCCCTTTACTTTAAAGAAAAATAGAGTTGATCAGATGTGTTATTGAGATTCCCATTCTGAACTTAGTCTCTTCCTGTGATGTGAATCTACAACCCAGAACTCTGCTATTGTTATGATGGACTAAGCTGGCATAGAGAAAACAAAGATGTAGTGAGAATAAAGGACAATATATATATATATAAATAATGAACTTCATATGTAGAAAGACTGATGATCAAGGCCTTAATTTGACTAGAATAAAATTTCTGCACTATCTTCTAGATACAAAAAACAAAGCTTCAAGAATAGAAAGAATTAAACATATTCAGCCCATCTATTCTCACTTATTAGGGTTCAAATTATGAAGAAAAATGAAATTGAGGTATATAATATCCTCAAAGGAAGAGAAAGATGAATTGTACTGCAATGAGAGAATTGAGAATTCAGAAAACAGTTGGATGGCAGGAGCACAATAATATAAGCAAGATAACCTCTTTGTTTGTGTTCTTAGTCCCAGATTCCTAGCTTTCAGGGGAAGTTGAGGAACTGACAATCCAGACATCATGCTTAGAACTTCAAAGGCCTTTGCTAAAGATTGGAAACCTCTCATATCCCTGAAAAAAAAGAGCTGCAGGGTATTCCTCAAATTAAAAAAAAAACAGGAATGGGAGAATTTGTTTTCTTTTCTGAGCCCCGAGGGACCCACATCTCCTTTGAGCAATTTATTAAAACTGCTTAGGAGCAAGGTTAAAGCCTTGAGAGATTACAGAAGAAACATTGCATTAGGATTGTAAATTGAGAGGCAAGATGTATTCATTATTAAACTTAAGTATAACAGGTTCTTTCTTAGTTCATATAATTTTTTCCTTTGTGCAACAGTTAATATTGACTATTTTTGGGGGACCCTCACCTGGGAATTTAATAATACTATTTTTAATTTGTTCTCTTCCTACTTCTCTGGAGTTTCCTTAGTCTTCTTTGTTGAATTAATCTCGTGCACCATCCCCTAGTCTGAGTAACCCACCAAGGCTCTATCCTAGGCTATCTCCTCTTCTATTTCTATACTCTGTCTGTGATCTTATCAGCTCCCACGGGGTCAATTATTTCTAAAGAGATGTTTCCTGGATCTATATATCCAACTATACTATTTCTCCTGAGCTCCTGGCCCATATCACCAAGAGCTATGAGATATTTCCAATTGTATGCCCAATAGAAATCTACAATGCAACATATTAAAATGTAATCTATTATCTTGTCCCCTCAACTCTTGGATTTCCTATTGTTCTCCATTTTTGTTGAAAGGTTTGTACTTTCTCAGATCACCAAGGTTTACTACACTGGACTCATCTTCAGTTTTTCATTCTGTCTCACTAAACCTTTAGTCTCATATCTATTCCATTTCCAGGTCTTAGTAATGGAAATCTATTTTACCCAGTAGAGAAAAATTTGGAGATGGAGGACTGATTAGAGAGCAGCTAAAGAAGGCAATAGACAGAAACAAAACAGACTTTAGAGGACAGATAAGATAAAAATAGAAAAAGAAGAAAAAAAGGAGAGGGGGAAATGTTATTTAATTCAGAAATAGAGTTAACAATCATAATTGTGAATGTAAATGTAATGAACTCACCCATAGAAAGGAACTGGATTGCAGAATGGAATAGAAACTGGAATTTAACAATAACTTGTTTCCAAGAAAAAACACTTAAAACAGAGAGACACTCAAAGAAACAAAATAAAGGACTGTATCTAAATCTATTATGCTTCATTCAAAGTTAAAAAAGGAGGGGTAGCAACCATAATTTCAGATAAAACAAAAGTCAAAATAGACATAATTAGAGGATATAAACAGGGAAACAACATCTTTCTAAAAGGAGCCATCAACAATGAAGCACTATCAACATTAATTATATATCTGCCAAATGGTATATATCAAAATTCTTAAAGGAAAAGTTAAATGAATTACAGGAGAAAAGAGTCAATAAAACTTTACTAGTGGAGGATTCTGAACTAGAGAAATTGAACCTTAAATTAAACAAGTAATAAGTCAAGTAGATGAATGGAGTATTAGAAAAGTTAGCTATGCTAGACCTCTGGAGGTAACTCAATGAATATAGAAAGGAGTGTACCTGTTTTTCAGCTGTACATGGCACTTAAACAAAATTACAACCTCACAACCAAATGCAAAAAAAAATTCAGAAATATTAATTCATTCTTCTCAGACCACAATGCAATAAACTGCATTTAATAAAGCTATGGAAGCATAAACACTAATTAGAAACAAAATTTTGTAAACCTAAAGAATGAGTGAGTCTGTGGCAGCCAGGTAGCACAGTGAGTAAGAGCACCGACCCCAGTGTGGGGATGACCTGGGGTATCGAATCCAGGCTCAGATACTTAGCACCACACCCAGAAATAACTGGCCATGTAACCTTGAGCAAGTTACTTAACCCCAATTGCTTTAAAAAAAAAAGAATGTGTGAGTCGAGGGTAAAGCCAAGATGGTGGAAGGGAAGCAGTAGCTTTTCTAAACTCCTCCATGAATCCCATCACTAAACTTTAAAAAGTGAATCTGAATGGATTTTGGAGTGTCAGAATCCAGTGGGAGATGGAGTGTGGACAGCATCCAGCCCAGGAAAATGCCCACATGGATCAGGGCAGGGGGAGCACATAGCACTTGGAGGCTGCACCAGCCCGGATGAGAGAGCAGACTACAATGGAGAGAGAAGGAGCCCCAGCCAGCAGACTCACCTACCCCAAGGGCGATTCACAGCATTCTCACCAGCATCTCACCATCAGACCAGAGGAACTGTTGGAGTTGGGTAAGAGAAAGCACAGGGCCCACAGCAGAGACAGCAGCTCCTCGTGGGGCTATCAGCCGACAGCCTGAAAATTTAAAAATAATCTGCCTGATTTTCAGGGGCCAGGATGGCAAAGTAAACTCTAGCTGCTCCCATTCCCCCTCCTTGAACTAGAAAACCCAGAGATAAATGTTCCAACCAGGGTAAAAGCCTGAAATAGTGGAAATAGCCTCAATGTAGCTAAGGCAGTAAGGAATCTGAAGAGAAGGGTGGGAAGGGTCCCAACAAGCCTTACATCACCTGACCAACAAAGGCCTTCCTGAGCTGTAGCCAAGGGGCATAGAGGCAGAAATCTGAAGTGGTCAGACAACCCCTGCCCCACAGATTACTCTGTGAGCCTCAGGGTAATTCAGGGGAAACACTGAAAGTACTGGCCTTGGCCTCAATCTAGACACCCAGAGGCTACAGCAAAGTAAGCCAACAACCAGGCACCTAGCTCCCAGGCTGAGAAGCTTGAGTGAGAGCCCTCTGTATCCCAGGAGCAGAAATACATTTCAAAGGACAGGAAATAGGCAATTACAATGGGCCTGAAGGAAATTGCAAAGGCAAGATCAAAGACAAGAGAATCCTATTATTCTGAAAGGGAAGAATCACTTTCAGGAGACATCATGAACTCTGTGTCCACAGAGTGACAGAATCCACACTCCTGTGGATCCAAAAAATCCACAGTCCACACCTGAGACCACAGATGGAAATATGAACTGGTCTCAAGCCCAAAAAGCATCCTTGGAGGAGCTCAAGAAAAATTTTAAAAGCCAAATTAGAGAAGTAGAAGATAAATTAAATCTACAATGACCAAATTGGAAAAAAGTCTCACTGAAGAAAACAAGATTTGTGAACTAATTGGAGAAAATACTTCCCTAAAAAGGACCTTCAAAAACTAACCAAAGAAAATAGTTTACTAACAATTAGAAACAGTCAAATTGAAGCTCAGGACTCTATGATGCACTGAGTCAATCAAAAAAACATGAAGACTGAAAAATTGGAAGAAAGTGTAAAATATCTCACTGGAAAAGCAACTGACCTGGAAAACAGATTCAGGAGAGATAACTTAAGAATTATTAGTCTAGGGGGCGGCCAGGTAGCACAGCGAGTAAGAGCACCAGCTCCAGTGTTGGGATGACCTGGAGATCGAATCCTGGGCTCAGACACTTAGCACCCACCCAGAATCACCTGGCCATGTAACCTGAGCAAGTTACTTAACCCCAATTGCTTAAAAAAAAAAAAGAATTATTAGTCTACCTGAAAGCCGTCATGAAAAAACAGCCAGGACAACATCCTCCAAGAGACTCTAAAAGAAAACTGCCTTGAAGTCCTAGAATCAGAAGGTAAAATACTTATTGAAAGAATTCACCAGTCTCCTCCTGAAAGAGATCCCAAATTGACAACTCCAAAAAATATAGCCAATTGCAGAATTACAAGATTAAGGAGAAAACATTGCAAGCAGCCAAAAAGAAACAATTCAAATATGGTGGAACTAGTCAAGATTACACAGGACCTAGCAGATTCTACATTAAAATATTGGGGGGATTGGAATTTGATATTTTGTAAGGCAAAAGAGCTACGACTGCAACCAAGGACTAACTACCTGGTAAAAATGAGCATAATCTTTCAAGAAAGATGATGGTAATTTAATGAAATAAGGACTTCTAGACTTTCCTGATGAAAAAGCCAGAGCTCAATGGAAAATCTGATCTCAAATTATAAGACACAAGAAAGACATAAAAAGATAAACAAGGAAAACACACATTCACACATACACACACACGCATGCACACATAGACATAACTTGGGATGCAATAAGAGCAAACTTTTGACATCCCTATATGAGAAGCTGATTACTGTCAATATTGTAATTTATATGAGTATCATTACCTTTAACAGGGAAATACATATATGGTGTGGGGCATAAATGAACTGATCTGTTGATAAAAAACATTATGAAGGGTTTCAAATGGATTATAATGGGACAAAAGGAATGGATGGGGCAGAAAAGGTAAATTATGCCATATGAAGAGGCATAAAAACATACTATGGTAGAGAGAAAGGAAAGAGGTACAGGAACATCACCTGAATATTATTCTTACTGTTCTGGTTCAAAGAGGGATCAACATAATCAGTCAAATTTAAGATTCTAACATGAAAACACATGAAATTTCATGAAATAGATGTTAAGAGGGAGGGAAAGGAGTAATGTATTCAATTTACTTTCATTGGTTTGGGATCAAAGAGGGAATAATGTACTCTGATAAGTATAAAAATCTGTTGTGTCCTATAGACAGTAGGAGGGAAAAGGTGGGATAAAAAGAGGGGGAACTAGGAAAGAGGGAAATAGTAGTAATGGGAGAGGGTAGGTAAAGAAGGGGGGGTCACAGGGAGGGAACACTGAGGGAGGTGGTGGTCAAAAGTAAAACCCTTTAGTAGGGGAAGGGAGAAGGAAGAAACAAAAACATAAGCAGGGGAGGGAATAGGATGGAGGAAAAAGACAGATAGTCATCATTACTGTGAATGTGAATGGGATGAACTCTCCTATAAAACAGAGGTGGATAGCAGAATGGATTAAAAACCATAATCCTACAATATGTTGTCTACAAGAAACACATTTGAAACAAAGAGATACCCACAGGGTAAAGGTAAAAGGCTGGAGTACAATATATTATGCTTCAGCTAAAGTAAAAAAAAAAAAAAAAGCAGGGGTAGCAATCCTTATATCGGATAAAGCAAAAGAAAAAATCAATCTAATTAAAAGAAATAAGGAAGGAAACTATATCCTGCTAAAAGGCACCATCAAGAATGAAGTAATATCGTTACTTAACATATATGCACCAAGAGGTATAGCATCAAAGTTCCTAGAGGAGAAGTTAAGGGAATTAGAGGAAGAAATAGATAACAAAACTATACTAGTGGGGGACCTTAATCTCCCCTCCTCTGAAATTGAGAAATCTAACCTCAAAATAAAGAAGAAAGAAATTAAGGAGGATAATAGAATTTTATTGATGCTAGATATGATAGATATCTGGAGAAAACTTAATGGGGATAAAAAGGAATATATTTTCCTCTCAGCAGTTCATGGCACATACTCAAAAATCTATCATGTACTAGGGTATAAAAACCTCATAATTCAGAGAAGAAAGGCAGAAATATTAAATGTATCCTTCTGAGATAATAATGCAATAAAAATCACATGCAATAAAAGGCCATGGAAAGACAGACTAAAAGCTAATTGGAAATTAAACATTTTGATCCTAAAAAATGAATGGGTCAAAGAAGAAATTATAGAAACAATAAGTAACTTCATTCAAGAGAATGACAATAAAGAGACAACATACCAAAATTCGTGGGATGCAGCAAAGGCAGTTCTTAGGGGAAGTTTTATATCCCTGAGTGCATAAATGAAAAAATTAGAGAAAATGGAGGTCAATGAATTGGGCATGCATTTGAAAAATGCTAGGGAAAAAAAGAAATTGAAAATCTCCAATTACATACTAAATTAGAAATAATGAAAACCAAAGGAGAGAATAATAAAATGGAAGTTGAGAAAACTATTAAACTAATAAATAAATTTTGCTGAAAAAAACAGCAAAATTGATAGACCCTTAGTCAAAAAAAGAAAGAAGAAAACCAAGTTATGAGTATCAAAAATGAAAGGGATGAATCTACCTTCAATGACGAGGAAATGAAAACAATAATAAGGAATTATTTTACCAAATTGTACGCACATAAATTTGGCAATCTTAGTGAAATGGATGAATATTTCCAAAAATATAAGTTGACCAGAGTAATTGAAGAGGAAGTAAATTACTTAAATAACACCGTCTCAGAATAAAAAAAAGAAATTTAAGAAGTCATCAGGGAACTTCCTAGGAAAAAATTTCCAGGGCCAGATGGATTTACTAGTGAATTCTATCCAACATTTACTTCACAAACTATTTGGAAAAATTAGTGAAGAAGGAGTCCTACCAAATTCTTTTTATGACACAAATATTGTACTGATACCTAAATCAGGAAGAGATAAAACAGAGAAAGAAAATTATAGACTAATTTTCCTCATGAATATGTATGCTAAATTTTTAAATATATTAGCAAAAACATTACAGCAACTTATCACAAGAATAATACACTTTAATCAGGTAGGATTTATTCCAGGAATGCAAAGATGGTTTAATATTAGGAAAACCATCAGTACAATTGATCATATCAACAATAAAACTAACAGAAACCATATGATTATCTCAATAGATGCAGAAAAGTTTTTTTTATTCGACAAAATACAACATCCATTCCTATTAAAACACTAGAAAATAAGGAATAAATGTAGCATTCCTTAAAATAATAGGTAGCATATATTTAAAGCCATCAGCAAATATTATATGTAATGGGGATAAGTTAGAAGTATTTCCAATAAGATCAGGGGTGAAACAAGGGTGTTCACTATCACCCCACTTATACAATCTGGTACTAGAAATGTTAGCAGTAGCAATTAGAGAAGAAAAAGAAACCAAAGGAATCATATTAGGCAAAGAAGACACCAAACTATCACTCATTGCAGATGATATGATGATATACTTAGAGAATCCTAGAGAAATAAGCAAAAAATTACTTGAGACAATAAATAAATTTGGCAAAGTTGCAGGGTATAAAATAAACCCACACAAATCCTTTGCGTTCCTGTGTATTTCTAATGAAATTCAACAGCAAGAGATAGAAAAAGAAATCCCATTTAAAGTTACTGTAGACATTATAAAATATTTGGGCATCTACCTGCCAAAACCAACCCAGGATCTATATGAACACAACTACAAAACACTTTTCACACAAATAAATACAGATCCAACTAATTGGAAAAACATTAATTTCTTGTGGCTGAGTCTAGCTAATATAATAAAAATGACAATTTAACCTAAATTAAATTATATATTTAGTGCCATACCAATCAATTTACCAAAAAAAAAAAAACTACTTCATAGAGCTAGAAAAAATAGTAACAAAATTCCTTTGAAAGAACAAAAGGTCCAGAATATTAAGGGAATTAATGAAAAGAAATTCTAGGGAAAGTGGACTAGCTATATCAGATTTTAATCTGTATCATAAAGCAGCAGTCATCAAAAACAACTTGTTACTGGATGAGGAATAGAGTAGTGGATCAATGGAATAGATTGGGTACATGGGACTCAGCAGTCAATGACTATAGTAATCTATTGTTTGATAAACCCAAAGACCCCAGCTTTTGGGATAAGAACTCACTATTTGACAAAACTGCTGGGAAAACTGGAATATGACATGGCAGAAACTGGGTATAGATCATTATCTAACACCACATACCAAAATCAAGTCTAAATGGGTGCATGATCTAGGTATAAAGGCTGATAAGGAATCTTGGAAAGCAAGGAATAGTTTACCTGTCAGATTTGTGGAGAGGATAAGACTTTATGATCAAACAAGTATTAGAGGACAATATAAAATGCAAAATGGATAATTGTGATTACATTAAATTGAAAAGTTTCTGTACAAACAGAGCCAATGTAACCAAGATTCGTAGGCAAGTGGAAAATTGGGAAAGACTTTTTACAGCCTATGTCTCTGATAAAGGACTCATTTCTAAAATATACAGAGAATTGAGTCAAATTTATAAGAATACAAGTCATTCCCCAATTGATAAATGGTCAAAGGATATGAACAGGCAGTTTTCAGAGGAAGAAATTAAAGATATCTATAAGCATATGAAAAAACTGGTCTAAATCATTATTGCCTAGAGAGATGCAAATCAAAACAACTCTGAGGTACCACATCTCACCAGTCAGATTGCCTAATATGACAAAACAGGAAAATGACAAATGCTGGAGAGGATGTGAAAAAATTGGTACATTAATGTACTTCTGGTGGAGTTGTGAACTGATTCAACCATTCTGGAGAGTAATCTGGAGCTATGTCCAAAGGGCTATAACTAATTTCATACCCTTTGCATCCCAAAGAGATCATAGAAGTGCAAGGAAGACCCACATGTACAAAAATATTTATAGCAGTTCTTTTTGTGGTGGCAAAGAATTGGAAATTAAGTGGGTGGCCATCAGTTGGGGAATGGCTGAACAAGTTGTGGTATATGAATGGAATGGAATACATTGTGCTATAAGAAAGGAGGAGCAGATGGACTTCATATTTATCTGGAAAGACTTATATAAACTGATGTTGAATGAGAAGAGTAGCACCAGGAGAAATTTGTATACAATTGCAGACACAATGTATGGTTGACGACCAACTTTGATAAACTGGACTCTTCTCAGCAATGCAGGATTATAAGTCAACCCCGAAAGACTCATGATGGAGAGAGATGTCTACATCCAGAGAAAGAGCTAGAAAGAACTGAGTTTGAATCCAGATTGAAGCAAACCACCTGCTCTTTTTCTTTTTCTTATTTGGTTTTGTTTCTTCTTTCTCATTGTTCATTCCATCTGATACAATCTTTCTTTATAACCTGACCAATGTCTGATGTGAAAGTATTTGCAGATCCTATAGTTGATTGTATGCCACCATGGGGGAGGGAAAGGAGGGAGAGAAAATTTGAAATTCAAGGAATTGTGGAACTGAATCTTATAAACTAGAAGTAAACAAACAAATTAATAAAGACCAAACAAATTTTGAAAAAGAGTGAGTGAGTCAAAGAACTAAACATAGAATCAATAATTTTATTAAAAAGAATTTTAAAAAATGAGACATTTAAAATTTTATGGGATGCCACCAAAGCAGTACTTAGGTGAAAATTTCTAAATGCATACATGAATAAAACAGAGAAAAATCAAATAAATTATTTGGGCATGTAACAAAAAAAAAAAAACTAGAAAAAGAGTAAAGGAAAAATCCTCAATTAAACACTAGAATAGAAATCCTAAAATTGAAAGGAGAGATTAATAGAATTGATAGTAAAAAATAACAGCAACAACATTGAATTAATAAATAAAACAAGGAGGTGGTTTTATGAAAAAAACAACAATAAAAGGAAGGAAAAGCTATTGTTTTATTTTACTTTTTTAATGATGTGGTGATTTTGTATATTACATTGTGGAACTTATTTTGACATCCAAAGAGGAATTATTTCAATGATGAAGGGAAAAATTTAGATTTGCCTAAAGAGGTTGATGTGTATATACATACTGTGTGTGTATATATATGCACACACATATATATGTGTATTTGTGTGCATATTTGAGGATCTACACATACATACAGAAGAAATATCTATACACAAGACAGGACACAGACAATGAATATAAGAACATGACCTGCCCTAACAAAAATGTGATCTGAAGCATTAGAGCTCAAAATGAGCTTAGACTGTTGAAGAAAACCAAAGACAACTATGTCTTTTTTTCTGACTATATTGGGGAAAAGAGGAGGACTAATGTCCATGGGATAGGACTACTCTTTGAGGAGAATAGAACAATGGTTTCTGATGACCAGAATTAAGCATAAGGCCTGGCATGTAGATGGTACTATCACCACCTAGCACCGAACATGATCAGTTTTCATACTGAATGACAACAGCAAGATTCAATACTAGTTGATACTTTGTTTCTACTTAGGTTTATGATAAGAAAACTGACCTTCATGGTAGAAATGACAGAATGAAAATGACTAATAGGCAATTGGTACCAAAGACAAATAAGATAAGAGAACATCTAGACACCCTTGAATTATGATAAACTGACCTGGATGCAATACATTCTTGGAGACTGAAATGACTAGCTGAGTAGATGGCTAAGTAGTAGTTTAAATATTGTCTATAATATTCTGAACTTTTTGGAGCATAGGATAGGTATGGAAATTACAATAATTAAGGCCTACCAACTTTGATAATTAAATCTCTAATAATTAAATCTGAATGTACGTGAGCAATAACAATTAATTCTCTAAACAGTTTAAAATTTAGTACCTTTAGTAAAATATGAATTGGGCCTATTGTTATGATCCAGAAGTAAGATCAATCAAAATGTGAAGGTAGAAAAGTAGAAATTATTATTTATAGATCTGAAGTGGGGGCCACCTCTACCACTCTGAGTCTCCTATTAAGTACTATTTCAAATCAAGGAGAATCTAAATATCTGGACTGGTGTAACACCAGCCATTATAATATAACTGTGGAGTGCAATGATTTGGAAGGGGAGGGGAAAAGGAAGAAGGCTAGGTTAGTCTCAGAGTGTTCCGGGTCCAGGAAATCTGCTTACCCTTCTGATTCAAGATTTTCTCTCCTCATCTTTTTGGTGAATTCTAGAGAAGCAATATGGTATATCAGATAGAAGGTGAGATTTAGAGTCATAAAGACCTGGGTTCAGTTTCTGCACCAGCTAATTATAAGCTGTGGTAAAAATAAAGGAAAAACAAATTTTTCACCAAAAATATACAATGTCAAGCAAAAGAAAAATAGAGTTTGGAGAGGGTGTCCTACAATTGTGGAATGTATACATTTTCAGATGAGGTTACTGTATTGTTAGTTTTTGCTTGTTTTGATTTGTTATAAGAGTCCTCACATAGTAAGAGTTATCTGTAAATATCTGTAATGTAAAACAAAACAAATCAATAAAACTTTAAAAAATATATTAACTATAAGACCAGTGATTGTAACTTACACTCTCTGAGACTCAATTTTCTTTATAAAATGGAGTATCTCTCCCACAATGATTCCTTGAGGTTCACATGATGGTGCATCATCATCATTGTCATCATCTTCATTATTACATGCATCAGAGCTCTAGTATCTTAATTACACTCCAAGGCATGTGATTTTCCCCAAGCGACACGCTCAAGAGCTGGAAGACCAAATATTCCCAGGAAAAGCCACTCAGGTAACAAGTTGCCCTCCCTTGTAACAAAGAAGTTTTTTTGGTCCTTTAGTTTTCCTTCCTTCCAAAATACACCATTCTATAGTTACGGTATAAATGACAGCCTAACACCAGCTCAGAAATTGAAGCTCTTTCTACTTGTGCCTGGATTAAGACAATTGTTGTTTTGTTGTTTTTAGCTGTTGCTGCTTTTCCTCCCTAAACATTAATTTATCTGAACCCTTAATCATGGCAACAGTGTACAGCCTCAAAGGTCCATAATTTCATATTTCTCTTCAGATTGAGAAGGGTTCCCCTGTTTCACCTAATACTGACATCTCCAGTAGGGATTCTGCTAAAACTTGCAGAGGTCTGTACTTTCTTGTCAATATTTTTGACACAGTTTGAGCTTTTCCCTACTCTCAGGCTTGTCTGTACCAGAGGCTGCAAGACCCCACCTGGCAGTGATTTCAGTAACCTGATAGGTCCTTCCTTCCTGGACTGCTCCCCAGATACTCTTAGTCTCATAGACCTGTCTTTTAAATTTCTTTGGGCACAGAAAGGACTACTTAAATGTTAAAAACACAATTATACCTATGGTACTAACATTGGCTTTTAGTTAAGCTATATTATTATTCCTGGCAATGTGATATTTATATGAGTACTTCTTTCTCAACCAAAGAAAATATTATTTAAATGAGAAATTGATGAGTTCAAATGAAGTTATGGTCTAATCATTCTGTTCATTTTTTCCATTTATGACAGTCTTAAACACAGTTTAAAGGCACTTAAATCAGACATAATATTTAATTGACTGAATTAATTTTGAAATACATGGATGTGATTTCTACTTATTATAAGATTGACTCAATCATATTGGTGAATTGCTTTGAGACTTGTAGAAATGTTTTTTAAAGATTTGACAAATTAGTCCATGGTCCAGTATACAGATAAAAGAAATGGGAAAAGAAAAAAAGTGGAATGTGATAGATCTAGAAAATTAATTGTTAGTTATAATAATTAATAGCTGTCATTTGTACTTTTGTATATTTATGATGGATAATACATTGAAATAGTATTGTATGGTGTAATGAATATAATATCTCATTTCAAATCCCACCTCAGTCACTTACTGGCTAGATGACCCTGGGCAAGTCACTTAAACTCTCTGGTTCTCAGTTCCTTATCAAAAAAAAAAAAAAAAAAAAGAGAGAGGATTTGTCCTCTAAGGCCGGGTCCAGCTTTAATTCTATGATCCTTTTAAATTGTTATGTCTTGTGATCCTCAGAAACCTGAAATGTGGGTTGAGAAAACAAATATGAATGGAGAATAATTACCATTTTCATTCACTTGTCCACTTCATTGAGTACAATCAGGACCCAGAAGAGGTCCCCAAATACTAGCCACTATAAAAGCAGATTTAAGGTCAAGAGTGACAACAGATGAAGAAGAGAAAACATAAGAATAATCAGACTACATTAAAACTATGAAAAAAAGAATTTTGATACAATAATATAAGAAATAATTAAAGAAAATTGTCCTGAAGTGTTAGAACAAGAGCAGAAGTTAGAAAGAGAATAAAATCCACTGATCACCACCTGAAAGAGATCCTGTGAGGAAGACCTACAGGAATATCATAGCTAAATTCTAAAACCCCCAGCTCAAGGAGAAAATATTTTTTAAAAAACAATTAGAATATGACAGAGCCACAATTAGAGTCACACCAGACACAGCAGCAATTACACTAAAAGACCACAAGTCTTGAACACTCTACATTAAAGACCAAAAGAACTGGGGTTATGGTAAAAAAAAAAATCATACCTAGCAAAGATAAGCATAGTCCTGGATGACAAAAGGACATTCAATGAATTGCCAGACATTTAGGATTTTATTGTAAAATGACCTGAAGTCAATAGAAAATTTGACATATAATATTCAAGAGAAATATAAGGTAAACATCAAAGACTAATTACAAGGGACTCAATAAAGGCAGGCCATTTGCTTTATATGAGGAAATGCAAATTGTATGTCTAAGACTGTAACTGGGTGGTCAAAAGAAAGATTGGGGTAGAGCTGAGTATAATGTGATTCTAAAAAGTAATGCAGTCTAGAAAAAAGTAAAAAAAAAGTAATTATCTTATACAAATGAAATATGAGAGGAAGAACTGACACAGAGGAATTAGATGGGGGTGAGGGAAAGCTGGTAGTTCTGAAATCCTCTCATGGGCAATAGCTAAAGAGGGAATAATACATATATATCTAGAAGGATACAAATGTCTTCTAAATTCAGAAAGAAATAAAAGGCTCAGGGGATAGAGAGAGGGAGGGATTTTTAGAGAGAAATCCTATTCATACCAGATCTGGGTCAAAGAGAAAGCAATGTATATAAGGAAATAAAAGTCTTCTAAATTTATAGAGAAATAAAAGGGTGTGGGAATAGGATGAAGGGTTTAGAAGAGTATCTAGATTAATGGGAATGGGGATAAAGAGGGAACAACATATATATCCGGAAGGCTACAAAAGTCTTCTAAATTCAGATAGAAACAAGGGGGCAAGAGAAAAGAATGGGAGAAGAGGACAAGGGAGGGATCCTTGGGGAGGAGGGTAGGTTGAGTGATAGGAGAGCAAGGTGGAAGTAAAGTAGAGGAGTCAGGAAAGATAGGGAATAAGAGATACAAAGAAAAAATAAAGATCAGAAGTAGAATTTATTAGTGAAATAAAAGCATTACTATAAAGTAATAGTGACCTCAGACAAAGTGAAAGCTAAAATAGATTTAATCAAAAGAGAAAAGTAAGGAAACCATACTGTATGTCAGTCATATTAATATTGTTTTAGACTATTTAAAATAATAAGACAGCCTAAAGTTGGTATATTGTTGTGATGTAGGAAATGATGAGTTGGTATATTTAAAAAATTTGGAAAGGTTTGGATTTCTGAAGAAAGATGTTAGCCACCTTGAGAGAAACAGCATAAACAAGTATAGCATGGTCTTACATAGATGTATATGAATGTCTATGTGTATAATCATAGACATCTATGTTTATGTATGTGGATGTAAATATATTTATGTCTATATGTATGTGTGTGTTTAATTGTAGCCTTCTGGGGAGAGGTGGGAAGGGGGAGGAAGGGGGGAAAATAAAAAAGTAAAAAGTACCCAGGAGAGAATAAAATAAAACCTACAAGGGAATCAAGATAAGATGGACAGCCCTGAACACAATGTGTAATACTGATTATATAGGCTTTCTTAAAACAGAAATTTATTGCTTTTTAGTTTGTTTTGTTCTACTGTGCACATTGCAATATTGTTTTCCTTTGCTTATTTTGTATATAAATTTTAGTATTTAAATTTGTTTCACTCTTTTCTTATTTTGTACTTAAATATAAAATTTTAAAAAATTAGAGAAGTTTTTAAAAATGGATGAAGGGCATAGAATTACATAATTTTAGAGATCATCAGTTCTAATGCCCTAATTTTACAGATGAGAAAACTGAAGCCTATAGACAATATAAGGGTCTTTATCAAGAGTCAAAGAGTATTATACCCATTTTAATACCTTTGGAGGCAGAATTCCTAATTGCTCTTGACCTGGGGTCTATAAACTTTAAAAATAGATTCAATAACTATATTTCAATATAATTAATTTCATTTGTAATCCTATGTATCTTATTTTATGAATGTAAGCTTCCTAATCACTAAAATACTTCTTGACACACAAAAGTTAGGAACATTTTCTTAGAGTTTAAAGATTTATGTGCATGCACAGTGGGTCAGGACTAAAACAAAAGTCTTATAATTACTAGCTCAGATTTTTCTGCTATATCACACTTATTTGAATCTCCTTATTTAAAATTGGGAAACCTCATTGTGTGAAACTCATAGGGGACCTAATTTGTCCTGACTTACCTCAGTTTAGCTCTTTGAGACTTTCTTCATGCCAGGGAAAGTCCTGGAAAGGAATGACACAACCCTCCCCCCAACCCACCCAGATCAAAGATTCCACTTCTTTACTGTGGTTGAACAAGGCCAAGTATGACAATTTTTGGGCTTCTGTGATTTCTGCCAATGTATTGCACAAGATTTCAATAAATGGGAAATTAGTGCTCCTGGTAATGACTTTCCAATTCATATATTTAATGATGTTACCATTAATAAGAGATAATACATGGCTCATTTCCTTCCCAGGATTTTGGTTTCAAAAGGTGAATAACCATGATTCAAAAGAGAATTTATTGATTTAAGCAAATGTCAGGTATGAGATTGTTGACTCTAGGTAGTCCTCAGGGAATCTTAGTCCCTCAGTAGTCATTATAGTTTGCTGCCAATTTTCTCAGCAAGGGATAGACACCAGACATGGTCCCCAAACATATGACATCACTTTGAGTTTGGAATCAAAATCATTACCATGATTATAATCAAGAGTTTGTGTGTAAGCACCAGTGTAGAATAATTATGATATCATAATAAAATGATCACTATATGGCATTTTAAGGTTTGCAAAACACTTTGCATATGTTAATCCATTTCAGGCTCAAACCCTGTGAAGTAGGTGCTATTACTATCCCCAGTATTAATTTTTTAAATGTTTGGTTAAAGGAGACAACAAATAGTGATATACAGTTACAGCATTTATTCCCTTAAACCCAGCAGACTTGTACAAGGAGCCAGACTAAGTCTGACTGCTAAACAAAAAAATGAGAAAGCTTAAATACAATTTAAGACAATCCCAATTCAGTGTGGCTGTGTCACACAAATTTATGATCTACATAAATGTTTAATTTTTGTATGAAAAAGGAACTTTCTTAATTGAATAGATGGCAAGTTCAATAAAATAGGAGAGTTGACAAGGTGTCAATTGAAGTTATTACTCACGATATGTTTTCATTACCATAAACATTCCATAACATAGTATACATAAGAAAATATTAAGATAAGAAAAAGTCTCATTACTCAAATTAATGTCTTGAGTTAAGGGTCTCATCCTTAAGGGCCAAAAAGTAAGCCTCATCTGGCTTTGTTGACATAAGAAAAGGTATTCTCTGAACTCACTTGGAGAGTAAAGACAACACAGGATCCATTTCGAACTTATGATCTCAGGATGCTCTGGAGTTGCTGACACAGGAAAAGGACTTTTTATTTTATTTTATTTTTTAGGAACAATGTGGAACTTTATTGACGAAAGTTCAACTACTTTTAATGACTGTTTAATCTAACTAAAATTTCACACCAGAACTTAACAGGAAACAATTTTCATTTTGTCCTTAGACTTTTCTTGAGTCAGAAGCATTTTGAAAATGTGAATTATTGACAGATATCAGGTACTGACAGATTCAGTACTACAGAAATCCATTGCTTTGTTTGTTCTGAGTCTTTTACATATGGTTCTACCCTAGATATCAACAAATTGCTTATAATTTATTAGGAAGAAGACATTAAGTGACTCTTAGTATGACCATTTTTTCCAAGTATTTTTTTCCTGCAAATGCTTTATTAACATTTTTTTACATCATTTACATCATTTCTGCCAGATTTTGAGTTACAATTTTTCCCCCATTTTTCCCTTACCCACAGCTGAAAAATAGCGGCCCCACAGGATGTCCCCTCCTCCAATCTTTTTTCTCCCATATCTTCTCCCATGCCCACTTTGACTTTTCCAGTACGGCATGGTGGATCTGTATGCCCCAGTGCCTGTATATCTTATTTCCCAGTTACATGTAAAATAGTATTAATCATAGTATTTATATATTTTTAAACATTTGATTTTGAAACTTTGAATTCCAGATTCATTCCCTTCCTCCCTTTTCACCCACCCTTACTGGGAAGATAAGCAATTCAATATAGGTTGTACATGTGTAGCTATGCAAAACATTACCATAGTAGATGCATTGTAAAAGACTGACTATATTTCCCTCCCTCCTATCCCACCTCCCACTTGTTCTATTCTCTACTTAGATCCTGTAACTTTTCAAAAGAGGGTGCTTTCTGACTTCCCTTCCCACCAGCCTGCCCTCCCTTGCATCATCCTCCCTTTCATCCTCTTCCCCCTACTCTCCTGTATGTTGAGATACCCTCTTTAGTGTGTATGTTATTCCCTCCCTGAGCCAAATTCAATGAGAATATGGTTTTGCCTTTTTGCTTTCCTGTTCTTCCCCTCCATTGTAACCATTTTTCCCCTTGACTCTTCTGTATGAGATAGTTTACCCCTTTCTGTCTCTCCCCATTTTCTCTCGTTATATTCTTCTCTCACCTCTTAATTTCACCTTTTAAGTATCATCCCTTTCTATTAATTTGGTGTTGTGCCCTCTATCCATGAATACCTGTAAACATATATACACACATTCACATATGTATTTATATGCCCAAATACCCTCCTTCAACTATTTTCATACTGAGAAAAGTTTCATCAGTTACAATGATCATTTTTCCATATAGGAATATAAATAGTTCAACTTTGATAAGTTCCTTATGATTTCTTTTCCCTGTTTATGTTCTCAAGCTTCTCTTGCTTCTTATATCTGAATGTCGAATTTTCTATTCAACTCTGGTTTTTTCATCAAGAATACTTGAAAGTCCTCTATTTCACTGAATGACCACATTTTCCCCTGAAACATCATACTCAGTTTTTCTGGGTAGGTGATTCTTGGTTTTAATTCCAGTTCCTTTGCCTTCCAGAATATCATATTCCAAGCCTTTTGATCCCTCAGTGTAGAAGCCGCCAGATCCTGGCTTATCCTGATTGTATTTCCACAATATTCAAATTGTTTCTTCCTGGCTGCTTGTCATATTCCCTCCTTAATCTTCAAATTTTGGAACCTGGCTATAATATTCCTAGGAGTTTTCTTTTTGGGATCATTTTCAGGAGGTGATCAATGGATTCTTTTTTTTTTTTTTTAAGCAATCAGGGTTAAGTAACTTGCTCAAGGTTACACGGCCAGTTATTTCTGGGTGTGGTGCTGAGTATCTGAGCCCGGATTTGATCCAGGTCATCCCGACACTGGAGCCGGTGCTCTTACTCACTGAGACACCTGGCTGTCCCTAAGCAATTGGGGTTAAGTAACTTGCTCAAGGTTACACGGCCAGGTGTTTCTGGGTGGGTGCTAAGTGTCTGAGCCCGGGATTCGATCTCCAGGTCTTCTCAACACTGGAGCCAGTGCTCTTACTCACTGTGCTACGTGGCCACCCCTCAATGGATTCTTTCAACCTCTATTTTGCCCTCTGGTTCTAAAATATCAGGGCCATTCTCCTTGAGAATTTCTTGGAGGATGATTTCTAGGTTCTTTCTTGATCATGATATTTAGATAGTCCAATAATTTTAAATTATCTCTCCTGGATCTATTTTCCAGGTCAGTGTTTTTTCCAATGAGATTTTTCACATTGCCTTCTATTCTTTCATTTGTTTGGATCTGTTTAACAGCATCTTGATTTCTCATAAAGTCACTAGCTTCCATTTGCTCCAGTCTAATTCTGAAGGAATGATTCCCCTCAGTGAGCTTTTGAGATTCTTTTTCGATCTGGCAAATTAGGCTTTTTAAGGCATTCTTCTCCTCTTTGCCTTTTTGAGCCTCTTTTGCCATTTGAGTTAGTCTGTTTTTTTTCTTGTTTTTTTTTTTTTTTTAAAGCAATCGGAGTTAAGTAACTTGCTCAAGGTTACACGGCCAGTTATTTCTGGGTGTGGTGCTGAGTATCTGAGCCCAGATTTGATCCAGGTCATCCCGACACTGGAGCCGGTGCTCTTACTCGCTGAGCCACCTGGCCGCCCCTAAGCAATTGGGGTTAAGTAACTTGCTCAAGGTTACACGGCCAGGTGTTTCTGGGTGGGTGCTAAGTGTCTGAGCCCCGGATTCAATCTCCAGGTCTTCTCAACACTGGAGCCGGTGCTCTTACTCGCTGTGCTACCTGGCCGCCCCTAGTTAGTCTGTTTTTAAGGTGTTATTTTCCTCAGTCATGCTGTTGACTCTCATTTCATAATTTTCTTACATGAAATAAGAACGATTCTCATTTCTCTTCCTAATTTTTCCTCCATTTCTCTTATCTGCTTCTTAAGGTCTTCTATGGCCAGTAACCAGCTCATATTTTTCTTTGCAGCTTTTGATACAGGAGTTCTGACTTCATTGTCTTCCTCCTGTTCCATGCTTTGATCCTTTTTGTTGCCAAATAGGAGTGTAAAGTTAGGGTACTCTGCTTATTTTGCTTCCTTTGCCTGCTCATGTCACTACTCAGTCACTTGGCCCCTGGGCTTTTTGCCACAGTAGGACTCTGCCACTAGACAGGGGAGCTTCATTACAAATGCTGGGGTTTTCTCAGCTGCCAAAGGTATTAGTTGGGTGTCCTCTCTGAAGCCTCCACACACTCTGGCAAGCTGGTTGCACACCCCAGGACTTCTAGTGTAGACCCCAATCCAGATCCAAGCAGGTTAAAGCAAGCGCGATTACACATCAGACTGGTCAATTGGTCCCCTACATTCTTCATACCAGGAGCTGAAGCGGCCATGTGGGGGCGGCTGCATGGCCGCAGCTCCTCTGCGGCTTCTCACCCCAGGGGAAGAGGCCAACCACACTCCCAACTACTGAATCCCAAAGTCCACACTGCACTGACCTCTTACTTTGTCCTTAGCATCTATGGGTTAATAATCCTTGAAATAGCCCCAACTGCTGGTGATCTTAAGACTCTCCAGCCGGTGTCTGGTCAGGCCCGCCCTAGGGCTAAAACCTCTGGCTTGGGCCTGGGGTTGGCTCCCAGAGTACTGCACTGTTCGATTCCTGCCGGCCTGTCTTCAGCAGGAGGTTAGCTTCTCTGTGCCATTTTGTGGGTTCTATAGTACCGAAGTTTGTTCAGAGTCTCCTTTTATATGAATGGGGGGGGTGGGGGGTGGAAGCTGGAGGCCCACAGAAGTCCTTTTTCTACCCCACCATCTTGACTCTGCCCCCTGAAAAGGCCTTTTTAAAGCAAGGCAAAGCCGTCTGTTTGATTAATTCAGACTTTGGCCAAAAATATGATATTTAATGATTATCATCCATGAAGAAATTGAGACAGAGAGACTATGAGACTTGCCAGGGTCGCACAACTAGAAGGTACCTGAGGCAGGTTTTCCTGACTCCAAGTTCCACCACAAACTCTTAGAGATTTCAAGGATCCACGAATTCATATAATAAAAATTGACTTTGGAATTAAATGCCTTGAAATACATATTAGACATTTAAAAAATGCTTGTTGAGTTTCATAGAATCAAAAAAGTGGAATAGAATATGTACATTTTGCATCTCATATGGTCAATGCATAATTTTAACTATTCCTCCCACTCTACTCCACCCCAGATTTCATCCATATAATCAGTTTCATGTTAAAAAAATTAACTATGTATTAGGATCAGAGGCTGGGCTACTTGATATTCATTGTATCCAATCAATTAATCCACATGTATTTTTTAAGAAGCCCCTGTGATTCAGGCACTGTTTAGACTTTAGAAATTTGAATTAAAAAGAATCAATCTCTGCTCTTAATGAGCTTACATTCTAATCCATGAAACAATGAGTACACATAAAGCATTCACAGCATCAATATAAAGGATTCTGGTGTTACTTTTCTGTCAGTTTATCCAAACCCATAGGTTCAGGTTCTTCATCTCAAGGTATTTCAAAAGGAAGAATAGATAGAAAGCCATGTACTATATAATGATGTTACTTTAAAATGTTTCTCTGAGTAATGTAAACAATCGTTTTGGTTTAGTTTGTTTTCTTTGTTGTTTCCTTTTCTTGTTAAGCTCTTGTTCAGGATCTAGACCTTCCTTTGGCTCTGACTTTTCACTTAAGGGAAGGAGAAATGATGTAACTGGTTAGAGAGTTAGGAACATAATAACTCTGCAGCCTATAAGAATAGCTATTTTGTAGAAGATGAAGGTCAAACACTGGATTTTGTATTTGTTTTAATAAGACACACATAAAATATATGAAGTGTTTTTGGTAGAAGAGAGTCTGGTCAAATTTCTTATGGGCTGCAAATAAAATCTTATGAGAATGATTCAAATAATATATATTTCATAATGTATATATTCAAATAATACACACACACACACACATATATATAATACTTTGTTTCTTCTGCACCAGAGATTCCACTGGTGGGGTGAACTCCAGGTGTGAAAACAATTTTGGCAATTCTGAGCAATGAAGGGACTTGGAGAGTCACCTTAGTTAATTACTGAGAGATTGTCAAAGATATGATTTATATCTAGGTTTCTTCGTTTTTCAAAACCATTCTTCTATCTTCTTTATAAGGCTTCTTTTCATAAAATGCACTAACCAAGTACTAATATACGCTTATTTTAATATGGTCATATATAACTTCATTTCTCTGAGCAATTTGTTTAGAAATTTATGAAATATGAACTTGTTTTCCTAAGGTAGCAACACACAAAGAGTGTCAATACATATGTGTTATGTGTTCTACTTGATGCCAACCTGGCATAATAAAAAACATTATTATAATTATAATTACTATTATTATTATAATTAAGTGCATCCATTATGGCAGGCATTGGGCAGGGGGCAAAAACTACCTCACAAGCAATATATGGTACTTGTATTCAATTGTATATTACATTTCCCCAGGATGGTATAAGATACATGAGGTAAGGGAGAACGTTGTAATGCTTCACTCCATAGTGCCTAGAAAGATGATTAGCCAATTGTACATGCCTATGTTGTTTACTTTGGTATATTTAAATACTAACTAAGATTGTGGAATTAAATTAAACTTTTGATATTTATTTTTGGAAAAGTTGCATAGTGATCTCAAGTCTTGCAAGTTCTTCCTGGAGAGGTTTATTATCTTTGATTTGTTCATAGCACTACGTGGCACTCATTTTACTCTGCCAGTGAGTTGAACATTGTTTAAAAAACAAAACAAACAAACAACAACTTCAAAACAGCTGAGAAATGGACTACCCCTTTTTTATTAGAAAATATTTATTATTTACTATGTACAAAACATTTTACTTAACACTGGGAGAGGGCGAGCTCATGCCCAAAGGAGCTTATAGAGTTCAATTGACAATTGTGTTAAGGAAAGATTATAGCTGTTCTGTATCATAGATTCTCAGATTTAAAGCTGAAGATGAAATCGATGCAATGACAGGCAATTTCTACCAAGATTTACTAGGTTTCTCTTGTCCTTAGAGGTGAGGTGTTATCAAAGGAGGAGCTTCAACTTTTTCTACCAAAGAAAGTCAACAAAGCTATCCCCGGGACCTAAAGGGCCTTCTTCTTTTCTTGATTCAACTTCTTAGTAGCTTCTGGCTTTATTGACAACTTCTTGGTCACCTAAGGGCATAAAAACCTAATGCAAATACAATGCAGGTCTTTCAGGCTTTGTGAATGCTTAGAGATCACTTGCCCTGCTACTATATATGACATACTGGCTAACCAGGTATTTTTCCATAAGGTTGGAAAGGAGGCCACACTTACAGATAAGTGCTATTACTCTTCTAATTTGTTTATGATGTTATCTTTTATATCTAAATCATGTAATCCATTTGGAATTATTTTTGTACATGACATAAATTAGTAGTTTAAACTTAATCTCTAAGAGATTCTTTTCCAGTTTTTTCAGCATGTTTGTCCAATAGTGAACTCTTACACCACTTATTGTAGTGTTTGGCTTTATTAGACACCATGCTACTGTGTTTCTTTCTTTTCCCTTGTGTACCTAATCTGTTTCAATTATTTTTTTTCAGTCAGTACCAAGTAGTGTTAATTATTACTACTTTCTAGAATTATTTCAGATATGGAGCTATTAATTATATAAAAAATCAATACATTTTTGTTCATGATGTCTTTAAGCATTTAGGTATTTTCTCCTTTTATCTGCTTTAATCCAATCACTTTTTGGTCTTTTCTAAGACTATCATTTCAACCCTTTTTTTTGACTTCACACAAAATTTAATAAATTTTATCCAGTCTTTTATTTGAAACATTTATGTATTGATAATCATTAAATATCATATTTTGGCCAATTAAACAAGCTACATTGCTTGACTTAAAAATGCCTTTTCCTGCTCGGGCAACTTGAGAGACCAGATAAGGCAGGAGATGGGATTCCCACTTATCTTGGGAGAAAAACAGACATCCTGAGACCATAAAATTCAAATGAATCCTGCTCTGTTTGCTCTCAATTTGCTTTTACAACCAAGAAACTTTTTTTCATCTATAGATGGTAACAACTGGAGATCACAAATTTGTATGAGACAGTCACCCTGAATCAGGATGTTTCTAAAATATATGTAAGTGTTCTGATTCATCTGTTCATCAGTCAGGACTTAGCTCCTGCATTCCTTGTAGAAGTCTGCTAGCTTTGGGGAAATAAATGTTGTAATTTTATATTGCTATTTGTTTGTCTCCTCTAAACAAACTTTTATAAGGTCGACAGTATTTTCAAGTGATTTTTTTAAATTATTGTTTTTTATTTTTAACATCTTTTCTTTAAAATTAAGTTTCAAGTACTCTCTCTCCCTCCTACACCTTCACACCCATTTAGAATGCAAACAATATAATTATATATGTGAAATAATGCAAAACATATTTCCATATTCACCAAAAGATGAATTATTTTTCCCAAAAATGAAAAAAAATTGTTAGAAAATTGTACTTAATTTATAGTCAGAGTTAAACAGTATTCTCTCTCCGTGTAGATGGATATCATTTTTCATTATGAGCCCTTTGGAATTGTCTTGAACACTGTATTAATCAGAATAGTCAAACCTATTACAGTTGATCATCATTAAAACATTGCTGTTACTGTGCAATGATCTCCTGGTTCTTCTAACTTTGTTTTGGCAAAGTTTTTCATTCTTTTTTTGGTTTACCTAAGTTCATAAAGTCTTTCCAGTTGTTTTTTTCTGAAACCATCCTACTTGTCATTTTGTATAGCACACATTCCTCAATTGATGAGCATCTCCCAGATTTCCAGTTCTTTGCCACCATAAAAAAGAGCTGCTATAAATAATTTTGTACATGTAGATCTCAATGTCAAATTTTCTATTCAATTCTGGCTTTTTCATCAAGAATGCTTGAAAGTCCTCTATTCCACTGAATGACCATATTTTCCCCTAAAGCATGATACTCAGTTTTGCTGGGTAGGTGTTTCTTGGTTTTAATTCCAGCTCCTTTGACCTCTGGAATATCAGATTCCAAGCCCTTCGATCCCTCAGTGTAGAAGCTGTCAGATCCTGAGTCATCCTGATTGTGTTTCCACAATATTCAAATTGTTTCTTCTTGGCTACTTGTAATATTCTCTCCTTGATCTGGGAATTTCCGAACCTGGATATAATATTCCTAGAAGTTTTCTTTTAGGGGTCTTTTTCAAGGGGTGATCAGTACATTCTTTCAATCTCTATTTTGCCCGTTAGTTCTAAAACATCAGGACAATTTTCCTTGAGAATTTCTTGGAGGATGATTTCTAGCTTCTTTCTTTGATCATGGCTTTCAGGTAGTCCAATAATTTTTAAATTATCTCTCCTGGATCTATTTTCCAGCTCAGTATTTTTTCCAATGAGATATTTCACATTGCCTTCTCTTCTTTCATTTGTATGGATCTATTTAAGAGCATCTTGATTTCTCAAAAAGTCTTTAGCTTCCATTTGCTCCAATCTAATTCTGAAGGTATGATTCTCCTCAGTGAGCCTTTGAGATTCTTTTTCCATCTGTCAAATTTGGCATTTTAAGGCATTCTTCTCCTCATTTCCTTTTTGAGCCTCTTTTGCCATTTGAGTTAGTCTGTTTTTTAAGGTGTTATTTTCCTCAGTCAGGCTGTTGACTCTCATTTCATAATTTTCTTACATCTTTCTCATTTCTCTTCTCAATTTTTCCTCCACTTCTCTTATCTGCTTCTTAAGCTCCTCTATGGCCTGGAATCAACTCGTATTTTTCTTTGAAGCTTTTGGTGCAGGAGTTCTGACTTCATTGTCTTCCTCCTTTTCCATGCTTTGATCCTTTTTGTGCCCAAAATAGTAGTCTAATGTTGAATTGCTCTGCTTGGTTTCCTTCCTTTGCCTGGTCATGTTGCCACTCAGTCACTTGTCCCCTGAACTTTTTGCCACAGCAGGACTCTGCCACCAGACAGGGGAACTTCGTTCTGAATGCTGGGGCTTTCTCAGCTGACTGCGGTATTAGTTGGGTGCCCTCTCCGAAGCTTCCACATGCTCTGGCAGGCTGGTCGCGCACACCCCAAGACCTCCACCCTAGACCTCGATCCAGATCCAAGCAGGTTAAAGCAGGAGCCATTACCCCTCAGACTGGTCGCTTGTCCCCTCTACACTGTGTGAAGCCAGGAGCTGAAGCTGCCACATGGCAGGGCCAGCCCTCAGCGGCTTCTTGCCCTGGGAGCAAAAGCTGATGCACTCCCAACTACTCGATCCCAAAGTCCACACTGCACTGACCTATCACTTTGTCATTATTATCTATATGTTGATAATTCTGGATTGTCACAGCTGCTGTTGATCTAGAGTACCTCCAGCCACTGATTGGTCAGGCCCACCCTGGGACAAAAACCTCATAGTGGGACTGTGCTCTGCTTCTAGATGACTGTGCTGGCAGATTCCTGTGGGCTGGGCTGTCCCCATTGGGAGGTTCACTTCTCTGTGTCATTTTGTGGGTTCTGTAGCTCCACAGTTTGTTTAGAGTCCCCTTTTACATGAATTGGAGGTGTTCAGAGCTGGAACTGCACAGAGATCCTGTTTCTACTCCCTGAGATTCTCTCAACTCTGGGGAGGGAGTGAGGAATGCTGCATGATCTCATTTGGGGGTAGGTATTTTAGCACTGCTGGGCTAGGTAATGGTAATGTAATTTTGAATTTGAAGATCCCTTTGTGTTGGCAAAAGTAGCAGGTACTCAGAACTTTGTAACTGATCAAGCCTCTGTTGGATAAACAGAACGTATGAATTCCTGTCTCCTATTACTGATGCAACAGGAAAGGGTTCACTGAAGCAGGAAGCTAATGCTGTGTGAATATATGTGAATATAATGCTGTGTGAATGTAACCTTGAGCAAGTTACTTAACCCCATTAGCTTAGGGGCGGCCAGGTGGCTCAGTGAGTAAGAGCACTGGCTCCAGTGTAGGGATGACCTGGAGATCAAATCCGGGCTCAGATACTTAGCACCACACCCAGAGATGGCTGGCTGTGTAGCCTTGAGCAAGTTACTTAACCCTGATTACTTAATAAAACAAAAAAATTTCTAATGAATAACTTGAATAAAGGCATTAGTATCAGGCTAATTTAGGTCAATGACAACACAAAATTGACTGGACTAGTAGATAAAATAAGTCACAGAATTCATAAAAGAGTTTCACTGACTAGAACATTTGTAAAACTAAATGTACAATCTATAGTTTGGCTTACGATATTCACTTCACAAATACAAAATGAAGTAAATAAAGGCAAAAGATGCTCCTTGTTCTCAAGGAACTCATAATCTAGTGGGAAAGAAAATAAAAACAAACAAACAAACAAATTATCCACACACACTCAAGTATATATTTAGGATGAATATAAAATAATTAATAGAGGGAAGACACTAGAAGTAAAAGGGGTAGTAGAAGTCTACCTGTAAAAGATATTTTGATTTGAACTTGAAGGAAGCCTGAGAAACTAATAGGTGGAGAGGTGGAAGGAAAATATTCCAGGCATGTGGGACAAAGAAATTGCCTGGTACTGAGAAATGGAGTGTCTAGTTCATAGAAAAAAATAATTAAATCATTATCAATGAAACAGAATAAGATGCAAGAAGGCTAGAAAGGTGGAAGGTGACTAGGTTATAAGCACCAAATAAAAAAATTTGCATTTTATCCTGCATGTGATAAGGAGTCACTGAATTTCATTGGGTAAAGGGTGACATTATCAGGCTTATTTAGGAAACTCACTTTGCTGGGTAAATACTTTGAAGAGAGAATTGAATCAGGTAAATTCACCAGCAGTCTATTGCAGTAGTCTAAGTGTGAGGTAATAAGGGCTTGCACCAAAATGGTGGTACTATCAGAGAAGAGAAGGGTCATATTCAAGTAATGGTTCAAAGGTGAATTTGACATACTTTGGTAACAAATTAGTTATATGTTGGGTGAGAGAGGGTGAAGAATCAAAACCTCAGCTACACTGTGAGCCTGGGAAACTTAAAGAATGGTAGTTTCCTCAATAATAATAGAGAAGTTTGGAGGGGGAGAATTTTGGGAGGAAAGGTAATTATTTCAGTTTTGGATGTGTCAAATTTAAGTTGTTTGTTGAATATACAGTTTGAGATGCCTGAAAGGGAACTAGAGATGGAAGACTAGAGGTCAGCAGAGAAGTCAGAAAAGGATAGGAAGATTTGAGAATCATCAGCATAGAGATTATAGTTAAATCTATGGGAGTTGATGAGATCACCAAGTGAAGTATTATATAGGGAGAAGAGAAACGGTCCAAGTCTAAGGTATTTTTGCATAAGAGAGGTACATAAGATAAGGGTTATATAGTTGTGGAAGAAGGAAGAGGGGGAACATAACATTTATCTGAACCAGATAAAGGAAGATTGAACACAATTTAAAGTCAAATACTTTAGTACAGAGCTAGATTAAATTTAAAATGGAAAAGTGAAGGTTCAAGGATAAGAGTAGTCTAGGAAAATGAGCTGGGTTAGATAAGGAAATGTTGGAAGACAAAACAAATTCATTGTTGGAGGAAGTAAAATAAAAAGAGGACTAAAAACAGGAAGAGAATAAAAATCTGGGATTAGGGATTTGGTTAGGGCAAGGAAAGAACTAGAACAGAGGGTACATGTTATTTTACTTATTACATTACAAGAGGTAGGAAAGCTTTCTATCTTCTACCATCTTCTAATTTGTAATGAGGGAAGATGGAAGAAGATAAGTGAATAGCAATCTTAACTGTGAAGATGAATGGGATAAACTCACCCATAACATGGAAGAAGATGAAAAGAATGGACTAAAAGGAAGAATCTCACAATGTTATCTATAAGAAACACACCCGAAACACAAAGATTTCTGTAGCATCAAAAGAAAAGGCTAATTTTTTTTTTTACCATATTTCAATTGAAACAAACAACAACAATAACAAAAATACAAAACAAACAAACAAAAAAGGACCTGTATATCCAGATATAACCATTATGATTTCTGATACATATAAAGTAAATATGCGTGTGAGAAGAATAATCAAGGGAATTACATTTGACTAAAGGCTCTATAGATAATGATTCAGTATTATTACTTAATATATTTATTCAACAAAATAATATCTAAGTACTGAGAGAAAAAGGTAATCCAATGGAATAGAGAAATAAATCTTAAAACTATAACAGATTTAGACAAATCTAACAAAAACATTTATAAAAAGAAAGACAGAATCTCAGGAAAATTTGAGAAGATATTTCTCAGAGAATTAATGAAAGGGAATATGAAGGAACTTACATATTCAGAAATATATAGCACTTTTAAAACATCTGACCTTATTTAGGAGTATGAACATCTGAACAAAAAATATAGAACGATGTAACTACTAAACACATAGCTTGTAATTCATAAAGCAACTAAAGTATATTCAATAAAGAGCCTTCAAAAATAATTGGAGACCAAATGACAAAATTCTTTAAAAAATGATGAATCTGGGGCAGCAGGTGGAGCAGTGAGTAAGAGTACCAGCCTGGTGTTGGGAGACCCAGGCTTGGTTCCGGCCTCAGATACTTGACACCCACACAAAATAACCGGCTGTGTAACCTTGAGCAAGTTACTTAACCCCAAGTGCTTTAAAAAAAATGAAAAAATAAAAAATGATGAATCTAAGAACAAATTAGAGAAATAGCAAAAAATATCATGTAAATATCAATATACAGAGAACAAATACAAATTAAGGGATAGAGCTCAATTATTTCTAAGGAACAAATGCTCTCTCTAAAAACATTTCAATTATATCTACAAAAAAAATGATCAATAAGACTTTTACATGCAAATAAAAATAATTGAACAATGAATTTTTAGAAACCACTGAACAAATAACACAGTAGATTTTTTTTTTAATAAAGAGATTAATAAAATTAAAAGTAAAAAGACTTTAACTGGTAAAGGTGAAGTGATCATTAGTAAAGAAAAGAAAACGAGCATGAACTCAAAGGATCACAAGTCAGGCTAGGTACATAAATGTGTGGTTCTTCAGCTCTACAAGCCCCAGGCAAGCAAAAGCAGGTTGCAAGGACATATAGTTATATTTATGTTCTGATACAAAACTAATATCTCTTGTCTCTTTCCTTATATCTGATTATTTTTGCTGGGGATATTCATAGGTGTTAATTGGAAGCTTGTCTTCAGAGGCAGTTAATCAGTGAGTGGACTGTACTAAGACACTCCTCTCCTCTTCCCTATTAACCACAAGCATAATGTGAGTAGGAAAGAACATGGATTAGATACATAAATGGATTAGATAATGCTTTCTAAATCAATTATGATCAGGAGAGCTTAACCTTTCTTAACTAAATGTAGCTGATGAAACCAATCCTGGATTGTAGGATCCAGAATTGCCCTGCACAGAGATATTTATGTTCCTCCCCTATCCCCAAACAGTGACACAAGTTTATTACCAAAGAGAGAGACCGGGAGTTCTACATTGATGATAGATAGTAATTTAATAAATTGAGTTAATTCCATTGGGACATAATGATGGATAACTCCCAAGAATTTAACTATCATCAGTCTAGGGCAGTGACCAGACAATTTAGTGGATCCCCACGAAGACTTGAGGAAAACCCAGTGATAATAATAGAAATCAGACAAGGGGAGGAAGATCTATAAAGCACATTGTTACTGACTGATGGAAAATCTGGGTTTCTGCTTAGTAATGAGCTCATTTCTGAGCTTGAGCATTTAGTCAATGTTATTGGGTAAATGTCTGAACACAGGTTTGTGTACTGATCCCAGACTGGTCACTGTGTTCATATAATGCCTATTACTGGAACCATTGAATGAGTTATGACTCAGTGTCTGAATTATGATTTTAACTGGTTACCATGCCTGGGCTTCTACCTTTCCTTTACCTTACCTACCTTCCTACCTTTCCTACCTTCCTACCTTTAAGTTATGGCTTTCATTTCTTATTTGGCTTTATGGTTTGTCCCCAATAGGGATCCCACATGGGTACACAAGAACTTCCTGTACATAGGAGTAAACATGGAGTCACTTCTGTCAGTTGAGTGTTTAGCACTATGGAAAACCTCAAAGTAAATCAAACTCTTTAAAAATAAGTAAAATATGGCAAAGACAAGATGGTGAAGTAAAAGCAGAAACTTGCTTGAACTCAAGCCCCCAAATTTTAGAGCTACAGAAGCCACAAAATGACAGAGTAAAACAAATCTCCCACTGAAAGCAGACTGGCAGGCTGATAGAAAGGGTCTATCACACTGGTCTGGGAGCAGAAAACAGCCCCACATAGTCTGTGCCAGCACAGATTGGCAACAAAGACCAGCTGGAGCAGACCTCAGGGGACTTAATCACTGGCAGCCGACTTTTCAACTCATATATGCCAAAGAGAATGGAGTTGGTCAGTGGGGAAACTCTTATTGACTAGATAAGGGGAGAGTGTGGTCTGGCTCATACCCCCAGGGCAGGAGAGGTGACAGCAACTACAGGTGCTGCAGCAGCTCCTTCAAAAAGCTCCAGCCCCACAGATGGGGGGCAACAAGCAGCTAATTAGGGGAAAGTGTACTAATCATGTTGCTGGCATTGTGCCATGATTCTCTTGTTCGCTCTACTTGGATCTGGGTCGCAATCTTTAGTGGTGCTACTGGGGGGAGGAGTGCTGGCATGGCAGAGCTTGTGGTGACTGTGGAGAGGACTTTCTCCTCATAGTTCTGAGACAGGTGCCTAGAAGAAGTTCTGACTGCAGCTGGGAAAAAATCCAAAAATTTGGGACACAGCACACTCTACTCTAGAAGCAGAGTTCTACCATGGCAAAGAACTCAAAAGTGAAGGAATTGACTGGCAAAATGAGCAAACAGAGGAAGAGAAATCAGACTATAGAATCATTGTTTGGTGACTACTGTGGCCATTGCAGTTGGTGGGCTAGCGAGCAGTGAGAATAATGAGACGGGGGTGTAATCAATAGTCTGTTGATTACAGGACCATTTCATACAGAGCCAAAGATGCAAGGAGCTCACAGAGTTTTTATGCCCCCCCCAAGAGAATGTAGGCACCCCAAAAGAATGCAGACAATGTAGAAAGATCTTCCCTCAAAGGAATGCAGACAATGTAGAAGGAGCCTCCCTTAATCCTGTTCACTATTTACCCTTGCTTAAGGTTAGTCATTTAATAGGGTATTATTCTAGGACCATATCCAGAGGCATAAACAAAAAGATTACATGTCCTCTTGCTTATCTGCCCTGTAACCTTGCAGGCAGGGGAATATACCTCAAGGCACCCCAAAATGTCCTCCATTATACATCCTCCTGCTTGTCTGCCTTGTAACCTTTAAGGTAATAATATAGAGGAGGGGAACATTTCATTAGCGAAGACAAGACTTCTGAAAGTTCTCTATAGGTGACAAAGATAAGAACATAAAATGAGAAGACAACAAAGTCAAAACTCCTGCGTCAAAAACCTCCAAGAAAACTATGAATTGGTTATAGGCCATGGAAGAGTTCAAGATGCATTTTGAAATTCAAGTAAGAGATATAGAGGAAAAATTGGGAAGAGAAATGAGAGTGACACAATAAAATCACGAAAAACTAGTCAATACCTTTCTAAAGGAGACCCTAAAAAATATTGAAGAAAATAACACCTTAAAAAATAGACTAACTCAGGGCAGCTAGGTGGTACAGTGAATAGAGCACCAGCCCTGTAGTCAGGAGGACTTGGGTTCAAATCTGGCCTCAGACACTTAATACAAAAAAAATTAGCTGTATGATTTTGGGCATGTCACTTAACACCAATTGCCCTCTCTTCACCCCTCCAAAAAGCAAAAAAAAAAAATAGACTAATTCAAATGACAAATGACATCCAAAAACCAATGAGGAGAAGAATGCCTTAAAAAGCATATTTGGTCACATGGAAAAGGAAATCCAAAAGCTCACTAAAGTAAATAATCCCTTCAAAATTACATTGGAGCAAATAGAAGCTAATAAATTAAAAATATTAAGATATTATAACATTAAAAAAATGAAAAAATACAAGACAATGTGAAATATCTCATTGAAATAAAAATTGACTTGGAAAAAATAGATCCAGAAGAGATAATTTAAAAATTTTTGGGCTACCTGACACCCATGACCAAAAAAAGAGCCTAGACATAATCTTTGAAGAAACAATCAAGGGTGGGGGCAGAGTCAAGATGGCAGAGTAGAAACAGGACTTCCATGTGACTCATGCTTCTGCCTCCTCCTATTCATGTAAAAAATGACTCAAGACAAACTTTGGAACTACAGAACCTAAAAAACGAGAGAGAGAAGCAAATCTCCTGGTGAAGACACTCCAGCAGGCTGGTAGGAGGGGCCAGTGTAGCACTCTGGGAGCCAAACCCAGCCTCTTGTGAGCCCGAGATTTTAGCCTCAGGGCAGCCACAACCAACTGCCTACTGAAGGGTTTCACATCACAAGCAGCTGTAGCGGTTTCCAGGATTATCAACACATAAATGCTAAAGACAAGGTGAGAGGTCAGTGCAGTGTGGACTTTGGGACCTAATATTTGGGAGTATCGTCTGGCCTTTACCACCTGGAGGGAGAAGTGGCTGAGGTGCCATGATTGTGCAGCCACTATGACATGGCAACTTCAGCTCCTGGCTTATAGATTGTAGGGGGACCAGGCAAACATTCTGAGGGGTAATCGCTCTTGCTTTATCCTGCTTGAATCTGGATTGCTGTCTAGGGTGGAGGTCTGAGGGTTCATGACAAGCTTGCCAGAGCATGTGGAGCCTCAGAGAGGGCACCCAACTAATGGCTCCAGCAGCTGCAAAAACTCTACCCATTTGGGACAAAGCTCGCCCCTCTGGTAGCAGAGTTCTACTATGGAAAAAAGCTCAAAAGTCAAGTAATTGAGTGGCAACATGATCAAGCAAAGGAAGCAAAGCCAACAGAGCAAACCAACTTTACACTCCTGTTTTGGGGACAAAAAAGGAGCAAAGCATTGAACATGAGAAAGGGTGTGAAGTCAGAACTCCTACACCAAAAGCTTCCAAGAAAAACACCAGCTGGTTACAGGCCATAGAGGACCTTAAGAAGGAATTTGAAAACCTAATAAGAGAAGTGGAGGAAAAATTGGGAAGAGAAAAGAGAAGGCAAGAAAATTATGAAATGAGAGTCAACAACCTGACTGAAGAAAATAACACCTTAAAAATAGACTAACACAAATGGCAAAAGAGGCTTAAAGTGGCAATGAGGAGAAGAATGCTTTAAAGATCCAAATTTTCCAAAGGGAAAAAGAATCTCAAAAGCTCACTGAAGAGAATCATTCCTTCAGAATTAGACTGGAGCAAATGGAAGCTACTGACTTTATGAGAAATCAAGATACTATTAAACAGATCCAAACAAATGAAAATACATAAGGCAATGTGAAATATCTCACTGGGAAAACTACTGACCTGGAAAATAGATGCAGGAGAGATAATTTAAAAATTATTGGACTACCTGAAAGCCATGATCAAAGAAAGAACCTAGAAATCATCCTCCAAGAAATTCTCAAGGAAAACTTCCCTGATGTTTTAGAACCAGAAGGCAAAATAGAGGTTGAAAAAATCAACAAAACACCCCCTGAAAAAGATCCCCAAAAGAAAATTCCTAGGAATGTTCTAGCCAGGTTGCCAGAATTCCCAGCCAGGAAGAAACAATTTGATTATTGTGGAAGCACAATCAGGATAACACAGAATAAGGCAGCTTCTACAATGAGGCATTAAAAGACTTGGAATATGATATTCTGGAGGTCATAGGAGCTGGGATTAAAACCAAGAGAAACTTACAAAGCAAAACTGAGTTTCATGTTTCAGGAGAAAATATGGTCATTCTGTGGAATAGAGGACTTTCAAGAGAAAATTTGACATTCAGATACAAGAAGCATGAGAAGGTAAACAGGGAAAATAAATCATAAGGAACTTATCAATGTTGAAATATTTACAACCATACATGGATAAACGATAATGGTAACTTATGAAATTTTCTCAGTATGATAATAATTGAAGGGAATAGGAATGTGTGTGTATATATACATATGTATATGTATGGATACATATGTGTCTACATAGGAGGATATATGGACATATGAATACATGTGTGAATGTGTGTATATATGTGAACAGGTATACATAGATAGAGGGCACAGGACCAATTTAATAGGAAGGGATGATACTTAAAAAGTGAAATTAACAGCTGAGAGAAGAATATAATGAGAGGAGATGGGGAGAGACAGAATGGGGTGAACTATCTCCTATAGAGTAAGCAAGGGAAAACAGTTACAATGGAGGAGAAGAACAGGAGGGTAAAAGGGAATGGGTCAACCTTATTCTCATTGAATTTGACTTAGGGAGGTAATGACATACACACTAAATAGGGTATCTCACCCTACTGGAGAGTAGAGGAAAGGGGAAGAGAGGGGGGATGACGAAAAGGAGGGCAGGCTGGGGGTGGGGTGTAGGGAAGTTGGAAGTACCCAATTTTAAAAAGGGACAGGTTCAATGTAGAGAACAGAACAAGTGGGAGGTGGGACAGAATGGAGGGAAATACTGTCAGTCTTTTACAGTATATCCACTATGGAAAAGTTTTGCATAGCTACACGTGTAAACCTATATTGAATTGCTTATCTTCCCAGTAAGGGTCAGTAAAAAGGGAGGAAGGGAATGAATCTGGAATTTAAAGTTTTAAAATAAAACGTTTTACATATATATATACTATTATTAATATTATTTTACATGTAACTGGGAAATAAGATATAGAGGCACTGGGGCATAAAGATTCACAGTGCCCTAAAGAAAAATCGGAGTGGGGATGGGGGAAGATATGGGAGAGAGCAGATTGGAGGAGGGGATATCAAGTGGGATCTCTATTTTGGGGTGGTGGGTAAGGGGAAAAAGTGGAGAAAATTTGTAACTCAAAATCTTGTGGAAATGAATGATATAAACTAAAAGTTAATAAATAATTTGATAAAGTAAAAAAAAATCAAGGAAAACTACCCTAATATTCTAGAAGCAGAAGAGAAATTAGAAAGGGAAAGAATTCACCAATTGCTTCTTGAAAAAGATTGCCAAAAGAAAACTCATAAGAATATTATAGACACATTCTAGAGTTCCTAAATCAAGGAGAAAACATTACAAGCCGTCAGGAAGAAACAATTTGAGTATTGTGGAAACACAATCAGGAGAATACAATAACTAGCAGCTTCTATATTAAGGGATAAAAGGATTTGGGATATGATATTCTGTAGGTCAGAAGAACTAGGAGTATAACCAAGAATCAAATACCCAGCAAGACTGAATATAACACTTCAGGGGAAAATATGGGTATTCAGTGAAATAGAAGACTTTTAAGCATTCTTAATGAAAAGACCAGAGAAGAATAGAAAATTTGACTTCCAAATATGAGAAGCAAGAGAAGCATGAAAAGGCAAACAGGAAAGAGAAATATAAAGTAACTTATTAAAGTTGAACTGTTTACATTCCTACATGGAAAGAAAATATTTGTGACTCATGAGACTCTTCTCAATATTAGGATAATTGAAGGGAATATGTGTGCGTATGTGTATACCTATATACATATATGTATATTAAGGTGGGTGTGTTTGTGTATATATGTATGTATGTGTGTGTATGTATGCATAGACAGAGGGCACAGAGTTAGTTGAATATGAATGGCTTGTGTCAAAAAATAAGTAAGGGTTGAGAGAGGAATATATTGGGAAAAGGAGAAAGAGAAAGATGGAATAGGGTAAATTATTTCACATAAAAGAGAGACGAGAAAGTTGTTACAATGGAGGAGAAGAGCAGGATGATGAAAAGGAATCAGTCAACCTTACTCTCATTGGACTTGCCTTAAGGGAGTCTGTTTTATTTTGAAGGCCTGATGGAGGGAAGGTTTGGGAAGACTTGGGAATGTGGGTGTTGGCTGCATTGGTTATGGGTACCAACTTCGTGGTTTTTGTAATGAATTTGACTTTCTGGTTTTGGGACTTGGTTTTCTGGGATTTCAATAAATGCTTTGGTTCTCCTTGTGGAGAGCCTGTTACATTTTGTGATTCACAACTACACCACTATATTCATAGCTATTGTGGGTGCTGTGAATATCTCATTGTTGTTACATTTGGTGATTAGGATGGGATCACAAAATATCAGGTCTCTATTTGGAATCAGGAGGACTTTCTAGGGAGAAATGGCTATCCTTGGATGGGAGAATTTGCCTTATTCTTCTCTATCGAGAATGAGCTATAAGCACAGGGCTCTGTGAAAACTGGGGACAGAACCCAAAAAGAGACAAAGAGAAACAAAGCTGCAGCTGAAAGCAGCCCAACAGGGCAACAGGAAGGATCTATCACACCAGGCTGGGAGCTGAGCAGAGCGCCCCCATAAGCCATGTGGTTCCCAGCCCTAGCACAGCCCAACCAGCCGTGGGTCCTGTAGCAGACTTTAGGAGAGACAATCACCAGCAGCTGTAGTGGTTTCCAGAATTATCAACCCATAAATGCCAAAAGAAAGCAAAAAGTCAGTGTGGAACTTTGTGGGAGCAGGGGGACGGTGAGCTCCATCTGGCACATGCCCCTGGGGTGAGAAGTGGCAGAGGCTGTGCAGCTGCCATTGCCTGGATGTCTCAGGAACTCTTGGCTTGCAGATTGCAGGGGAACCAAGCAGCCATTCAGGAGGTAATTGCTCTTGCTTTAACCTTTAACCTGCTTGGATCTTCATTGTAGTCTTGGGTGGTGTCCTGGGCTGTGTGAACAGTAAGCCCTCTGTAGGGAGGGCATCCAACTAATAGCTCCAGCAGTCGGGAAAACCCCAGTGATTTGGGATGAAGCTAGCTCCATTCTGGAAGCAGAGTTCTACTGTAGCAAAGGGATCAAAAGTCAAGTAATTGGCTGGAAAGACGATGAAGCCCAGGAAATGTAATCAAACCACAGATTCCTTTTTGGGGGATGAAAAGGATCAAGGTAGTGAGTAAAAGCACTGGACCCATTGTCGGGATGACCTGGGGATTGAATCCAGGCTTCAACACTTAGAACCCACCCAGAAACACCTGGCTGTGTAACCTTGAGCAAGTTACTTAACCCCAATTGCTTAGGGGTGGCCAGGTGGCTCAGTGAGTAAGAGCACTGGCTCCAGTGTCGGGATGACATGGAGATCAAATCTGGACTCAGATACTTAGCACCACACCCAGAGATGGCGGGCTGTGTAGCCTCAAGCAAGTTACTGAACCCTGATTGCTTTAAAAAAAAAAAAGGATCAAGGCATGGAGTGGGAGGAAGACAGCAAAGTCAGAACTACTGCATCAAAAGCTTCCAAGAAAAATATGAATTGGTTACAGGCCATGGAGGAGCTCAAGAAGGATTTTGAAAATCAAGTAAGAGAAAGGGAGGAAAAATTGGGAAGAGAAATAAGAATGATGCAAGAAAATCACGAAAAGTGAGTCAACAGTCTGTTAAAGGAGATGCAAAAATACGCTGAAGAAAATGACACCATAAAAGATAGACTAACTCAAATGGCAAAAGAGGGTCAAAAAGCCAGTAAGGATAAGAATGCCTTAAAAAGCCAAATTTGCCAGAAGGAAATGGAATTTCAAAAACTCGCTGAAGAGAATAACTCTTTCAAAATAAGATTGCAGCAATTGGAAGTAATACTTTATGAGAAATCAAGACATTATAAAACAGAGCCAAACAAATGAAAAAAAAAATAGAAGGCAATGTGTAATATCTCATTGGAAAAACCACTGACCTGGAAGATAGAACCAGGAAAGAAAATTTAAAAATTATTGGACTACCTCAAAACCATGATAAAAAAAAAACCTAGGGAATCAAGATGGCGGAGTAGAAACAGGACTTCCGCATGGCTCTAGCTTCCACCTTCCCCAATTCATGTAAAAGGGGACTCTGAACAAACTTTGGAGCTACAGAACCCACAAAATGACACAGAGAAGCTAACCTCCCACTGAGGAGAGCCCAGCTGGCTGACAGGGAGCGGCCAGCACAGCATGCTAGGAGCCAAACCCAGCTCCATGGTGAGGTTTTAGCCCCAGGGAGGGCCTGACCAACCACTGGCTGGAGGGATTCCAGCTCACCAGCAGCTGTAGCCGTTTCCAGAATTATCAACACATAGATGCGAAGGATGAAGTGAGAGGTCAGTGCAGGGTGGACTTTGGGACCAGTAGTTGGGAGAGCATATGCATTTGCCCCCAGGTCGAGAAGCCGCTGAGATGCCTTGGCACAGCTGGTGCCACATTGTAGCTTCAGCTCCTGGCCTGAAGATTGTAGGGGGACCAAGCAACCAATCTGAGAGGTAATCGCTCTTGCTTTACCCTGCTTGGATCTTGATGGTGGTCTAGGGTGGAGGTCCTGGGGTGTTTGACCAGCTTTCTAGAGCATGTGGAGGCTTCAGAGAGGGCACCGACCTAATACCTTCGGTAGCTGAGAAAGCCCCAGCATTTGGGACAGAAGTTCCCCTGTCTGGTGCCAGAGTCCTACTGTGGCAAAAAGGCCAAAAGTCAAATAATTGAGGAGCAACATGACCAGGCAAAGGAAGCAAAACAAACAAAAAAATCCATTAGACTCCTGTTTTGGGGACAAAAAAGATCAAAGCATGGAACAGGTGGAAGAGAGTGAAGTCAGAACTCCTGCACCAAAAGTTTCAAAAGGAAAATATGAGGTGGTTATAGGCTATAGAGGAACTTAAGAAACAGATAAGAGAAGTGAAGGAAAAATTGGTAAGAGAAATGAGAATGATGCAAGAAAATTATGAAATTAGAGTCAATAGCCTGACTGAGGAAAATAACACCTTTGAAAAAAGACTAACTCAAATGGTAAAAGAGGCTCAAAAATGCAATGAGGAGAGAAATGCCTTAAAAAGCCAAATTTGCCAGATGGAAAAAGAATCTCAAAAGCTCACTGATGATAATCATTCCCTCTGATTTAGAATGGAGCAAAGGGAAGCTAGTGACTTGATGAGAAATCAAGATGCTGTTAAACAGATCCAAACAAATGAAAGAATAGAAGGCAATGTGAAAAATCTCATTGGAAAAACCACTGACCTGGAAAAGAGATCCAGGAGAGATAATTAAAAAATTATTGGACTACCTGAAAGTCACGATCAAGAAGGAACCTAGAAATCATCCTCCAAGGAATTCTTAAAGAAAACTGCCCTGATGTTTTAGAACTAGAAGGCAAAATAGAGGTTGAAAGAATCCACTGATCACCACCTGACAAAGATACCAAAAAGAAAACTCCTAGGAATATTATAGCCAGGTTCTAGAATTCCCAGATCAAGTAGAGAGTATTACAAGCAGCCAGGAAGAAACAATTTGAATATTGTGGAAACACAATCAGGATAACACAGGATCTAGCAGCTTCTACACTGAGGGATTGAAGGGCTTGGAATATGATATTCTGGATGTCAAAGGAACTGGGATTAAAACCAAGAATCATCTGCCCAGCAAAACTGAGTATCATGTTTCAGGGGAAAATATGGTCATTCAGTGGAAAAGGGGACTTTCAAGTATTCTTGGAGGAAAAACCAGAGTTGAGTAGAAAATTTGACATTTGGATACAAGAAGCAAGAGAAGCATGAAAAGGTAAACAGGGGAAAGAAATCTTAAGGAACTTATCAAAATTGAACTATTTACATTCCTGCATGGAAAAATGTTAGTTGTATCTGATGAAACTTTTCTCAGTATGAAAATAGTTGAAGGGAATAGAATATATGTAGTCTTTGTTGGAGAGTATATAGGTGTATGATTACATATGTGAATGTGTGTATATATACATACATATATATGTGTGTGCATATATATATGTATATAATGTTTACAGGTATACATAGATAGAGGGCACAGGACCAATTTAATAGGAAGAGATGATACTTAACAGGTGAAATTCAAAGGTGAGAGAGGAATATAATGAGACAAGATGGGGAGAGAAAGAATGGGGCAAACTATCTCATATATAAGAGGCAAAGGAAAATGGGTACAATGGGAAGAACAGGAAGGCATAAGGGAATGGGTCAACCTTATACTCATTGAATTTGGCTCAGGGAAGGAATGACATACACACTGGATAAGGTATCTCACCCTACAGGAGAGTAGAGGAGAAGGGGATGAGAGGGGGGATGATGAAAGGGAAGGCAGGTTTGGGGGGAGGGAATTTGGAAGCACACACTTTTGAAAAGGGATAGAACCAAAGTAGAGAATAGATCAAGTGGGAGATGGGATAGGAGGGAGGGAAATATAGTCAGTCTTTTACAATATATCCACTATGGAAATGTTTTGCATAGCTACACATGTATAACCTATATTAAATTGCTTATCTTCCCAGTAAAGGTGGGTAACAAGGGAGGAAGGGAATGAATCTGCAATTCAAAGTTTTAAAACCAAATGTTTAAATATATATATATGTATAT
>NW_027187367.1:2014787-2072071 GCF_028583685.1 Petaurus breviceps papuanus
TTAATAATAGTATATATATATATATATATATATATACTATTATTAATGCTATTTTACATGTCATTGGGAAATAAGAAGAGGGGATATCCTAGGGAAATGCTATTTTGGGGAAGTGGGTAGGGGAAAAATTGGGAGAAAATTTGTAACCCAAAATCTCGCGGAAATGAATGAAGTAAACCAGAAGTTAATAAAGCAATTGGAAAAAAAAAGATATGAAGTTGATATAAAAATAAGGTCAAAATAAAAATAAACACAAAAAACACCCTAGACACTATATTGCAAGAAATTATCAAGCAATATTTCCCTGATATTCTAGAACCAGAGGGCAAAATAAAAATTGAAAGAATTCACCAATTACCTCTTGAAAAATATCCCCAAAAGAAAACTCCTAAGAATATTATAGCCAAATTCCAGTGTTCCCAAGTCAAGGAGAAAATACTGCAAGCAGTCAGGAAGAAACAATTTGAGAATTGTGGAAACACAAGCAGGATAACACAAGATCTAGCAGTTTCTCCCTTAAGGAATCAAAGGGCTTGGAATTTGATATTCCAGATTTCAAAGGAGCTAGGACTAAAATCAAGAATCTCCTACTCAGCAAAACTGAGTATAATGCTACAGGGGAAAATATGGTCATTCAATGAAAGAGAGGCTTTTCAAGCATTCTTAATAAAAAAAAAACAGAGCTGAACAGAAAATTTGACTTTCAAATACAAGAAGCAAGAGAAGCATGAGAAGATAAACAGGAAAAAGACATCATAAGGAACTTGTTAAAGTGGAACTATTTACATTCTTACATGGAAAAATGATGATTGTAACTCATGAGTCTTCTTTGTATGAGGATAGTTGAAGGGAATATATGTGTGTATATATGTATATATACATATACATGCATATACACATATGTGCGTGTATATAAATATATGTGTGTATATGTATGTATAGGAGGGTGTATGTGTATATATATATATATATATATATATATATGAGTGTGCGCATATGTATGTTCATATACACATAGAGGGCACAGGATGAGTTTAATATAAAGGAATGATATCTAAAAAATAAAATAATGAGGTGAAAGAGGAATCTATTGGGAGAAGGAGAAAGGAGGAGATAGGTTAGGGTAAATTGTGTCATATAAAAGAGGCAAGAGAAACGTTCCAATGGAGGGGAAGAACAGGAAGGTGAAATAGAATGGAACAACTTTATTCTCATTGAATTTGGCTTAAGGAGGGAATAACATACACACTCATTTGGGTATCTTACCCTACAGGAATATAGGGGGGTAGAGGATAGTAGGGGGAATGATCAAAGGAAGGACAGATTGGGGGAGACGGTAGTTAGAAGCAAACATTTTTGAAAAGGGACAGGTCAAAGGAGGAAATTGAATAAATTGGGGGTGGGATAAGATGGAGGGAAATATAGTTGGTCTTTTACAATATGACAACTATGGAAATGATTTGGGTAACTTCACATGTACAACCTATATTGAATTGCCTGTCTTCCCAGTGGAGGCAGGTGAGAAGGGAGGAAGGGAAAAAATCTGGAACCCACAGTTTTAAAAGCAAATGTTTAAAAAAATGTGGTTTTTTACATGCAACTGGGAAATAAGATGTAGAGGCACTGGAGTATAGAGGTCCATCTTGAGCTGCTAGAAAGTTAAGGGGACTGACGGGGGAGGGTATAGCCAAAAATGGATTGGTGTAATAGGTATTCAGAGGGCTTGCTATTATGGGGTGGGGAGGAAAGATGGGGAGAAAAAATTGTAACTCAAAGTCTTGTGGAAATGAATGTTGAGAACTAAAAATAAATTAATTAATTAAAAAAAAAACTGGGAACCGAGGCTACAGAAGGGAGAACATGGAGATTTGGAAACATGTTTGCAAGGAATACCAAAATAAACAGGGAAAGAACTGGCAGGTGTGTGTAGAAGAGGCTGGGCCTTGCTAACAAGTTATTGTCTAATGTACAAAAGGAGAGATAAGCTGCTGGAGGAGGAAGCTGAGATGGCAAGGCAGTTAGCTGGTTTGCATGAGAATTTTTCTGTGCCCCAGCAATCAGGCTCTCCTTTAGAAGAGCAAGCTAGAGGGTATCAGGTGGTAAAAGAACAAGCTACTGTTTATTTAGCTCAAAAGAAGTGGAAAAGTAGCAGAAGGAATGTGCATGCAGCTTTTCTACAGGCTTGGCAGAGTTGCCCCAACAACTGCCAGGAGAATGTGTGTGAGGTGAATGGAACAAAGTTAGATGAGGAGTCTTCTAATGCAGAAGTTCACCCCATACTAACAAAAAAGCAGGAGAACTGCCAGGGCCAAACAGAATTCAGGGAGATAATTGAGGATTTCACTCAACAAGAGGTTACTAATATATGAAGTTAATTCACCCAAAGAATGGGAGAGTCTTTAGTGTCTTGGATGGTAAGACTCAGTGATGAAGGAACTGGAGGAGTATTCACTAGATAGTGTGGATTGCTTAAAATTCATAGGCATGAATCAGAATACTTTTGCACACCAAACTTTTAGAGGTTACCATATGCTAGGAGGTAATGACAGAACTAATTTGTTAGCTTTAGCTGCAGAGGGATGTAATGGGCAATATCCTACTTACTCTATGTGGTCTGGTGGACACAGACCCTGGTACTCACTTAGAGACTGTATGAAAAAGCTAAAGGAGGAAGAAATGAATACTGCTTTCATGGTTGGAGATGCAAATGTATATCATGATATCCCCCTAGCAGTTCCTCATAGAAATATCATAGTGAAGATAGTCTTCCTGCTTATAAGCACCTAATTCTGATTCTACTAATTAGGGAAATAGGGCACCCTCTTTTGGAGTTGCTGGATAAGATTTCACAGTTAAGTGACTTAGGGGAATGGGGAAAAGAGAAGAGTAAATAGCCAGTGGATTCAAAGACAGAATAGATTGACAAGAAGAGAACTGTTTACTGCTCTATTGAGAGCAAGGGTAGATTTGAGAAGAATAGATGGTATTCGGATTGAAGAGGTACATAAGATGTACCAAGAAAAGGTACTTAATAGGGAAGTAGGAACCACCCCTACAGATACTCCTGGATCATTGTATCCAAGTTTCCCACACCTTCAGGGAGAACAGGAAATAGACCAAGTCCCATCCCAGATTAAAGAAATAAACAGATGAGATTAAAGATCCTATATTGGTTTAACAATGTATTGGAAAACTGGATCAACCAATGTACCTATTATTTGTTCAGGAGAAGATGATTCCAAAATTGTACCCTTAACTCATATATTCTACCAGTGAGAGAGGCTACAATAATGGGCTCATGGACTCCAGAAACACTGGCTGATTCTATGTCTAACCTTGTTTCTGGTTATTGTCTCTTCGTTTCTTCTTGGCTTTTTGTATGTTCACCTTGTTTGCTAGATTTGTTTCTGCAGCCTTGGTGCCCTCCACCTGTAGATGCCTGATCATTTCAGCTGGGTGTCACCCCTTATCCACAACTGTGAAGTGTCATCCCTGGACCTGGCATCAACCACACTCTGAATGCTGGCTAAAGGACTGTCCTCTCAAATGGGACCTCTTGGGACAAGGACAGCTCTATGTCCAATTTGAGCAGCAAGTAGCCATGGAAGAAGAGGTCTTCACCCTTTACCCCAAGATTTTGGGATCCAATTTGTTTGAGGGGGAACGATGTGGAGTTTGTGCTCAAGCCCCACCCTAAAATATTGTTTTCAATGTTTTTTGTGTGCTATCCCTGTTTTATTGCTGGAAAGTTCTGTTGACACCAGTCACCCCTAAACTCCCATTGACTTATGTAAGGGACATGAAAGATCTTGGGGCCAAATGTAATGGTAATGGGGATTTGAAGATCTTCCCTGCCCCTTGTAAAGGCAAGCAAACAAGTACTTAGCACCTTGTTTCAAGTTGAGCCTCCTGCTTGATTATATCAGGCCTTTGTTGGGAAGCAGAACTTGTGAATCCCACAGTGGGAGGAACTTGCTGATGCAATAGGAAGGGGCAGAAAAGGGAAGAGAGAATAACTATATATAAGGAGAAACCCAAGCTGAGAGGGCCAGAACTGCTGGAAGCAAGCAACGTGGAGGCTGAGGAGCTACCATGAGTGAGAGAGGGGCTTTCTTGCTTGAGGGAGTCTGTTTTATTTTGAAGGTCTGATGGAGGGAAGGTTTGGGAAGGCTTGGGAATGTGGGTGTTGGCTGCATTGGTTATGGGTACCAAGTTCATGGTTATTGTAATGAATTTGACTTTCTGATTTTGGGATTCGGTTTTCTGGTATTTGAATAAATACTTTGGTTGTGTCCTCCATGTGGAGAACCTGTTACATTTTGTGATTCACAACTACACCACTATATTCATAGACACTGTGGGTGCTGTGAATATCTCATTGGTGTTACAAGGGAATAACATATATACTCAATTGGGTATCTTTCCCTACAGGAAATTAGGCAGGGAGAGGATAAGATGGGGTGATGATAGAAGGAAGGGTACATTGGGGGAGAGGCTAGTCAGAAGCAAACCCTTTTGAAAAGGGACAGGGTCAAAGGAGAAAATAGAATAAAGGGTGAGGCAGGATAGGATGGAGGGAAATATAGTTCGTTTTTCACAAAGTGACTACTATAGAAATGTTTTGCATAACTACACATGTATGACCTATACTGAATAGCTTCTCTTCCCAGGGAGGTGGATGAGGATGAAAGAAGGGAGAGAATCTAAAACTCAAAGTTTTAAAAACAAATGTTAAAAAATTGTTTTTACACGCAACCAGAATATAAGGTATATATGCAATGGGGTATAAAAGTCCATCTTGTCCTGCAAGAAAGTAAGGGGGAAAAGATTTAGGGAGGATATAAGAGGGGACAGACTGGGGAAAGGGGTATTCAGTATGCTCATCATCTTGGTGTGGGGGATAGAGGAGAAATGAGAAAATTTGCAACTCATAATCTTGTGAAAATAAACGTTGAAAACTAAAATTAAATAAATATATTCTGGGGGAAATACATCAATAAAATGTATTTTTAATGAATAAAATAGAAAAAGTTAATGGATAATTTTTAAAGACAAAAAAAAACTTATCAAAGACGATAACTTACAACAATTGAAGAGGAAATAAATTGTTATAAACTATTTGCCAAATTATATGCTAAGAAATTGATTACTGAAAGGAAATGGATGAGCAGTTATAGAAATATAAAATACGCAAGATTAACAGAAAAAGAAATGATCATTTAAGTAATAAAAATAAATAAGTTAAACAAGCCACAAGGGAATTCCCAAAGAATGGGGAAATTTTAGGTCCAGATAAATTCATAATTCTATCAAATTTTAAAGAGTAATTAATTCCAGTACTAAATATAGGTTTCTTAATAATGAGAAAAGAAGGGTAAAGAAAGTGTGTTATATTAATATGATATAATATTACTATAATATAAGAAATGATGTAACAGATAATCAGAGGAAACTCGGAAGCCCTCTATGAATTTGTTCAAAGTGCAGTAAATAGAACCAGAACAATTTACAAAATTAAAATATTATAGATTGCTTATTATGTTGGGGAGGGGCAAACGGGGGGGGGTAGAGAAAAATTTAGAACTAAAAATCCTATGAAAATGAATGGTGAAAATTATCTATACATATACTTGGACAAAATAAGATGCTATTTACATAAAAAAGTATGAACAGGATAGCAGCATGTGGCTCTGACTTCTAAATATTTTTTGGCAAGTAGGGTACTTTGTTGTTTTTTTAAGATTTATTTTTGTTTCAGTTACTTGAAGATAAATGAAAGTCTGGTCTATTTACCTAATGCAAAAAGAAACTATATACCACTAACTTTCATGAGACACACAGAAATTCCTCTGAATTCAGTGGCAGAGTTTTCATATATTAAATCTTAGATGGCATAAATTGTTTTTAAAATTTTGATTTACAAATTCTCTTCCTTCTTCCCCTCCCCACTCACCCTCATTAAAAAGGGAAGCAAATTCAATGTAGGTTATACATGTGCAGTAATGAAAACACTTCCATAATACTCATATTATGAAAAACTAACTATAGTTCCCGCCATCCTATCCCCCCCCCCATTTATTCTATTTTCTCCTTTGATCTCCATTTTCAAAAGTCTTTGCCTCTGACTATCCCCTCCTCCAGACAACACTCTCTTCTATCAACACCCCAGCCCCCATCCCTTTCCCCCTTATTTTCCTGCAGGGTAAGATACCCAAATTGAGTGTTTTCTGTTATTCCCTCTTTAAACTGAATCTGATGAGAGTAAATTTGACTCATTCCCTCTCAACTCCCACCTCTTCCCTTCCATTGTGAAACCTTTATCTTGCCTTTCTATCACTGCCTTTCTCCTTCTCCCATTATATTCTGCTCTCAAAATTTAATTTTATCTTTTAGATATCATCCTTTCTTATTCAACTCACCCTGTGCCACCCATATATCTATCTATCTATCTATCTATCTATCTATCTATCTATCTATCTATCTATCTATCTATCTTTCATATATGTGTATGTATGTATGTACATTTCCTCCTAATATCCTAATACTGAGAAAGGTCTCATGAGTTACAAAGATCAACTTTCCACATAGGAATATAAAGAGTAGAACCTTAATAAAGTCCTTGTGTTTTCTCTTTCATGCTCTATCTTTTCATACTATTCTTGATTCTTTCATTGGAAAGTCAAATTTTCTTTTTGGCTCTGGTCTTTTTATCAAGAATGCTTGAAAGTCCTCTATTTCATTGAATATTCCAATTTTCCCCCTGAAGTATTGTACTCAGTTTTGCTGGGTAGGTTATTCTTGGTTTGAATCCTAACTCCTCTGACCTCCAGAAGATCATGTTGCAAGACCTTTGACCCCTTAATGTAGAAGCTGCTAGATTTTGTGTTATCCTGATTGTATTTTCACAATACTTATATTGTTCCTTTCAGTCTGCTTGCAATATTTTCTCTTAGACCTGGGAATTCTGGAATTTGGCTACAATATTCCTAGTTGTTTTCCTTTTGGGATCTCTTTCAAGAGGCAAGCAATGTATTCTTTCAATTTCTATTTTACCCTCTGGTTATAGCATATAAGGACAGTTTTCCTTGATAATTTCTTGAAAGATGATGTCTAGTTCTCTTATCAATCATGGCTTTCAGGTAATCCAATAATTTTAAAATTATTTCTCCTGGATCTATTTTTCATGTCTGTGTTTTTTCCAAGGAGATATTCCACATTGTCTTCTATTTTTACATTTCTTGGTTCTGTTTTGTAATTTCTTGATTGCTCATAAAATCATTAGCTTCCATTTCTCCATTCTAATTTTGAAGGAATTGTTTTATTTTTATTTTCAGTGAGCTTTTGAACTTCCTTTGTCATTTGGGCAATTCTGATTTTTAAAGTATTTTTCTCCTCATTGTTTTTTGGACCTCTTTTCTCATTTGGGTTATTATTCATTAAGGCATTATTTTCTACAGTATTTTTTTTTTTGGATTAGTAAGTGGTTGATTCATTTTTTTATTATTTTATTGTATCAGCTTCATTTTCTCTTCCCAGTTTTTTCCTCTACTTCTCTTACCAGATTTTCAGAATCTTTTTTGGTCTCTTCTATGCCCTGCACCCAATTCATATTTTTTCTTAGAGACTTTTGATACACGAATTTTGAGTTTCTTGTCTTCATCTGGTTGTATTTTTTTATCTTCTTTATCAACAAAGTAAGATTTTACAGTCTAATTTGTTTTGTTTTGTTTGCTATTTACTCATCTTCCCAGCCAAATACTTGATTTTCTAATTCTTTGTCAGAGTAGGACTTTGTTTCCACCTGGGGTGGGGATGGGAGTGGGTGTACTGTCCCAGGCTTTAGGGGTTTTGTATCAGCTGCTTGATCCCTCACTGTCTGTTGGCCCAGAATTCCAGAAGCAGCTGATGCTGATGTTGCTATTGCCACTGCCGCCACCACCTCTGCCAACCTGGGGGTCCACACCAGTCAGATTGCACCCCTCTTTCACTTAGGTCCCACAGAGTTTTCCCACTGATCTTCTATACTGTATTTGGCATTTGAGGGTTGAGAAGTCTGGAAACCAACATTTCTGCTTGTAATTCAGTGCCTTGAGGTCTGCTCCAGCCCTGTCTGTGATTGTCTGGCTGGACTATGCTCTGCTCCAAACCATTCTTGTCTACCTTTCACATTGTCTTGGGTTAGAGTTTTGCTTCACTTTCTCATTTTGTGGGTTCTGTACCTCTAGAATTTGTTTAGAGCAATTTTTTTACAGATATTTGGAGGGATTTGGGGGAGAAATCATTCCAGTTCTCTTCTCTTACTCTGCCATCTTGACTCTGCTCTTGCCACCCTTCTGTTTCTTAGCCAGTACAAAGCAGTTTTGATGATTGCTGCTCTATAATAAAATTTAAGATCTGTTATGGTTAGGCTACTTTCCTTAGAATTTCTTTTCATTGATTCTATTGGTATTCTTGACATTTTGTTCTTCCAGATGAAGTTTGTTATTATTTTTCCTAGCCCTATAAAATAATTTTTGGTAGTTCTATTTGTATGTCAGTGAATAAGAAAATTAATTTAGGTACAGTTGTAATTTTTATTATATTAGCTTGGCTTACAAATGAGCAACTGATATTTTGCCAGTTATTTAGATCTGACCTTATTTGTATGAAAGCTGTTTAGTTATTGTGTTCATATAGTCCTTTGGTTTGTTTTGGCAGGTAGACTCACTAACATTTTGTAACATCTACAGCAACTTTAAATGGAATTTCTCTTTCCATCTCTTGCTGTTGGGCTTTGTTAGTAATATATAAAAATGTAAATTATTTATATAGGTTTTTCTTATATCCTGCAACTGTCATAAAGTTGTTTATTATTTCAAGAAGTTTCATTTGATTCTCTAGAATTCTCTGTGTATATCATCATATCATCTGCAAAGCGTGATAATTTAGTTTCCTCTTTGACTATTATAATTCCCTCAATTTCTTTTCCTTCTCTTATTGTTAAAGCTAATGTTTCTAGTACCATATTGAATAATAGTGGTGATCATGGACATCCTTGTTTCATCCCTGATCTTATTGAACATGTTTCCAGGTTATCGCCATTACTTACAATGCTAGCCAATGGTTTTAGGTAGATGCTACTTATCATTAAAAAAAAAAAAGTTCCATTTATTCCTAAACTCTCTGTTGATTTTAATAGGAATGTATTTTGTCAAAAGCTCTTTCTGCATCTATTGAGATTATCATATGGTTTCTGCTAGTTTTGTTGTTGATATGATCAATTGTGCTAATAGTTTTTCTAAATTGAATTTTCCCTGCATTTCTGGTATAACTCCTACCTGTTCAAAGTGTATTATTCTCATTAGAAGATGCTGTAATATTTTCCCTAATATTTTATTTAAAGATTTGACATCTATATTCATTAGGGAAATTGGTCTCTAATTTTTTTTTCACTAGTTTGACTGTTCCTGGTTTCAGTATTAGTACCATATTTGTATCATAAAAAAAATTTGGTAGAAATTTTTCATTTATTTTTCCCAAACAATCTATAAAGTATTGTAATTAATTGTTCTTGAAACATATGATAGAATTCACTTGTAAATCCATCTGATCCTGGAGATTTATGCCTAGGAAGTCCATAACATGCTTGTTCAATTTCTTCTTCTGAGATGGGGTTATTTAAGTGTTTTACTTCTTCTTCTGTTAATCTGGGGAATTTGTATTTTTGTAACTATTCATCCATTTCCCAAAGATTGTTATATCTATTGTCATACAGTTGGGCAAAATAGGTTTTTTATGATATCTCATTATTGTCATTCTCTTGAATGAAGTTATTGATTGTTCTCATGATTTGTTGTTTGACCAGATCATTCTTTATGATTAGACTATTTACTTTTCAATTAATTTTTAGTCTATCTTTCCATGGCCCTTTATTATATATATACTTTTTATTGCATCATAATCTGAAAGGGATGCATTTAATATTTATGCCTTTCTGCATTTCTGGATTGTGAGCTTTTTAATGCCCTAATACATGGTCAATTTTTTGTACCACTGCTATGTATCAATGAGAAAAAGTTATATTCCTTTCTATATGCATTCATTTTTTCCAGACAACTCTCATATCTACCTTCTATAAAATTCTATTCACCTCCTTAACTTATTTCTTGTTTATTTTGAGATTAGATTTACAAAGCTCAGAGAGGGGGAAGTTGAGGTCCCTCACTAGAATAGTTTGTTTTCTATTTCTTCCTGTAACTTCCTTAACTTCTCCTCCAAGAATGTGGATTTTATGCCATTTGGTGCATGTATGCTTAGTGATGATATTACTTCATTGTCTATGGTATATTTTAGCAGGATATAATTTTTTTCCTTATCTCTTTTAATTAGATTTATTTTTGCTTTTTCTTTGAGATTAGGATTGCTACCTCTGCTTTATTTTTCTTCAGTTGAAGCATAATATATTCTACTCCAGCCTTCTACATTTACCCTGTGTGCAATAACTCTGTTTCAAATGTGTTTCTTGAAAACAATATATTGCAGATCTCTTTTTCTAAAAGAGAAATATGATATGAATGAAAAAACTTTATAATAGAGAAATGAAAAAATATTGATAGAAGAGGTAATAAAACCAAGAAAATGAATAAAATGAAGAATAAATAATAAGCAGTAAAAATGAAGAAGAGCAAAGAGAAAACATCAGTTCTTAGTCTTTCTCCTCCCTGTTCCAAAATCTGAGAAATAAAGATGCACTTAGTGAATCTTTGTGTTCTCCTTGTGGGGTGGTTTCTGAAAGCCAATGGGGCTGAGGAGAAGAACATCAATGATTAAAGCTATAGGAAATATAGCAATATTGCCTTAGTGATGTTAGGGAGACTTTTTGACAGTCTAGGTTTAATGGAAAATTGTTGCCACCAAAATTATAAGGATGCAATATGTGTGAATTTACCTCACAATGGGACTTTGAATATGATGTCACTTGCAATCACCTTCACAACATTCAAATCATATTTATCATCAAAACATTGTACTTCTTAATTACAGATGAAAAATTTGCTCACTGATGTTTGAATTTCTTTTTTCTTCTAGCTATTTAAGCTGTTCTTTATTTCTTTTATGAATTAATTAATTTTTAGTTTTCAACATTCATTTCCACAAGATTTTTAGTTTCAAATTTTCTCCCCATCTCTCCCCTCCCCCACCCCAAGGCAGTGTGTATTCTGGTTACTTATTTCCCCAATCTGTCCTTCCTTCTAACAGCCATCCTCACCCCTTATATCCTTTCCTTCTATTTTCCTATAGGGCAAGATGGATTTCTATGCCCCATTACCTGCCTATCTTATTTTTCAGTTTCATGTAAAAACAGTTTTTAACAACTGTTTTTAAAAACTTTTGAGTCCCACATTTTCTCCCTTCCTCACTCCCCACCCACCTCCTTTAAGAAGGCAAACAATCCAATGTAGGTTATACACGCGTGGTCATGCAAAACATTTCCATAACACTCATATTGTAAGATTAAATACATTTAGTATCCCACCTCCAATTATTCTATTCTCTTCTTTGACCCTGTCCCTCCTCAAAGGTGCTTGTTACTGACTACATTTTCCTCCCATTTGTCCTCCCGATTATCATTCCACCCCCCTCCCCTCATATTTTCTTCCCCTCTTCTTTCCTGTAGGGTAAACTAGATTTGCATACCAATTGAGTGTGTATGCTATTCTATCCTTAAGTCTAATTCTATGAAAATAAGACTCACTCTTTCCCTCTTACCTCTCTGCTCTTCCCCTCCATTGTAAAAGTTTTTTCTTGCCTCTTTAATGTGAGATAACTTACCCCATTCCACTTCTCCCTTTCTCTATCTCCCAGTACATTCCTCTCTTGAACCCCTTAATTTTATTTTTAGATATCATCCTTTCATATTCAACTCACCCTGTGCCATCTATCTATCTATCTATCTATCTATCTATCTATCTATCTATCTATCTATCTATCTATCTATCTATCTATCTATCTATCTATTCCCTCCAACTGCCCTAATACTGAGAAATGTCTAATGAGGTCCAAATATCAACTTTCCATATAGCAATGTAAACAGTTCAAGTTTAATAAGTCCCTTATGATTTCTATTTCCTGTTTACCTTTTCATGCTTGGGTCTTGTATATTAAAGTCAAATTTTCTATTCAGCTCTGGTCTTTTCATCAAGAATGCTCTCTATTTCATTGAATGTGCATTGCACCGCCCCCCCCCCCCAAAAAAAAAAGTATTATATTCATTTTTGCTGGTTAGTTTGATTCTTGGTTTTAATCCTAGATTCCTTGACCTCCAGAATATCATATTCCAAGCCTTTGGATCCTTTAATGTAGACACCACTAACTCTTGTGTTATCTTGATTGTGTTTCCACAATATTTGAATTGTTTCTTCCTGATTGCTTGCAGTATTTTCTCCTTAACCTGGGAACTCTGGAATTGGGTTGCAATGTTACTAGGAGTTTTCCTTTTGGGTTCTTTTTCAGGAGGTGATTGGTGGATTCTTTTAATTTCTATATTCCCCTCTGGTTCTATAATATCAGGGTAGTTTTCTTTGATAATTTCTTGAAAGATGATGTCCAGGCTGTTTTTTGATCATGGCTTTCAGGCAGTCCAAGAAATTTTAAGTGATCTCTCCTGGATCTATTTGGCTAGTCAGTTTTTTTTTCCTATGAAGTTGTGTCTAAGCTTCATAACAGAGAAGTTAACTTTTGTCTATGTAAAAATAAGAAGAGTAGGAAGCATAACCATCTTTAATCTTTATAATACCTTTTGTATTTTTTGCAGACATCCATCATTCATCAGCATCAATTGGAAAGAAGATAAAAGTTTTACCTCTTTTTAAAAGACTCCCAAATAGAAATATTTAGCTTTGACATTTCTACTGAATACAGTGCTATATCTCGAACTTTCTGTTGCATGTTTCTTTTTGGCTGATTCTCAAAATGTCTAGAGGTTAACTAAAAGAATCATAGAGTCAGAATTAGAAGGGACCCCTACAATCCCTTTTGCTCCAATTCATATCTGAATAATCCCACTAATACAGGCCTAAAAGGTAATCATTCAGCTTTTTCTGTAAGACATCTAATGAGAAGGAAATTAAGTATTTCCTAAGACACCCCATTTTACTTTTAGATAGCTCTTATTGTTGAGAAGTGTCTTTTTTCTTTATATCAACTATAACCTTGGCTACTCATATATAAGAATTCTGTACTCTAATGTCAAGGAGACACTTGATAGCCTTCAAATACTTAAAAATAATAATAATGTTTCCCTTAAGTCCTCCCTTTTCTAGGCTAACTTTCCTCATTCTTACTACTAAGCTTTATATGGTTTGATCTACAGACCCTCCCCAATCTGGCCAGGGTCTTCTCGATACCCTCTACATTATCAATGTCTTTCCTAAAATGTGACACTCCAAATGGTACACAATATGCCAGATGTGTTCTGACCAGAGCAGAATATGCCTCCCTAATCCTAGATGCTACATTAATATAACAGGGATCTTTGGTGTCTTCAGTGTGGGAATCATTATATTTGTAATCTCTCTATAATTTTTTAAATTTTTTTTGAGGGCAGTTGGGGTTAAGCGACTTGCCCAAGGTCACTTGGCTAGTTTTTGTGTTAAGTGTCTGAGGCTGGATTTGAACTCAGATACTCCTGACTCCAGGGCTGGTGCTCTATTCACTGTGACACCTAGTCACCCCCTCTCTGTAATTTAGTAAAGAAAAAAGGGTGGGGAAGGGAATAAGCATCAAGCACCGATTATGTGCCAGACACTGTGCTAAGTGCTTTTTAAAAATGTTATTTAATTGGATTCTCACAATAGCACTGGAAAAGTGGGTGCTATTAGGAATATCCTTCCAAATTAATGTTTAGTCATTCATGACTACTCTTTGCAGCCACTTCTCAATTAATTAAGCTGTACTACAAGAGAACTATAAAATGACCAGTCAAAATCTAGGTAAACTATATCTGCAGTGAGCAATGACCTTTGACTTGAACAACTTGCCAAAAATAGAAATGAGATTAATTTTGCATAGCCTATTCTTGAAAATGTCGTGATGGGTTTTGTTGATCATAATTTCCTTTTCTTAATTTTCATTAACACGAACAGTCTGTTCTAGAATTTTTTTTCAGGAATTAACATCAATATTACTGGTTTAAAGAAGAAAAGAAACAAAAACATTTGTTATGTATCAGTGTTATGGGAATGGGAATCTAAGATCTTCCCTGCCCCTAGGCCCTTTGATAAGCTTAAGTGACTCTGAGAACCTTCCTTGATTTGAAAATATACTCTTCCCCATAATAGGCTGAATGTGGTCACCTGGAGTCTGTGGAGGGAGGCTTGTTTTTAAGGAACACCCACACCTTGATACTTTGTGATTGGGCAGTGGGTCAAGAGGGTTGTGACATTCTCTGAGCCAGGAGAAGGCTATATGTAACCCTAATGTAAGATTTTCATTTGGGGCTCACTTTGAGAAGAGTTGTGTGATTTGACCAGACTAGACTCTGGGCAGCAGTTGAGCCCCTGGCTTTGAATACCCCAATGTTGGTGCTTCCCTCTCTGGTAACTGACTAGGTATGGATGTAATTTTTAGGTCAGACAGTTGCAAGCTTGTCTGCTGATCTGTTTCTCTGTCTGCTTGTAACTTCTGCTTCTACGTATTCTCTGAACTTCGGGGTGCTGAACTTTTCCCCCTGAACTAGGTAAATGACATATGTTTGATTAAAGCAAGATTGTTAACTCATTTTGAGTTGCTTTCCTTTAGAAAAGCAGATCTAAAAACCTGTCTTGGCAGCCACCCTGGGTATGCTAGGGTGCTTGCTGCTACAATCAGGCACCCTACTAAACACTTTGCAAATCTTATTTCATTTGATCCTCACAATAACCCTGGGAGGTAGGTGCTGCTATTATCACCATTTTACAATTGAGAAAACTGAGATAAACAAAGGTTAAGTTACTTACCCAGTGTCACACAGCTAGTGCATGTCAGGCACAATACTCCATTTACCACTAGCTGCATTAACATTTTTATTACTTTTTCTCTTCTATGGCATATTAAAAAATTCACATTTTTAAAATAAAATTTTTGTGTTTTTTAATAAAATTTTTAAAATATACTTTTTAAAATTAAAATAATAAAATATTTCAATCCTTTAGTGGATCAAAAAATATGTCAAGGGAGGCAAGGGTCAATAAATCCCAGGAACCAACTTATTACCTTTTAAAGAAAACTAATCCCTATTTCAGAAAAGAAGAGGACTCTGTTCCTACCACACACAGTCCCCATAGTGGCAAGGTCCTAATGTATCTTACATAGGATCTTTCTTCCATCATGTTTTTGCTTTTAGGGCTTCACCTCTCTCTGAAAATTCTGGTGGCACAAATAGTGCTAAGGGAAAAAGAAAAAAGCAGAGGGGAACAAATTAAAGTCTACTACAAGGACTTTGAAAATAAGAAAAAAATGTGAAGGAAGACACAAGTTAGAAATCATAGGCTATCCTTCTCTATTCAGAAGGTCCAAGTTGTACATTCATACAGAGGATGATGTCACATATTTTCAGTGCACAGGGCATGTCAGTGCAAGTTGGTGATCACCCAGTGAACCAAAAAGCCAGATCTTGTGTAGGAGGAACACATCACAGATGATCACTCGTCCAAGATAATGAGATTCTTCTGACATTAAGGTGATCATGATAACAGAAGTAACCCCAGGTGAGTTGAATTTGAAGGGATGATATCTAAAAAGTAAAAGTAAGTGGTGAGAGAGGAATTTATAGGGAGAAGGGAGAGATACATTAGGGTAAATTATCTCATATAAAAAAGGCAAGAGAAAACTGTTATAATGGAGGGGAAGAGAAGGAAGGTGAAAGGGAGTAGAACGTTATTCTCATTGAATTTGGCTTAAGAAGGGAATAACATGCACACTCTCCTTACAGGAAAATAGGGGGTAGGGAATGAGAAAGGGGTTGATAGAAGGGAGGGCAGATTGGGGGAGAGGGTAGTTAGAAGTAAACATTTTTGAAAATGGATAGGGTAAAAGGAGAAAATAGAAAAAGTGGGGGGCAGTGTAGGATGGAGGGAAATATAGCTAGTCTTTCACAATATAACTACTATGGAAATTATTTGGGTAACTATATATGTACAACCTAAGTTGAATTGCTTATCTAGCAGCTTCTACATTAAGGGATTGATGGGCTTGGAATATATTATTCTGGAGGTCAAAGGAGCTAGGATTAAAACCAAGAATCACCTACCCAGCAAAACTGAGTATAATGTTTCAGGGGAAAATATGGTCATTCAATGAAATAGAGGGCTTTCAAGCATTCTTGATGAAAAAAACCAGAGTTGAAGAGAAAATTTGACACTCAAATACAAGAAGCAAGAGAAGCATGAAAAGGTAAACAGGGAAAAGAAATCATAAGGATCTTATCAAGGTTGAACTATTTATATGCCTACTTGGAAAAAGGATGATTGTAACTTGTGAAACTTTTCTCAGCATGAGGATAGTAGAAGGGAATATAAATGTGTGTATAGGTATATATACATATCCACACATATGTATGTATACACATATGTCTATATAGGAGGGTATATGAGCATATGAATACATATGTGAGTGTGTGTATATATGTGTACAGGTATACATAGACAGAGGGCACAGTATTAATTGAATAGGAAGGGATGATATTTAAAAAAATAAAATTAAGATGTGAGAGAGGAATACAATGAGAAGAGATAGGGACAGACAGAATAGGGTAAATTATCTTATATAATAGAAGCAAGAGAAAAGTGTTACAATGGTGGGGAAGAACAGGAAGGCAAAAGGGAATGGGCCAACCTTACTCTCATTGAATTCAGCTTAAGGAAGGGAATAACATACATACTAAATTGGTTATCTTACCCTACAGCAAAGCAGGGTGGAAGGGAATGAGGGGGGATGATAGAAGGGAGGGCAGATTGGGGGGGAGGGTAGTTAGAAGCACATACTTTTGAAAAAGGACAGTGTCAAAGTAGAAAATAGAGGAAGTGGGGGTGTAGGATAGGATGGAGGGAAATATAATCAGTCTTTCATAATATATCCACTATGGAAATGTTTTGTGTAACTACACATGTACAACCTATATTGAATTGCTTATCTTCACGGTAAGGCTGGGTGGTGAGGGAAGAAAGGAAAGGATCTGGAATTCAAAGTTTTAAAATCAAATGTTTAAAAAAGTTATTATTATTATTATTTTACATGCAACTGGGAAATAAGATATACAGGCACTGGGATATGGAGATCCATCTTGCCCTACTGGAAAGTTGGAGGGGGAATGGGGGAAGATATAGGAGAGAGCAGATTGGGGAAGGGGCTATTCAGTGGGATCAAGGTTTGGAGGTGGTAGGTTGTAGGGGAAAGGTAAGCTCCTTTGTGAGGAATAAGATTATACAAACCAAGGCCCCAACTCAATATGACCTTTCTATTAACCTGAGCTGTTTGGGAACAGGGATCTTGAGAACTTGAGGGCTGCTCCTCTCCTGGGACCCTGGCCAGGTCCTCGAGAAGAGCTTTGATAACTGACCAACTCCTGGAACTAGCCATTCCAAAGAAACCGCTCTTGTGGGGAGGGGGGGACGTCTTGGAGGGATTGGCCTCCATCCCAGGCCTCACACCAGACACGATGCTTGCTAAAAACACCTGGCAGTATGCCTTCTTTGTTCTCAGCACTACTTGAACTGTAAGATTAAGACCCCAAATTGGAATCTCACCCATGGAGGAGACGTCCTGCCTGGGACCCTCCCATGCAGGACCCTGATGGCTGTACAGAGATTCCTCAGCTTATGTGGTCAGGTGTTGGTGCTTCCCCACAATGGTGATGCTTGTAAATTTTATATATATCCACTATTAATCATAGTTGCTCTTATTCTGCTATCTTTAAGCCTCTTACTCTGTTATCTCCAGTTTCTTTCTCACTTGTCTATATATACATATATTCTGAATAAATATTCTAAAGAAATTGCCTTGGGTCTTTCTTGGAGTGCCAAGCATTCCGTTTACTCGAATCCTGAACCTCCTTAACTGGACATGCATATAGGACAGATTGGGAGAAAATTTGTAACTCAAAATCTTTTGGAAATGTATGTTGCAAACTAAAAATAAGCAAGAAATTTATCTTAAAAAATAAAATAAATAAAATTTTCCTTTCCCCCCAAAAAAAGTTCATGCTGTAATGACAATCAACATTGCCGCTTGTGTCTATCCAGGAAGGAAAGTGCATCATTTTTAATTCTGATAATAAAAACTCATTACCAGAAACAGGTGATTTAAGAAAAACAATCCTCATTTTAAGTCTCTGGCAAATATAGTTATAATGTCAGTTATTTCTGTGGAGATACTACTAGCTTACTCTCTCATTAGAAGGGAAGCCCCTTGAAGATGGCAGGTTGGCTGCTCAGTGGACAGAGCACTGGACCTGAAGTCAAGAAGGCCTGAGTTCAAATATCCCCTGAGACAATTGCTAGCTGTGTGGCTCAGGGCAAGTCATGTAACCTGTCTCCCTGTTCTCATCTGTAAGATGGGAATAATCATAGCACCTATCCCCCAAGGGTAGCTGGAGGATAAATTGAAATCATATTTGTACAATACTTTCTGCACACCCTAATGTGCCACATAAATGCTGGTTATTATTGAAGACTGGGACTTTTTAATTTTTGTCTTTAAATTCCCAGTGCTTAGCCCAAAGTCTGGCTCATTCTAAGTTTGTAATGAATACTTGTTGATTGAACTGACTTCTCTACTGTTAGTCACTTTTAAGTTATTACAGCTGATCATTCTAACATGTCATTCTTGATGATTTGCTAATATCTTCCATATGAAGTGATATGCTGAATGTTTTGTTTTATAGCCATACTATTCCTTCCTTTTTTTCCTCTCAATTCACTGTGACCAACTCACGAACTTTCTGCATCTGTAAAATGTTACGCTGTCTTTTATTTCCCATGCCATTTTACTGCTCCTACAAGATTTACCTGTTACCTGTGGTTAAAACAGCTGAGTCTGCTGTCTGTTTTAGGAAACAAAAATTCACACACCTGCAACAATCCTAAGACAAAAGCATGAGAGACAGGAGTCCCTTGTTTTCCTCTTTACTACCTTAAGTGGTGGTTTGCCTACCCTAGATGTCAGACTTCAGACAATAAATTACTGCCAATAAGAAAAGAACAGAATGGGGTGGTTAGGTGGCACAGTGAATAGAGAACCAACCTTGGAGTCAGGAGGACCTGAGTTCAAATCCGGCCTCAGACAACTGGTCACACTTACTAGCCATGTGACCTTGGGCAAATCACTTAACCCTGATGGCCCTGCCTTCCCCCTCCAAAAAGCAAAAAATAAAAATTAAAAATTTAAAAAAAAAAGAAAAGAAAGGAAGAATGTGTTTCTTCTCTGAGTTGTAGCCGACAATGTACTTGAAATTGATAAAGCCCATTACTGCTTCCAGTAACTGGGGAAAATGGGTTCATTAATCCTTTCCAGATCTATTGGGGAACAAAACTGAACCTCAGTGGTTCCTGGCTAAAATTCTTATTTCTTTTTCTTCCACTACAATTTGACTGATGTTAGTTCTACTTTTTCTTCCTTTCTTTCCTGAAGAACCTCAGTCCCTTCACTTTGTATTTATTATTATTATTTTTACTATATATGTATTTCCATCCTTTATCTTCCCATTAGATATTTATTTTATGCATGAATTAGATTACTCTTCACACCTTCAAAACTACCATGAAAGCCCTTATTGGTTTTGCACATTTATTGACTGAATTTTGGAATCTTTATTAATTTTATTTTTGATTAGGTTTAGTCATTTTTAATTTCTGAACTAAGAAGTTGGGAAGGACAACAGAAAGAAGCTGAGAAAAATAAAATAAATGTTTAATTCTAAGTACTAAGATTTTTTCCTCTTTCTTCTACAGTCTTATTTAACTTACTCTTCTGAGATTGTAAATCCACTGAGCACACTATAATTTTTTTCTTATATGTTTTGGTATACTGCTAATTTCACAAATATTAGTAGACTGGTTTTGATTTACTAAGAATTGTGTGGCTGTTCACAATACTGATTGGAATGGTTTGTACATATCCCCCAAAAATCTGATGAATGCTTCCTTCCAGGCTTCCTGTATCCTCAACACCTCCAACTGCTACCAGTTGTCCCATTGTAACAAGGTTCTGATCTGGCCCTGGAAGGTTACCCAGTGTGGAGGAAGCAGGATGATTCTGTGTCTGGCAGGCTCCTGCTTGAAGGTTATATCCTTGAGTGAATAAAAGAGAATGGTTAATTACAGCACTTCCTAATGAATCCAGAAGGTTCACAGATATAGAATGAAAGTGGCTATTTACTGATATCAAAGCAGTTGTTCCATCAGTAGAGGTGAATGCTAGTTGTAAGTGTAAACCCTGTAAAACAAAAATCACTTAGCAGAATGTTTAACTGAGGCACACTTTTTAAAATAGGATACTGTTTGATGTTCAGACACTTGAATGGGACAAAAAAATAATACTGGTTAAGGTTCCTCCTCTAAAATCTTTTGATTCTATCACCATATGATACTAAGAGGGGAAAGGAGAGGGTGCTAAGAAGGTAAGAACTAAATTTCACTGAATTCATATTCACTTCACATTCAGTATGTCTTCAATCAATGTAAAAGGTGCTACATTGTTTCTAAAATGGTAATTTATAAGGAATAAATTATCTGTAAAAATGATCATTACCTTTATATCAAGAAATAAAAAAGAAGATATAAATTCTTTGAAAATCTGCATGGAAACAATTAAACTCAGCTGCTTTGTTGAACACCTACCTGCAACTGTGAAAATATTTTGGGCTGAAGTGAAGAGAGTGAAGATAGTAAGTGGGCTGTCTCTGGAGACAAAGACTCCCTTGTCTGATTTGCTTCCACTTTTGTGATAATCAATTCTCCTGGTGAGCTTCCTAAGGTATATCAGATCACCAATAAACTGCTAAAACAAGAAAAACAAACGAACAAAAAAATCTAAGAACTATCCAATTCATCTTGCAGAATATTTCTTCTATACAATCAAAATATTTTTGTGATAAATAAATGTAAAATTCTCAATGTATACTTAACAAACTTGAATATTAAAGTCAAAATGAATCAACAACAATGAACAAAAACAATACATGCAAATATTTTTTTCTCTTCCTATAAAGAAACTTAGAACAGAGAAGAGAAAACTATGACTGGATGGTAAAAGACTCATCTGTGGGTCAAAACAGTACAGAAAGGAAGCATTTTATTTTTTCCCCTCAATTTATTAAATTATTTATTTTTAGTTTTCAACATTCACTTCCATAAGTTTAAATTTTCTCTCCCTCTCTCCCCAAGATGACTTGCAATCTGATATGGACTCTACACATATGTTCCTAATAAACACATTTTCACATCAGTCATGTTGTGTAGAAGAATTATAACCAGTGAGAACTATGAGAAAGAAAAAAAAATCAAAAGAAAAAAGAAAATAGTCTGCTTCCCTCTGCATTCCAACTCCATACTTCTTCTGTGCATGTGGCTGGCATTTTCTATCATGTGTCCTTTGGAATTGCTTTTAAATCCTTGCATTGCTGAGAAGAGCTAAGTCTATCAAAATCATTCCTCACCACTGTGGCTATTATTACTGGATACAATGTTCTCCTGGTTCTATTCTCCTCACTCAGCATCAGTTCTTATAAGTCTTTCCATAATTCTCTGAAGTCTGCCTGTTCATCATTTCTTTTAGTACAATAGTATTCCATTACATTCATATGCCACAACTTGTTTAACCATTCCCCAATTGATGGGCATCCCCTCGATTTCCAGCTCTTGTCCAGCACAGAGAGCTGCCATAAATATTTTTGTACCTATGGGTCATTTTCCATTTTTATGATCTCTTTGGAATATGTTCAACCCTTCTAGAGAGCAATTTGGAACTGTGCCCAAAGGAATATAAAAATATACATACCCTTTGATCAGCAAAATCACTTTTAGGGCCCTATGTGAAAGGATACATTTGAAAGCAATTAATATCAATGCAAATGTTCTTTTTTGTAATTCTAAAATGTTTGTGAACTGTCTTAGAAATTATCCTCACAAAAATGTATAAATATTAGCAAAACACTGCACTCAATCTAAGACAGCTATAGAAAGATGAAAGGTACTTCACAAGGGAGGAAAAAGAGCAATAAATATTCTCAGAGTGTATATTAAACTGTTGAAAATTGAACAAACAAAACTTTTAAAAATTATCTTGGAATAAGTATATATATTTTCACTTAATTACAGTAAAGACTCATAGAAGGTACATAATATAATAAAAAAATGTTACTTATAAAACAGCTAAAATTCTAGATCCATAAAAGGGCCTCTATATATGACATCATTATGAATTCTATCAATATTATATCAATAAAGAAGTGTCCAACAAATGGCTGAACAGAGTAAATTTGTTTCTAAAAATGGAGGGATTTCCCCCCCACTTAATAGTATTTTTTTTTCCAATTACATGTAAAGATAGTTTTCAACATTCACTTTTACAAGGTTTTGAGTTCCAAATTTTTTTTTCTCCCTCCCTTTTTCCCCTTGTGAATTCCCCAATGCAGCAAGCAATCTGATATGGGATATACATGTCCAATCATATTAAACAATTTTGACATTTGTCATGTTGAGAAAGAAGAATCAGAACAAAAGGGGAAAACCCCAAGGAAGAAAAAACAACAAAAAAAGAGAAAATAGTATGGTAATCTGCATTCAGACTCCATACTACCTTGTTTGGATATGGATAGCATTTTCTATCATGAGTCTTTTGGAATTGTATTAGATCACTACATTGATGAAAAGAGTTAAGTTTATCAAAGTTGGTCATTGTACAATGTTGCTTTTATTTTGTATGATCGTCTCCTGGTTCTGCTCATTTCACTCAGCATCAGTTCATGTAAATCTTTCCAGGTTTTTTCTGAAATCTGCTACCTCATCATTTCTTATAGCACAATTGTAATAATTCCATTACATTCATGTACCACAACTTGTTCAGCCACTCCCCAATTGATGGGCATCCCCCTGATATCCAATTCTTTGCCACCACAAAAAGAGCCTCTATAAACATTTTTGCACAGGTGGGTACTTGTCCATTTTTTATGTTCTCTTTGGGATATAGACCTAGTAGTTGTATTAGTGAATTGAAAGGTATGTACAGTTTTATAGCCTTCTGGGCATAGTTAAGTGGAGGGATTTATGATGACAATTGAGAATTGTCATTTAGTATTTATAACCCCAAATTACAGAAGGATTAAATTTAAGGAGCCCAGTCTTAGTAATTCATGTAGATTATGCAATGAAATGGAAGAAATTGTGGAACATCATTTTAGGTGGCAAAAATTAGCACCTACTAAATACCTAGTAAAACACAACTTATAAACTAGAATTGTACATATTAGAGATTAAATCAATTTCAAGACTGAAAAACAGACCTTACTTCTGGTGGCTACAGGAGAACATGAAGTAGCTGAGGCCAGACCTCTAGGAATTATGATGGAGGAACTTCTGCTTCGATTGGTGCCCGAAGAGGAAGGGAAGACACTGAAGAGGAAAAGAAAGCTAGCTCTCTTCTTTTAAGTTATGAAATGAACTACAAACTGATAAGCCATTTTTGCCTTTGACTAATAACTCTGCTGATACTGATATATGGAACCAATACCTGGAATATCATCATAGTATTATAAATGAAATTAATAAAAAAAATAAGCTGGTTTCAGTTTCCTTGGTTGTATGTAGAGTGTTACATGTACTGTAGAGTTCATGAAGCATTAATGCTAAGTTCACCAATAAGTTACTTTGATGTATTTAAAGAATCAAAAGACCAGAATTTCTTTGAATCACAGAAAGCTATTAAGTCTTTGTGTAATTACCTACAAGAGTTTACAAAAAAGGATAGAAAACCCAGATGAAAGTCAAGTGAAAGATGAGTTTTTTAAACTTGCAAATTGTGTTATGGGGAAATAAGTGTGATCTGGCAATTTCACCTGAAAAGAGCATCCCTCAGACATCTAGTCCACTAACCACTTTGGAAGACATGAAACCTTTCATTTTAGTGAATGATATGTACCACCTTTAGTCACTGCTTATAAACAGAAAGAAAATGAGGCAGGACACATTTTCTGTTGCTAGAGTGGATTTTATCAAGGACAATGCAGGGTTTGAACTTGTTGCAGATTTGGTAATGGCAGACTTCCTGTTAACAATTAGCTGGCTGCTGAGATCCACTTCCATGGAAAGAGTATTCCTGGTTTGTTTCAGATACCAATAAAAAGGACATGGATTGGGTGATCAAACAATTAAAAGCTGCTAATACCAAGTGCACGCATGCTCAAGTGAGGGATTAACTGGGAGCATTATCTTAAACATACATGGATTTACCAAGATCATATGTTTTGGACTCTGTCTCATGAGTATTGTGCTATGTCTTAGGTTGCTCCTGACTTGTATGGTGAACTACAGAAGTCAAATTTAATTCTTTTCAAAGGTGATTTGAACTATAGGAAATTAGTAGGAGACAGAAAATGGGACCTTACAGTTCCATTTCATCAGGCTTTGAATGGCTTCTATCCTGCACCTCTCTGCAGCATAAGAACAATAAAAACTGAAGCTCTGGTTGGTCTGGCATCTGGACAAGGGGAAAAGGTTGCAGTTATTCATCCTCAGTGGAGGGCCAGTGGAAGATTTGGTACATTTCAATGTGATGAGGCACTTTGATTTGATTTAGGAGCTTTTAAATTTTTAAAGAGAAGCTCTAACATAGCCCATTTCTTCCACAGAAAAGTAATTTTGAAACTTAATTTAGTTACTTGGAGGGTTTGGGGTTACATTTTGAAAGCCTACCCTTTCAGTATCAATTGTCTTTAATTATGTACTGATGTAGCTGATTAAGGGTCTTTAGGTTCAGCTACTTTGGGAATCTTAAAGACATTTCATTTCTTAATATTCCTTGAAGTTTTATGTCTATTATCTGACATTTCAAGTGACTCAAAGAAGTTACTGAGATAAATGTAAAAAGTGTATTGTAATTAATTATACTTATATTTCCATTTAATTTTTGCCATTTAAAAGTATAGTAAGCTAGCTACATGATATATAATATTTTGGGAAATAGTAAAATTATTTTAATTTAATTTTGTACTTCTGCAACACAAGTCTTAAGGTGGCATACATTCTAATTTATCTACTGTTAGGATGAATTTCTTAAAACTGATATTTGAATCATAGAAAATTAACTTGATAGTGTTAATAATTCAGGAATTGCCTTTTGTACTTGAATTTCTTAAGATAGTAGCCTGCATTCATAGGCATTCTGCATTCCTTTATACATATATTTACTTTTTTGAATGTTTTGTTAAATTGTCAAAAACAAGAAAAAAATTAAACACACTATAAGGATACATGTTATTGAAGAATGAGCTATTTCTTTCATGCTTATGTATTCTATCCATAAAAAAATAAAAGATAGTTTGATCAAATTGTCTTTGGAAATGAACAAATTCTTTTTCTGGGATTTTAAGTACTGCATGCTTGAGAGAACTTAGATTATAATAGCCTTAACCCCTAACTGAAAAGCACTTATTTTCATACTTTGAATTTGGAAGGATGTCTTTCCACCATGGATCAGCTTTAAACCTGAGTGGTTTCAGAAAGTACAACTACTTTGTTACCTTCTTTGAAAAAGTATATATATATATATATATATATATATATATATATATATATATATATAAATATATAGCTGAATATGCTTTCTGGGGGCTTTGCTAATAAAAAAAGAACATGAGGATTCCATTCGGGTTTGTTTTTCATCCTAGAGTTAAAAATAGACAATTAAAAGACCGGTAGGTACAATTAGCTAATGCATCAGTAACACAAAAGCAATTTACATATGAGATTGTTTTAGTTTCCTTTCTTCCAACTTAGTTGAAAAAAAAGTTTGGTAGTGACAATGTATATGTAAAATATCAGCTAATTTGTTTACTTCAATATGTAGTTTCATTCATGGATGATTCTTTTCAAAGATAAATTATTCTGCTATCAAAACAAATATGAGGTTATTCACAGCACAGAGTAATGGGATAAAAGCTTTTGTATGGACTGTTCAAGTATAACACAGCCTCTTGTGTAGATAGCACATTTTGTTAGAGTATAAAACAATGGGTATTAGTAGTTCTGTTAAATGAAGTACAACACCCATAAAGAACTTGAAAATTGTGAAGTTATTTTTCACTTCACAAACTTTTTGATTCAAGTTTTTTAAGTTTCCCAGTTTTAAAGTAATATTTGGTTAAATTGCTGTAATAAAATTTGCACTTGAAAAAAAGATTGAAAACAATTCCTAATTGTATAAATACAATACATTGTTGTATTTAACCATTCAACAGAACTAAAAGTTGTCCATTATTGCATGCTGGATTGTCAAAAATTCTTTGGATGTAACATTGATCCATAAATAATTTAGAATTATATTTTAGATGGATCCATTAAATGGATTCAGTGGATAATATCCAAGCTATGGGTGGAACAAAAGTTTTGAAAATCTAGTGACCTAGCAAATCAATCAAAACCATGTGATAATAACATGAGGTGTGATATCCTTGCATTCTTGTATATTTTGGGGGTTTGTATCAAATAATGATTTCAGGAACCTACAGAAGATGGGCTTGCATCCTAATCCAATTCAACTATCCACATCTATAATACTCCACAGAACATTAAATTTAAAAATTTGCTATTATTCATAGCAAGATAGTGCCTTTTACCACAATTATATCTATCAGAACTTCATTGAAAATTTAAGGAAGATGAGAAAATAATATTAATAGTTTCTTATATCCATGTTAAGGTTCATAATGTGCTTCCTTTACAAAGTATCATATGTTACAGGACACAGTCATTTCTGGATGAGCCTATAAGAGGGCAACAATCACTGGTTGAAAACTGGAGAAAATATGAAATCTCCAGAAGAATGGAGATGATAGAATTATAAGATGTTAAGTAAATAACAATCTTAAGAGATAATTTTGCACAACTCCGTCATTCTACATGTCTTAAAAATGCTTAAAAATGTAGGCAAATAGATGTGTCTGTAATATATATATATGTTGTATACATACATATACACACATATATGTATATATGCACAAACATATATACATGTATTTGCACACATATACACACATAAAGACATATGTGTGTATAAATATATACACTCATAAAAATAAGACTAAATATAGGTTATATTCAGGTTTTCTACATGCAGTATTTATTGTGCAGGATAGTATTAAGTATAGACTATAAGGTAAATAATAAGGAAATACTTCTCACAAACACAAATATCTTCTTGTATGTATTTTTGCATGCACATAAATAGTTCTGCTACTGACCAATCGAATATACAATATAATATATTTCACATAATATATGTTATATATGTGTGTTTGTACATGACATGTATCTATATACAAGTGTGAATATTTGGATATATATCCCTTTGTAATGGCTATCTTCCATGGCTTGAATTTCTTCCTCTGTTACCTCTGCCTCTTTGTTTTCCTAGCTTCCTTAAAGATTCAATTCAAAACTTTCTTCTGAGGGAGGTCTTATCCTGCCTTACAACTCCCAATAAGCTAATATAATCCCTTTCTATCTATTCTGGATACTCTTTCCTATACCCAGTTGCTTATATGTTCTTTTCTCACAAAAATGTGAGCTTCATGGGGGTAGAGATTATTTTTACTTTTCTTCATATTCCCATCAGTTACTGTAGCCTATGATATTATATATATATATATATATATATATATATATATATATACCCACACACACATATATATACACACAGCTCTTAATAAATGTTTGTTGATTTACATATATATGTATGTATTTTTAAAAGTCATGTATTTTTGAGCACATAGAAAATGCTTGATAGTAAAGGCATAAAAATAACTGTAAAATAAGATCACAATGTGAAACACTATAATGCAAATGAAAAAGAATGCAACAGTAACTAAAGACTCTCTCTGTGTATATACACACACACATCTGTATATATTCATGTTTGGGTAGGTAATATCTGCATAATAACTAGCCAAAAAGTTATTTTATTAGTCTTTGGTAAGGATTATATACCATCCTATTATCTGACAGTATTCCCTTAGGTCTCATTCTCTCCTGGATTCTGAAATTGTTTTAAAATTTCAAATGTCCCCCAATTTCCAGAGAGCCTTTCTCCCCCTTTAGTAGTCTCTTCATTGCCCCCTTCATGTCTTTGTTCCTCAGGGTGTAGATGATGGGATTGAGGCTGGGAGTAACAATAGTGTAGAAGAGAGTAAGGAATTTGCCTTGGTCCTTGGAAGCACTGTTTCCTGGCTGCATGTACATGTAGATTATAGTCCCATAGAAGATAGATACCACCGTGAGGTGAGATCCACATGTATTGACTGCTTTCTTCCGACCCACTGCTGACTTTATTCTTAATACAGCTTTAGCAATTAAGACATAAGAGATGAGAATGAGGGAAAGGGGTATCAGGATAATGACAATGCCCAAAGCAAATACAGTCATTTCAATTTTTGTAGTATCTATACATGCAATCTTGACCAAAGCAGGCAATTCGCAGAGGAAATGCTCCAGAATGTGATTCCCACATCTTGGCAATTTTAGGGTCAGTGTACAGAGCATGACAGAATTAGCCAGGCTGAGTCCCCAGGCCACAGACATCATCTGAAGGCAGACCTGTGGGTTCATGATAATCAAATAGTGCAAGGGTTTGCAGACTGCAGTAAAACGGTCATAGGACATCAAAGCCAGTAGAAGGCACTCAGCAGATCCAAACCACATATAGCTATAAAGCTGGATGGCACAGCCCACATAACTGATGGTCTTATCTTGGCCCCATAAATTCACCAGCATCTGAGGAATGATGCTGGTGGTAAAACAGAGGTCTAAGAAAGATAAGTTCCTGAGGAAAAAATACATAGGTGTGTGAAGCTGGGGATACAGAAGGGATACAAGGATGACAGCTGTGTTTCCAACCAAAGTTATTAAGTAGAAGACTGTGACAATTCCAGAGAGGACCATCTCCAGCCCAGGATGATCAGAAAAACCCAGCAGGATGAACCCATCTGGAGAACTATAATTCTTATACCTCATACTCTTTCAATGCTTATCTCCCCTAGGAACAAGAAACGAAAGCATTGATGATTATAGAGAGGGATAGAATGCAAAAATAATTCAGTGATTTAGTCAGCAAAAGAAATACAGGTTGTCAATACTATATCAAAACTATCTAGATGAAAAAGGAGAGATCTTTCAGTTATTTGCTCTAGATACTTGTGTGCGTGTGCACATGTGTGCTTGTGCGTGTGTCTATGATGGGTCTTTTCTCACAATAATTTATAATTAAAAAAAATCAATAGTTGAACTAAATGCTAAATTTCACTTAGAGTTTGGGGGGGAAAATTTCCCACTGAGTTCACTAACCATAGACATTCACTTCAAGCTCATGATTTAGATCAAAATAATACTGATAGCTTCCATTGTGCCAGTGTTTTACAATATATATTCAATTCATTATAATAATCTCATCAGATAGATGGTATAAGAATTGGAATCCCCACAAGGAAAATGAGATGCCCAGAGATTGTGATTTGCCTACCCTGACACTAAAAAGTGTTGAATTTCATGTTCAGTGCTCTTCTTTCACCTCCTCCTCCATTCCTACCATTTATGGTGCTAATGATTCAAAATAGAAAAGTAAGACTTTTTGAGTTTTGGTTTATTGGCATCAAAAAAGAGAAGTTTATGCCTGATTCCCTGTTAACTTTGCTGTTATAAAACATATGATTCTATATGTCCTAATTAATTTTCTACATAGAAAATAATGCAAAACTCAGTTCCTTCTCCTCTCATTGCAGGATGTTATTTTTAAGTGCATCATACTAGTCACAAGCAGTAATATGAGAATGAGGATAAAAGAATACATAGGGATATACTCCCCCTCCACCCAGGCTAGAAAACCAAATTCAAGGTGCACCCTTGTCAGCAATATTGTGCTAGACTTCCTGAAACATGTAAGAAAAGAAATAGGATAATTATCACATGGCATTTTCTACAAAACACAAAAAATAATTGATAAGTGAAATAAATTCAGTAAAATAGATAATTATGGAAATATAGCTAATTCAGAAAAAGCAAATCTGATGAAGACACAGACCATAAGTATTCATGAAGGATCATAACAACTTCAGAATAACTGCAAACATAACTTTCAGCTAAACAGTAACGAGTCCTTCCTGAAACCTGACAAATGTGATCTCCCTTTACTTTCCTTCTTTGGTCTCATGTGGTATTTTGTTTTTACTGACTTCTAATGCATGGATCATTTCATAACATTTATTATCCTTATTTGAATCTTACCCCCTTTCTAAACTGTAAGGTCATGGAGAGAAGAGTTTTATATGTCTTATTTAGTAATAACAGCTGCCATTTATATAGGGTTTTAACATTAACATAACTGTTGTATGCTACCTCATTTGATCCTAACAACACTATCCTATGAAACAGGTGCTTTTATCCCAATTTAACTTATGAGTTAAGAAAGATTAAATGACTTGTGAGGATCTGTAGCAGCAAGCACCCCAAGCGTCCTCAGGGTTTGCAGCTACCACAGGTTCTTGGATCTGCTTTGTTAAAGGAAAGCAACTCAAAATGGGTTAACAAGCTTACTTTAATCAGTCAGACATATATCGTTTACCTTGTTCAGGAGAAAAGGTCAGCACCCTGAACCTCAAAGTATACAGGCAGAATTATCAAGACAGAAACATCAAGTAGACAGATTTCCAAACTGTCCAACCATTACATCCATACCCAGTCAACATCTGGGTTTCCACATTCTGGGTTTTTCAAAGCCGGGGGACTCTCAACAACGGCTTCCCAGAATTCAGATCAAATCACAGAACACTTCTCAAAGTGAGTCCCAAAACAAAGCTACACATCAGGGCTTAATATAGCCTTCTCCTGGCTCAGAGAATGTAACAACCTTATTGACTCACTGGCCAATCAAGAAGTATCTACTGAAAAACAAGCCTCCCACCCCAGGCTTCAGGTGCACTTTAGCCTAGGGGCAGGGAAGATCTTTAAAATTTACATTCGCATTACAGGATCACACAGTGTTTGAGGCAGGATTTGATTTTTTTTTTAACTTCAAACTTAGCGTTCTGTCTATCTTGCCACTTAGCTGTCTCAAATTATGTTTCTTCTCCATTTACTAGGGTTGTTGTGCTCTATACAGAGTAAATAGTTAATGTGTTTGTTGAAATGAAACCTCAATTAAAACAGACACTTAGAGCAGTTCTACTATGCTCTCTTAAAATGTTTCTGCTATCTTGCACTAATTTGAATGCTGGGTGAAAATCAAAATATCTATGTTCTTAGAACCAGCCTGTGACTAAGTGATGGTTTTCAATACATCATAAAATCTAGCACAGTATAACATTTTAGATCTAAAATGGCTTTTGAGATTATCTGGCTCAAATGCCTTCCACAGGAAAAAATAAAGACAAGATTTCCTAAGGTATTTTGCTCATGATGACAAATCAATTGTTAAGAAGCCAAGCACTATAGATATAAATGTCACAGCACTCTCAATCTGTTTTCAGTTTGTCAATTTTCATTGCTTGACTGCTCAAATCAATGCAGAATAGTGTGCTAAAACCCAGGTGTCCTAACTTAATCACTCTAAAAAGCTCCATGTCTAGGGGTCACCTGAATCTGTAAATGTTAAATGTTCCTCCTCAATATAAAATTGGATTAAAATATCTGTCCCTGGGGAAAACAAAACTAAATAAAATAACAAAAACTTCTTAATCTAAAATAGTATTCCAACTTCAACACATTTTTTTTCCAGTGTCCAAATTGATTCAAGCTCTCCCTTAAAATGTCCTCATGGATGTGACTGCTTTAACACTGCCTACTGAAACAGCTGTATGCCCTCCTTCAGAATTCTCAACCCTGATATTAATTAGTGATAGAGCAGTGCTCACTCGAAGATACCTTCCCTCTCTGATTTTAGGAAACTAACTGATTAAAAAAAAGTAGAATGGAGAAAAGCAGTATAATTGAACCTATAAATAATAGCAATTAGAAGCTGCAAAGTCCTTTGATTTTTAAAAAGTGCTTTCCTCAAAAAACTCTATGAGGTACAAAATGCAATTATTATATCTCCATTTTACATATTAGATAAATGAAGTTAAGAAAGAATAAGTGGTATGTTCAAGGCAAATAATTAGTAAGTTGGGGAGTGGGACTTGGATCTAGGTCTCCTGAAATTGAGTTCGGTGGTTCCACCAGAAACCACAATGCTTTTGAAAAAGCTAAGCAAATGAGATTATTCTACCTATAGAAGAGAAGGCTAGGCAGTGACTAATAACAGCTTGTAATTTACAAATGGAGGAGTATTATGTGCTGTTTTCCATCTTTGTTGGATGAAAATAAGAGGCTTTTTACTGAAAATAAAACATTAAGATTAAATAAATAAACAAAAAAAAAAAACCAATGAGAGGTCAGATACGAAAAGAATCTGAAGAGGGAAAGACATAAGGTGCTGGATACTTAAAATGAGAAGGATAAATTTCCAGGTCTAGCATGGGGCATATGGTGACATGATAAGCTTATATCTTTAAGATAACATCCTACAGAATATCACACTTTCCCAAGTCCTTTTCTCCCCTTGAAGGACCAATGCATTCTGGTTGGTTTGGAAATCCCTTAGTAAATCTGCACATCTTGAGCATACTTACACTTTCTCTTTGGAAAGGCAGCAGTTTTAGGCAGAAGCTCCTTTAAGTAAATTATAAGGAATCCATGGTCTATTTTTTTGAACACTCTCCTGTGTCAGAGAGGACAAAAACTGAGGAAAAGAAAATATATCCACTTCCATTGTTGAGTAATGCTGAGAGACTATGATACTTATAATGACCTTGTCTTTTATTTAAATTTGGCAGGACCATTTACAAGAGACTCATATGAGGCCTCAGAGATCAAAAATTAAACTCAGATGCAGTGATTGCAGTATGGAAGCAAAATTAAAGCAGAGAAAGTCCCTAAAGGCTTACCTGTTGCCTGAAGTTGACTACAAGTTATGAGTTGATACAAATCATTAACTAGTCAACTATAATAACCTCCTAGGACCTTGGAGATCCTGTAACCAAGTTCTCTTATTTCACTAAAAAAAATTGGTTCACAGAGAGATAGACGGTGCCCAAGGTAACAAGGCAGGAAAGGTCACTGGGAAGAAAGGGTCAAGAAATGGTCCCTTAACTCCTAACTCAATGTGCTTTCTACTATAATGTGAACTCTAGTATTCAGCAGACAGTTTAAGCACACAAGATTCAATGACATCTAATACAGCTTCTCCCTTGTAAATACTAGAATACTAGGATTATGACTGAGTCACACTGTCCCATAAGATAACCTGTTGATACTGGTGTTCATTATCTTCATTGCCATCATTATTATCAATTTCAGAGTTCTTTTCAACTCCTTGCTCTTCCTCATCCCCCCTAGCAAATTAGTTTCCAAGCCTTTTCAAATTCTACTTTAACAATATTCATCACCTCTATTCTCTTTTCTCTCTCAGGGTCATCAGCTAATCGTAAGTCACCATTATTTCACATTTAATTAATAAATATAATTTTAGATTTCAACATTCATTTTCATAAGATATTGAGTTTTAAAATTTTCTCTCTCCTTCCACTACCCTTCCCCAGACTCCATTGATCTTCCTCTGGATGTGGATAGCAATTTCCATCAGGAGACTTTTGGAGTTGTCTTAGATCCTTGCATTGCTGACAAGAGCCAAGTCTATAAAAGTTAGCAATCCCACAATGTTGCTATTACAGTGTACAAAGTTCTCCTGGTTTTGCTCACTTCACTCAGTATCAGTTCATGTAAGGTTTTCTATGTTTTTTTCTGAAATCCACATGTTCATCATGTCTTATGCATGATAGTATTCCATTAAGTTAATATACCACAACTTTTTCAGTCATTCCCCAATTTATGGGCATGAGTGCTCCAATTTTCCCACATCTTCTACAGCATTTGTCATTTTCCTGTTTTGTCATGTTGATAGGTGTGATTGGGGACTTCTGAGAGCCAGCTGGAGCTTCTGAGGCTGCTGAGGATTCCCTGAGGGCCAGTCAAGCTGCTGAAGACTTCTGAGGGCAAGCTGGAGCTACCAAAGGAGGCATGACTGTGGTTTTGGTACTTTGTTTGTGGCTTTGTTAAGCTTTGACTTCCCAGGAACAGAGACTGTGAAGGATTTAAGGTGGACTGGACACTGTGAGCTTTAGTGTGTAACTGGAACTGCATGGAAAGCTGAAAAAGGAACTGGGAGCTGTTTGCCTTTGAAACCAGGTGACAGTTTGGTGAATCCAGGTAAGCACTGGGACCATGGAAGGGGATCTAGGGAAGCTGAAAGCCTGCCCCAAGTCAAGATGAAAAGACCTCTCCGTGGGTACTGAGTAGTGATAAAATTGTGACCAAGGGGTGGATGGCCTGTGTATTTCCCACTACTCCTTAAGAGGGTACTGAGTAGTGACTGATGGCTGAGTAGTGAGAGATGATTGAATAGTGACTAATGACTGAATAGTCACTGATTTGTAACTTAATGTGCTCCATGGGTGGAGGATGTTGACCTTTTGTACTTTATAATTGAACGATTGAGTTACTAAGTGACTGACTGGCTAAATGACTGTATTTTGTTCAAAACTATGGGACCACTGTGGTGAAAATTGTGTGGTCATTTTAGTGATAAGTTGTTGAGTTGTGTCACAATGAATGCTGTATTTTTATTTTCTGTGATAAGTTGTAATATTCTGAATGCCTTGATTTTCTGTGAATGTTTTACTCTGATTTGTTATTGAATAGTGTTCACTATACTGTGTAATCAGAAACTTGAAAAGCTAATCACAGTAGCATTCTTCTGGAAAGCTGCTCATGCTTGGCTTTATTTTGTTTCATTCCAATGTTATTGAAAATGTTACCAGCTTATCCCCATTATACATGATGCTTGCTAGTGGTTTTATATAGATGCTTCTCATTATTTTAAGGAAGATTATTTATTCATATGCTCTCTAGTGTTTTTAATAGGACTGGGTGTTGTTTTTATCAAAAGTTTTTTCTGCATCTACTGAGATAATTGTATGATTTCTGTTATTTTTTTTATAGATATGGCCAATTTTGCTGATAGTTATCCTAATATTTAACATAATGTTGAACCAGCCCTGCATTCTTGGTATAGTGTATTATCCTCAGGATAAGTTGCTGGACTCTCTTTGCTAATATATATTTGAATCAGTATTCATTAGGGAAATTGGTTTATAATTTTCTTTCTCTGTTTTTACTCTTCCCAGTTTAGGTATCAGCAACATATTTGTGTAATAAAAAGAATTTAGTAGGACTCCTTTGCCTCTTTTCCCAAATAATTTATATAGCATTACAATCAATTCTTTAAATGTTTGATAGAATTCATTTGTAAATCCATTTGGCTCTGGAGTGTTTTGTTGTTGTTGCTTGTTTGTTTCTTTTTTTTTGGGTTTTGATTTTTTAGGGAGTTCATAGATTGCTTTTAAAATTTCTTTTTCTGAAATGAGATTATTTAAGAATTTTACCTCATCTTATGTCAATCTGGGCAATTTATGGGGCAGAGCCAGCATGGCATGGTAAAAGCAGAGACACTCCAGAGCTGCCCCCATATTCCTCCAAATACTTGTAAAAAGTCACTCTAAACAAATTCTAGAACATCGTAATTCACAAAAAGAAGGAGCGAAACAAATTTCCAGTCCAAGACAACCTGGAAGGTCAACAGGAAAAGTTGGTTGCACGAAGCTGAAAAGAGAATGCAGTCTAGCACAAGCTGCACCAGAATAGTCAGGGCCACAGAGCAAAGCCAAAGAAAGCCTCAGAGGACTGAAAGACTGGCAACAGTCATGGCTTCCAGACTTCTAAGCCAACAAACACCAAAAACAATAGGAGGATAGAGCTGGTGTGTCTGGGTGATAGAGGAGCATAGTTCATTCCAGGTGCCAGAAAACCAAGAGCAGACCTTGGGAGTGACTAGATCAGCACAGGCAGTGGAAACAGCAGAGGGAGCAGCTGTTTGCAAATCTCTCAGCTCACAGCCAGTAACAACTGGTCAGTAGGAGATTACAGGGGTTTCTTTGCTGGCACTCAGGCAAGACTCTGTTGTTTTACACATAACTGGATATAGGTGGTAGCCCTGGGTCGAGGAGGAGCACTGACATAGAAAAGCTTGTGGCAACAGGGCAAAGGGAACCATCCTTACAGTTATAGGGCAGAAAACAGTACTTGAGGTCACTCACAGACCAGAGCATAGGCCAGGAGAGAAGTAAATATCTATCTCTAGATCATACCACCATGAAAGAATTTAAAATTTAGAGGTCCTCAGAAAGATCTCTGAAAATAGCTACACAGACCCCCCTGAGAATTGGGACAATAGGCCTTCCACATGGGAAGCAGAATCCTACCTTAATGAAGACTTAAAAAGTTAAGAAATGGACCGGGGAAAAGAGTAAACAACAGAAAAAAGCCTCAGATTACAGAATCTTACTTTGGTGACAAGGAATATCAAAACATATAACCAGAAAACAATAATGTCGAAGCAACTATATCCAAAAAACTCCAAGAAAAAATATTAATTGGTCTCAGGACATAGAGGAGCTCAAAGAGGATTTTGAAAATCAAATAAAAGAAGTAGAGGGAAAATTGGGAAGAGAAATAAGACTTATACAAGAAAATCATGAAAAATTAGTCAACAATTTGGTAAAGGAGAACCAAAAATATATTGAAAATGATAGCACCTTAAAAAATAGACTAGACCAAATGACAAAAGAGGTCCACAAAGCCAATGAGAAGGATGACTTAAAAAGCAGATGTCCCCAAAAAAAGGAGGTCCTGGGGTGGCTAGAAGGCAAAGTGAATAGAGCACCAATCCTGGAGTCAGAAGGACCTGAGTTCAAATCTGGCCTCAGACACTTGACACAATTACTAGCCGTATGACTTTGGGCAAGTCACTTAACCCCAATTTCCCCCCCCCCAAAGCAAAAAACAAAAAAAAACTAAACAAAAAAAGGAGGTCCAAAAGCTTTCTGATGAAAATAATTCTTTAAATTCCTTAAAGTTCTTTAATTTTTTTAAAATTCGAATAGAACAAATAGAATCCAATGACTCTACAAGAAATTATAAGACAATACCAAAAGAATAAAAAAATAGAAGGCAATGTGAAATATCTCATTGGAAAAACAACCAATCTGGAAAATAGATTCAGGAAGGATCATTTAAAAATTATTGGACTTGGGGTAGCTAGGTGGCACAGTGAATGAGGACCTGAGTTCAAATCTGGCCTCAGACACTTGACACACTTACTAGCCGTGTGACTTTGGACAAACCACTTAAACCCAATTGCCTTACCTTCCCCTCTCAAAAAAGAAATATGTATGCATGTGTGTGTATATATGTGTGTATGTGTGTGTATGTATGTATGTGTGTATATATATATGTATATATATATATATGACTATATATTGAAAGTAATGATGAACAAAAAAGCCTACACATCATCTTTCAAGAAATTATCAAGAAAAACTGCCTATATTCTCTAGAACCATAGGGTAATATAGTAATTGAAAGAATTCATTAATCAGGGACAGAGCCAGGGTGGTGGCAGAGAAGCAGGAAAACTCCATGAGCATCCCCCATAACCATCTCAAATACCTATAAAATATGGCTCTAAACAAACTTTAGAGCTACAGAACCCACAAAGTGACAGAGAGAAACAGATCTCCTGCTGAAGGCAGCCCAGCAGTCCAGCAGAAAGGGTCCATCACAGTGCACTGGGAGCTGAGCCCAGCCCTGGGTGAGCCTGCAGTTTTAGCCTCAGGGCTGGAGTGGACCTCAGGAGAGTGGATCACAGCAGCTGTGGAAGTTTCCAGAATTATCAATTAATAAATGCAAAAGGCAAAGTAAAAGGTCAGAGTGGACTTTGTGGAAACAGGGGGACCAGGAGTGTGGTCCAGCCTCTGCCCCTGTGGGCAAGAAGGCATGAAGTGGCAGAGGGCCTGCAGCCCTGCAGGCACTGCCATGTGGCTGCTTCAGAGCTCCTAGCCTGAAGATTGTAGGGGGACCAAACAACAATTCTGAGGAGTAATCATTCTTGCTTTAACCTGCTTGGATCTAGATTGCTATCTTGGGTGGAAGTCCTGGGGTATGACCAGGTGCCAGAGACTGTGAAGGCTTCAGAGAGTACACCCAACTAATAGCTCTGGCAGCTGTGAAAACCCCAGCAATTTGGGACAAAACTCTCTTCTCTGGAAGTAGAGTTCTACTGTGGCAAAGACCTCAAAAATAAAATAATTGAGTGGCAACATGAGTAAGCAAAGGAAGCAAAACAAAAGCAGGAGTCAAACCTTAGATTCCTTTTTTTTTGGGGGGGGGAAGGATCAAAGCATGGAACTGGAGGAAGACAACAAAGTCAGAACTCCTGCATCAAAAGCTTCTAAGAAAAAATATGAATTGGTTACAGGCCATGGAGGAGCTCAAGAAGGATTTTGAAAGCCAAGTAAGAGAAATAGAGGAAAAATTGGGAAGAGAAATGAGAATGATGTAAGAAAATCATGAAAAGAGAGTCAACAAGCTGACTGAAGAAAATAATACGTTCAGAACAGACTAACTGAAATGGTAAAAGAGGCCCAAAAGGCCAATGAGGAGAAGAATGCCTTAAAAAGTCAAATTTGCCTGATGGAAAAAGAATTTCAAAAGCTCACTGAAGAGAAAAATTCCTTCAGAATTAGATAGGAGAAAATAGAAGCTAATGACTTTATGAGAAATCAAGATACTATTAAACAGATCCAAACAAATGAAAAAAATAGAAGGCAATGTGAAATATCTCACTGGGAAAACTACTGACCTGGAAAATAGATCCATGAGAGATAATTTAAAAATTATTAAACTACCTGAAGGCCATGATAAAAAAAGAACCAAGAAATCATCCTTCAAGAAATTCTCAAGGAAAATTGTCCTGATATTTTAGAACCAGAGGGAAAAATAGAAATTGAAAGAATTCACCTATCACCTCTTGAAAATGATCCCAAAAAGAAAACTCTTAGGAATATTATAGCCAGGTTCCAGAGTTACCAGATCAAGTAGAAAATATTACAAGCAGCCATGGAGAAATAATTTGAATATTGTAGAAACACAATCGGTATAACTCAAGATCTAGCAGCCTTTATATTAAGGAATTGAAGGGCTTGGAATATGATATTCTGGAGGTCAAATGAGTTAGGATTAAAGCCAAGAATCACCTACCCAGCAAAAGTGAGTATCATGTTTCAGGGGAAAATAGGGTATTTTCAATGAAATAGAGGACTTTTAAGCATTCTTGATGGAAAAAAACAGAGTTGAATAGAAAATTTGACATTCAGATATAAGAAGCAAGAGAAGGTAAACAGGGAAAATAAATCATAAGAAACTTATCAAAGTTGAACTATTTACATACCTACATGGAAAAATGATAATTGTAACTTATGAAACTTTTCTCAGTATAAGGATAGCTGAAGGGAATATAAATGGATATGCATATGTATTTATACATATGTATGTATGTATGCATACATATATATGTATGCCTATATAGGAGGGTATATGTGTGTATGAATAGATATCTGAATGGGTGTATATATGTGTACAGGTATACATACACAGAGGGCACAGGATCAATTGAATAGGAAGGGGTGATATTTAAAAAATAAAATTAAGAGTTGAGAGAGGAAAATAATGAAGGGAGATAAGGAGAGACATGATAGGGTAAATTATCTCATATAAAAGAGGCAAGGGAAAACTTACAGTGGAGGGGAAGAATAGAAAGGCAAATGGGAATGGGTCAGCCTTATGCTTATAGTATTTGGCTTAGGGATGGAATAATATAAACACTAAATTGGGTATCTTACCCTATAGGAAAGTAGGGGGAAGGGGATAAGAGGGGGGATTTTAGAAGGGAGGGCAGATTGGAGGGGAGGGTAGTTACAAGCACACACTTTTGAAAAGGGACAGGATCAAAGTAGAAAATAGAACAAGTGGGGGGTGGGATAGAATGGAGGGAAATATAGTCAGTCTTTCACAACATATCCACTGTGGAAATGTTTTGTGTAGCTACACATGTACAACCTGTATTGAATTGCATATGTTCCCAGTAAGGGTGGGTGAGGAGGAAAGAAGGGAAAGAATCTGGGATTCAAAGTTTTAAAATCAAATGTTTAAAAAATTATAATAATAATTATTATTATAATTATCATCATCATCATCATTTTACCTGCACTGGGAAATAAGATATACAACACTAGGGTATGAAGTTCCACCTTGCCCTACTGGAAAGTTGGAGGGGGAATGGGGGAGGATATAGGAGAGAACAGATTGGGGGAGGGGGTATTCAGTGAATAGCCATTCTGGGGTGGTGGGAAGGGTGAAGGTAGGGAGAAAATTTGTAACTCAAAATCTTGTGGAAATGAATTTTGTAAACTAAAAATGATAATAAAATTTAATATTTTTTAAAAAAGAACTCTCTAATCACTTCCTGAAAGAGATCCCAAAATGAAAACTCATAGGAATATTATAGTTAAATTCTGGAGTTCCCTGGTCAAGTAGAAAATATTTCAAACAGTCAGAAAGAAACAATTCAAGTATTGTGGAAACACAATCAGGTTAACACAAGAGTTAGCAACTTCTGTATTAAGGAATCAGAGGGCTTAGAATATGATAATCCAAAGGTTAAAGGGCATTGGAATAAAACAAAGATTCACCTACTCAGCAAAACTGAATTTAATCCACGAGGTGGAAAAGTTGATATTCAATGATGTAGAGGAATTAAATGCATTATTGAGAAAAGACTAAAGCTGAATAGAAAAACAAAATTACTTTCAAATACTGGACTCAAGAAAATCATGAAAAGCTAAACAGGAAAGAGAAATCTTAAGGGACTTATTAAAGTTGAACTGTTTACATTCCTATGTAAAAATTTGATAATTGTAACTCACAAGACTCTCAGTATTAGGGTAGTGGGGTGTATGGGTGTGTACATATATATTTTTAGATATAAACAGAGGGCACAGGGTAAGTTGAATGTGAAGGGATAATATGTAAAAAATAAAATTTAGGAGTGAGAGAGAGGAATGTACTGGGAGAAGGAAAAGGGGAGAAGTAGAATGGGATAAATTATGTAATATATAAAAAGCAAGAAAAAACTTTTACATTGGAGGGGAAGATGGGACAGGTGAGAGGGAATGAGTGACCCTTACTCTCATCAGAGTTGGTTTAAGGAGGGAATAACACACACAACATCCAATTGGGCATAGAAATCTATCTTACCCTACGGGAAAGTTGGAGTGAAGGGGATAAGAGAAGGGAGGCAGTGATTGAAATGAGGACAGATTGGAGTAGGGGTAATCAGAAGCAAGCATTTTTGAGGAGAGACAGGGTGAAAGGAAACAACATGACTATTATGGAAATGTTTTGCATGACTACACATGTATAACCTGTATTGAATTGCTTGCCTTCTCAGTGAAGGGAGGGAGGGAGGGAGGGAGGGAGGATGGGTGACAATTTGGAACTCAAAATTTTAAAAATAAATGTTAAAGATAGTTTTGCATGTAATTGGGAAATAAGATACACAAGAAATTGGGTATTGAAATCTATCTTACCCTTCAGGAAAATAGAAGGGAAAGGGAATAAGAACATGGGAGAGGTGATTGACAAAAGGGCAGATAGGGAGAAGGGATAGTAAGAAGCAAAAAGCTTTTGAGCAAAGACAGGGTAAAAGAAGGAAGTGAATAGACAAAATGGGGTTGCGCTATAGGTTGGAGTGAAATACAGTTAGTAACAGTAACTGTGAAAAAAATTGAAGTAAGTTTCTCTGATAAAGGCCTCCTTTCTCTAACATATAGAGAAATGTGTCAAATTTATATAAATAAGAACCATTCCTCACTTGATAAGCGATCAGAAGATATAATCAGTTTTCAGATGAAAATAATTGCAGTTATCTATAACCTCATGAAAAAAATATTCTAACTCCCTATTGATTAGAAAAATGCAAGTCAAAACAATTCTGAGGCACTACATAATAACTATTATATTAGATAATAGGATAGAAAAGGTACATGACAAATGTTATAGGGGATGTGGGAAAAATGAGACATTAATATAGTTGGAGTTGTACATTTATTAAAGCATACTATAGAGCAATTTGGAAATATGTTCAAAGGGTTATAAAATTATGCATACCCTTTGAGATAAGGTCTGTATACCAAAAGAGAAAAAAACAACAACCACAGAAAAAGGACAAGGACTTATATGTACAAAATATGTATAGTTACTCTTTTCCTGGGGTAAAAAATTAGAAATTGAGGGGATGCCCATCAATTGAAGAATGGCTGAAGAAGTGGTATGTGATTGTGCTGTAATAGTACTGTACTGTAAGAAATGATGAACAGGATACTCTCAGAAAAACCTGAAATACATGAGTTTATGCAGAGTGAAATGTAGTGTGTACAAAAACAGCATTGTTGTAGGATGTAGGATGTAGGATCAGCTGTGAATGACAACTCTTCTCAGCAATACAACAATCCATGACAATTCTGAAGGACTAAGGATGAAAAATGTTATCTACCCCCAGAGAAAGAATTGGTGGTGTCTGAATACAGATTGAGCCAACATTTTTTCACTTAATTTTTCTTGAGATTTAAAAAAAAATCTATGTCTTCTTTCACATTCTGACAATTATGGATAACTTTTGCAAGACTACACAAATAAAGCCTTTATGTAATTGATTATCTTCTCAATCAGAAGATTTGGGGAGGAGGATGGGAGAGAATTAGAAAATTAAAATTTTAAAAACAGATGTTAAAATGCTGTTTGCATGTAACTGGAGAAAAATAAAATACCAAATAAATAAAAAAACTCTGGGCAATTTATATTTTTGTAAATATTCATCCATTTCATTTACTGTCAAATTATTGGTATACATTTGGACAAATAGCTCCTAATTATTGTTTTAATTTCCTCTTCAGTGGTTGTGAATTCACCCTTTTCATCTTTGATACTGGTACTTTGGTTTTCTTCTTTTTTAAAAAAATCAAAATAACCAAAGGTTTATCTGTTTTATTGCTCCTCGCTCCCCATAAAATCATCTCCTAGTTTTATTTTTTTAGTTAAATATTCTTAATTTAAATTTTGTTCATCTCTCCTTTAGTTTTCAGTATTTCTAATTTGGTAGGTAAATGGGGATTTTAAACTCCTTTTTCTAGCTTTTTATAGTTGAATGCCCAATTAATTGATATTCTCTTCCTGTATTTTATTCATGTATTCATGTAAGCATTTAGAGATATAAAACTTCCCCTAAGAATCACTTTCACTGCATTGAATCAATTTGGCACACTGTCTCATTATTGTCATTCTTTTGGATGAAGTTGTTGATTTTTTCTATGATTTATTGTTTGATCCACTCATTCTTTAGGATCAGATTATTTCAAATCCAATTAATTTTTAGTCTCTTTCTATGGCCTCTTATTACATGTAATTTTTATTACTTCATGATCTGAAAAAGATGTATGTAATATTTTAACTTTTCTGCTTTGACTTGTGTGGATTTTATGCCCTAATATGTAGTCAATTTTTGTGTAGGTGCCATATAACATTGAGAAAAAATGTATATTCCTTTCTATCCCCATTCAGTTTTCTCCAGAGGTCAACCATATCTATGTTTTCTAAAATTCTATTCACCTCCTTAACTTCTTTCTTGTTTATTTTGGTTTTTGGGGTTTTTTTGTTTATTTTTAAAGCAATTGGGGTTAAGTAACTTGTTCAAGGTTACACAGCCAGTTATTTTGTGTGGGTGTTAGGTATCTCAGGCCAGAACCGATCCCACGTCTCCCGACTCCGGGGCTGGCGCTCTTACTCACTGCACCACTTGGCTGCCCCTTTCTTGTTTATTTTGGTGTTAGATTTTCTAGTTCTGAGAGGGGGAGGTTGAGGTCCCCCACAAGTATAGTTTTATTTTCTATTTCTTCCTGTAAATCTTTCAAATACTCCTCTAGGAATTTGAATGCTATACCACTTAGGGCATATATGTTTAGTAATGATATAACTTCATTGTCTATGGTACCTTTTAGTAAGATTCTTTTTCTTCTCTTTTTAAATTAGATCTATTTTTACTTTTGCTTTCTCTGAGATCAGGATTGCTACCCCCGCTTTTTTTACTTCAGCTGAAGCATAATCAATTCTATTCCAGTCTTTTACCTTTGCTCTGTGTGTATCCCTTTGCTTCAAAAATGTTTCTTGTAAACAACATCTTGTAGAATTATGTTTTTTAATCCACTCTACTCTATGCTTCCATTTTATGGGAGAGTTCATCCCATTCACATTCACAGTTATGATTACTATCTGTGTCTTTCTCTCCATCCTATTCCCCCACCCCTTTTAAGCTTTTCTTTCTTCTTTCTCCCTTTTCCTCGTCACTAGAGCTTTGCTTTTGATCTGGGACAACTCCTGTCCTGTACTGCTCCCATTCCACCAGAGCAAGAGGGACATTTCCCAGTAATTCCCCAAGCTTCCCAGAAGACTGTTTCACCTCATCTCCTCACCTTTACTTCTACTCAACTTAAAGGCCACTATTTACATAAAGTCTTTCCTGATTTCCCCTACCTACTAGTGTTTTCTTTGAAAAATGACCTTGTATTTATTTTGTATATACATATTTGTACACATGCTTTCTCTCCTAATATAATATAAGCTTCTTGTGTAGAGGGACTATTTTATTTCTGTATTTACTTCTTCAAGATCTAAGACAGTCTCATCCATAGTATGTGATTAATAAATGCTTAATGATTGATTGGGGATCAATATTATCATATTACCAATGAAAGAACTGATTCTCTATGTCTGCATTATGCAAACGTGTTTAATTCCAAAACAATTGCTAAACTCATTCAATCCAGAGTTACCTATCTGATTCCAAAAATACTAGTTAATTCAAGGAAAGAATATGATTGTGTTGACTATAGACAAATGTAGGTAGTGATTTTGATATTCTGTAGACAAAATACCAGGATGACTGTGTGATTTTGTTTCATTTTACCATAAAGTGGACACAAAACCATTCAAAGTTGAGGTACTTTTCTACATAAACACATGAATTCTGAGAAGGATCTGACTTTTAAATGATTTTCTTTTTTCACTCAAAAGTTTGGTACAGTGAAGTTTCTCTTTGAATAAAAATGTGCTAAAAGTCACACCAGTTCCTCTCTCTGCTACCTAAATAACATGAAAATATGTTTAAAATTTGAATGTTCTTAATATTCAGAACATGTCTTATGTGGATGCAACTTTATTTTTGAGTGTAAGGCACATTTAGCTAATTTCTTTTACAATTTCTCCCTAAAAACATTACGTCATAGTCGCTCTCTCTTAAATAGCATTTTAGGAAAATGAAGAATGGTTTCTTATAAGAGGTGCAATTTTATCTGGGACTTGAAGAAATCCAGGAAAGACATGAATTGGAAATGGAGGGAGAATTGAAGTTAGGGTGGACAGCCATTGAAAATGCATATAGGTGGAAAATAGATTGTCTTTTGTGAGAAACAGCAAGTGAGTTAATGTCATTGAAGGGTGAATAAGGAATGTGAATAGAGGAAAGAAGGGCCCTGTTTTAGGAATGATGACTTTGAATATCACATAGAGGATTATATATTTGATCCCAGAAGTGATAAGGATATATTGGAGTTGATGGAATTTCTTGGTGGGGAGGGAGAGGAAGAAATGCATAGCCAGACCTGAATTTTTAAAAAGATCAATTTGATGACTGAGTGGGGATTTGATTTGAAGCAAGAGTGGAGAGAGACTTGAGGCAAGGGAGACCAATGGTAAGGCTGTTTCAATAGTGTAGGAATCAGATAATGAGTGACTACATTAGAATGGTGCAGTTTCAGAAGTCAGAAGGTGGCATATATTAGAGATGTTACAAAAGTAGATTCTGTAGGACTTGGCAACTGATTTGATATGAGGGCTTAAAGAAAGTGAGAAGTATTTGATATGATGGTTTAGAGAAAGTGAGGAGTACATAGCAATGTCTTGGATGATGATAGTCCCCTGGTCTGTAATTGAACAATTAGGAAAAGGGAGACTTTAGGAGGAAAAATAATTAATTCAGTTTTGTATACATTGAGTTTAAGATGTCTACAGGTTATTGAATTTGATATGTTCAATATGCAGCATGAATTAAGGATAGATGTTAGGCTTTGACAACAAAATCTGGGAATCATCAGCATAGAGTTAAAAGAACACCAAATTAAATAGTACAGAGAAGGTCCAAGATAAAATCCTCTCAGAAACCTATCATTAGTGAACATGGCATGGACAAAGATCCAGAAAGGGATATGGAGGAGTTAGATGGGTAGGAGACCCAGAATAGAGTAATTTAATGAAAACCTAGGGTGAAGAAGGCATCAGAAAGAAAAGAATGATCTATAGTATCAAAGACTATGGAGAAGTCAGAAAGGATAGGGATCCAGATAGGGCCATGATATTTAGAAATTAAGGGATCATTACTATTTTTGGAGAGATGAATTACAGTTCAATGATTAGGTCAGAAACCAGAGTGCAGTCTTCAAGAGACAGTGTGAAGAAAGGAAGTGAAAGCACCAATTGTAAACATCCTTCTCAAACAGTTTAGTCATAAAAGTAGGAGAGATATGGGACACTTGGCTAGTATGGAAGAAGAGATGGAATGAAGGGTTTTTGAAGATGAGGGAGAAGTTAGAGAAGTAGCCACTAGACAAGCAGAGATTGAAAGTCAGTGAGAAAGTACTAACAGAAAGGAGAAGAATGAATGAAATGTATTATCTTGGCATAAAGATGATTTTGCTTTTGCAAGGAGAACCACCTCTTCATATGAGACCAAAATAGAGATGCAAAAGATATCTACATGGTATAAGATAAGAAAGAAGAAGGAGTTCTCAGTAAATGACCTCAATTCTTTCTGTGAAATATGAAACAAAGTTTTCACTTGACACAGTGTAGGGAGGGTGAACCAAGAATGATTTTGGAAAGGATGAAAAGGTTTGGAAAAGTGGATTGTGGTGAATTAAATAATTAATCAATTTGGTATAAAATAATTCCTTTGCACCCATGAAAACATAGATGAGATTATGTAACAAATTTGTCAGTGGATAAAAACTGATTTAGTGATAAAGAAAGATTAAGTCACTTTCAAAGTAGGAGAGGTTATTGACTGATGGAGAAGACATGTGAGTAGTAATGGAAACAGGGATTATCCCAATTTCCACACTTCTGTCAATATATTGGAGTTATTAGTGAAAGAAAAGCCAGGGCTAGGAAAGGTTGCCAGGGATGCTTTGTCATGAGGAAAGAGTCAAATTTCAATGAGCACAAGAAAATGGTAAGAGCAGAAAAGGAAAAGTTTAAAATAAAAACAAGGTTTTCTTTTGTTTAATATATGGAGCAAATATTTCAAAAAGCACCATGGAAAGTGTGTATAGATTGAGAGTTGGACATGAGGAAACTATTAAATTAAGAGGGGTGGATATAAGGGAGTGGAAAGCAGGGGACATAGAATGGGGTTTGAATGACAAGCAGTGGGTTAAGAATTACTAAGACAGACAGGTTATGAGAAGGTTTAGTTTGTAAATTTCTTTTTTATAATTATGTTTTTAATTTATGGATTAAAATAAACATTTTCATAACACTGTAAAATTAAAAAAGAGATTATACATGAAACTGCAATTCTACAGTGCACAATGTGCTCTTCCTTTCAAATACACAGCAAAATTATCATGTAGATTTTTTTTATTCCTTCTGCATTCAGGTACTTTTTTAATATCCTTAGAGCTTTTACTTCAGGTGGAGTCTGTTCGAGGAAATAGGAACAGTGAATAAGGTTTGAAAAGCTGGAAAGGGATTACAGTAGAGGAAAAAGGGTGGGGGGAGATCAGCATTATTTGAACTTTACTCTTATCAGATTTGGCTCAAAGAGAAAATAACATAATCAGTTAGGTATATAATTATAGCTTACCCTATTGGAAATAAGAGGAGAAATGTGAAAGAAGAGATGGGATAGGTAGAAGGGAGGTAAGAAGTGCTAAGGGTAAAGGGAAAAAAAAGGGAGGGGGCTGATAGAAGGGAGGGCAGATTAAGGGAGTTGGTGGTCAAAAGCAAAACTCTAGTGAGGAAGGAAAGGGGGAAAGGAAAACATAAAAAGGAGACAAAATAGGATGGAGAGAAAGACACAGATAGTAATCATAACTTTGATTATGAATGGGTTGAACTCTCCAAAAAAATGGAAGCAGAGAGCAAAGTGAATTAAGACCGTAATCCTACAATGTACTGTCTACAAGAAACACTTTTGAAGCAGGGTAATACACACAGAGTAAAGGTAAAAGGGTAGAGAAGACTACATTATACTTCAGCTCAAGTAAAAAAAAACAGGGGTAGCAATCCTGATGTCAGAGAAAGCAAAAGCAAAAATAGATTTAATTAAAAGAAATAAGGAAAAAAATTACATCCAACTAAAAGGTACCATAGACAAAGAAATAATATCATTACTAAACATATATGCACTAAGTGATATAGCATCCAAATTCTTAGAAATGTTAAGGGAGTTACAGGAAGAAATAGACAGCAAAACCATATTAGTGGAGGACCTCAATCTCCCCCTTTCAGAATGAGATAAATCTAACCACAAAATAAATAAGGAAGAAGTTAAGGAGGTGAACAGAATTTTTAAAAAGGAAAAAGAAAATAAAATGCTTAAATTACCCCATTTCAGAAAAAGAAATTAAACAAGCCATGAATGATCTCCCTAAGAAAAAAAATCTTCAGGTTGAGATGGATTTGTGAGTGAACTCTATCAAATATTTAATGAACAACTAATTCCAGTGCTATATAAACTATTTGGGAAAATAAGCAAAGGAGTGCTATCAAATTCTTTTTATGATACAAATATGGTGCTGATACCAAAACTGGGAGCAACCAAAATAGAGAAGGAAATTTATAGAACAATTTCCTTAATAAATATCAATGAAAAATAATCAGCTAAGAGATTACAATAATTTATCCTTAGCATAACACACTATGACCAGGCAAATCAGAAATGCAGGACTGGTTCAATATTAGGAAAACTATAAGCATAATTGCTCCTATCTACAACAACAATAAAAAACTAACAGAAATCATATGATTATCTCAATAGATGCAGAAAAATCATTTGATGAAATAAAACACCCATTCCTTTTAAAAAAACAGGAGAAGGGGACAGAGACAAGATGGTGGAGTGAAAACAGGAACTTGCTTGAACTACCACTTCAATTACCTCCAATACCTCTAAAACATGACTCTAAACAAATTTTAGAGCTACAGAACTCATAAAGTGACAGACAAACAAATCTCCCACTGAAGGCAGCCTGGCAGACCAACAGGAAGGGTCTATTGCACTAGTCTGGGAGGTTAGCAGAGTCCAATGTGAGCCATGCAGACCCAGAACAGCAGCACAGACTGGCCAGAACAGACTGCAGGATAGCAAATCACTGGCACCTATGGCAGTGTGTAATCAGTGTGATAGCTGTGATGTGGCACCTCAGACTTGTTTTGATTTGAATCTCTCTAATCAAGAGTGATTTAGAGTACTTTTCATATGACTATAGATAGCTTTAATTTTTTCCTCTGAAAACTGCTTATTCATATCTTTTGACCATTTATCAATTGTGGAATGATTTGTATTCTTGTAAATTTGATTCAGCTCTCTATGTATTTTAGAAAAGAGGCCTTTATAAGAGATACTAGTTGTAAAAATTCTTTCCTGGTTTCCTGCTTCCCTCCTAATCTTGTTTGCATTGGCTTGGTTTATACAAAAACTTTTCACATTAATGTAATAAAATTATCCATTTTGCCTTGTATAATGATCTGTATCTCCTGTTTAGTCATAAATTCCTCCATTATTCATATATCTGAGAAATAAACTATTCCTTGCTCCCCTGGTTTGTTTATAGTATCAGGCATTATATCTAAATCATTTACCTATTTGGACTTTATTTTGGTTTATGGTGTCAGACATTGGTCTATAGTCAATTTGTGACATATATTTTCCAGTTTTTCTCAAATACTTCATTCTTTTTTTTCAAATGCTTTATTAATTTCTGATTTACATCATTCATTTCTGCCAGATTTTGAGTTACAAATTTTATCCCTGTTTTTCCCCTACCCACAGCCCCAAAACAGCAGTCCCATAGGATATCCCCTCTTCCAATCTGATCTCTCCCATATTTTCTCCCATAACCCTTTCGAATTTTCCAGTGGATCTCTATGCCCCAGTGCCTATATATCTTAATATATTATTTCCCAATTATATGTAAAATAGTACTGATAACAGTGTATATATATAAATATACATATACATATACACACATGTATATACACATATATTTGAATATTTGATTTTAAAACTTTGAATTCCAGATTCATTCCCTTCCTCCCTTGTCAGCCACCCTTACTGGGAAGATAAGCAGTTCAGTATAGGATGTACATGTGTGGCTAATGCAAAACATTAACATAGTAGATATATTGTAAAAGACTGACTATATTTCCCTCCCTCCTATTCCACCTCCCATTTGTTCTATCCTCTACTTTGATCCCGTCCCTTTTCAAAAATGAGTGCTTCCAACTTCCCTCCCCCCAGCCTGCCCTCCCTTCCATCATTCCCCCTCTCATCCCCTTCCCCCCTACTCTCCTGGAGGGTAAGACACCCTATTTAGTGTGTATTTCATTCCCTTCCCAAGCCAAATTCAATGGGAATAAGGTTGACTCATTCCCCTTTGCCTTCCTATTCTTCCCCTCCATTGTAACCAGTACCCCTTGCCTCTTCTGTATGAGATAGTTTACCCCATTCTGTCTCTCTCCATCTATTCTCATTATATTCCTCTCTCACCTCTTAATTTCACCTTTTAAGTATCATCCCTTCCTGTTAAATTGGTCCTGTGCCCTCTATCTATTTATACCTGTAATTATATATACACACATTCACATATGTATTCATATACCCATATACCCTCATATATATACACACACAAAAATATTTCTATTCCCTTCAACTACCGAGAAGAGTTTCATAAGTTACAATTATTGTTTTTCCATGTAGGAATGTTAATAGTTTGACTTTATTAAGTTCCTTATGATTTCTTTTCCCTATTTACCTTCTTATGCTTCTCTTGCTTCTTGTATCTGAATGTAAATTTTCTGTTCAACTCTGTTTTTTTTTTCAGCAAGAATGCTTGAAAGTCCTCTATTCCACTGAATGACCATATTTTCCCCTGAAACATGATACTCACTTTTGCTGGGTAGGTGATTCTTGGTTTTAATCCCAGCTCCTTTGACCTCTGGAATATCATATTCCAAGCCCTTTGATCCCTCAGTGTAGAAGCTGCCAGATCCTGGGTTATGCTGATTGTGTTTCCACAATATTCAAATTGTTTCTTCCTGGCTGCTTGTAATATCCTCTCCTTAATCTGGGAATTCCAGAACCTGGCTATAATATTCCTAGCAGTTTTCTTTTGGGGATCTTTTCCAGGAGGTGATCAGTGGATTCTTTCAACCTCTATTTGGCCCTCTGATTCTAAAACATCAGGGCAGTTTTCTTTGAGAACTTCCTGGAGGATGATTTCTTGGTTCTTAGTTTGATCATGGCTTTCAGGTAGTCCAATAATTTTTAAATTATCTCTCCTGGATCTATTTTCCAGGTCAGTGGTTTTTCCCATGAGATATTTCACATTGCCTTCTATTCTTTCATTTGTTTGGATCTGTTTAACAGCATCTTGATTTCTCATATAATGTCTACAGTAACTTTAAATGGAATTTCTCTTTCTGCCTCTTGCTGTTGGGCTTTTTTTTCCTAGTAATATATAGAAATACTAAGGATTTATATGGGTTGATTTTATATCCTGCAACTTTGCTTATTTTATTATTTCCAGTAGTTTTTTTTTACTTAATTCTCTAGGATTCTCTAAGCATATCATCATATCACCTTCAAATATTTATAACTTAGTTTCTTCATTGCCTATTATAATTCCTTCAATTTCTTTTTTTTCTATTACTGGTAAAGCTAACATTTCTAGTACCTGTAATGGGAATTTAAATTTTAAAGATCTTCCCTGCCCCTAGGCTAAAGTGCACCAGGAGCCTGGGGTGGGAGGCTTGTTTTTCAGTTGATACTTTTTGATTGGCCAGTGGGTCCAAAAGGTTGTTACATTCTCTGAGCCAGGAGAAGGCTATATAAGCCCTGATGTGTAGCTTTGTTTTTGGGGCTCACTTTGAGAAGTGTTCTGTGATTTGATATGGAGTCTGGGAAGCCGTTGTCCTGAGCCCCCCAGCTTTGAAAAAATCCAGATGTTGAAACCCAGATGTTGACTGGGTATGGATGTAATGGTTGGACAGTTTGAAATCTGTCTACTAGATCTGTTTCTGTCTTGATAATTCTGTCTGTGTACGTTGAAGTTCTGACCTTTTCCCCTGAACAAGGTAAACGATATATGTCTGACCTTTTCCCCTGAACAAGGTAAACGATATATGTCTGACTGATTAAAGTAAGCTTGTTAACCCATTTTGAGTTGCTTTCCTTTATCAAAGCAGATCCAAGAACCTGTGCTGGCAGCAAACCCTGAGGACGCTTGGGGTGCTTGCTGCTACAGTACCACATTGAGTAACAGTGGTAATAATGGACATCCTTGTTCCTCACCCCCCATTTTATTGAAAATGCATCTAGCTTATCCCCATTACATATAATGCTTGCTGTTGGTTTTAGGTAGATGTTACTTATTTAGATATTATTCTTAAGCAGACTAGATTTTGCCCTGTCTCTCATTTTAATTCTGAGTAAATCTGTGTTTTGAGTTATCTTTATGTAAACAATATCTTGTTAGATTCTGTGTTCTAATCTACAGTTATCCCTTCCGCATCATGACTTTCCCCATCATGGTATTAATATATTGCAGGTTGAACAAATAAATTGATGGGAATTTGGGGGGAGTTTTGAAGAAGCCATAAATGACTCATGAAAGCCAGCAGATAATGCAGAATCTATGACCAAATATTCAGCCCAAATTTTACAATATGGAAACACATCATAAAAATAAGAAAAAAAAAATCAGACTTCTTCTTTGATAAAAAGGGTGGGCAAAAACATTTTATGTGAGTTTTCCAGATCATGGGGGTGTCAAGCCCCTAACCACATGACATGAAAGTAATAACTATAATCTACTTTTCTATTTTATGAATGAGTTCTCCTCTTTACATATAAATTTTGGGCTGTTAATTTTGTATTTCCTTCTATGTCATTGTAATACTGTTTTCTTTCTTTAGTTTTACCTCCTTCATTACAAATAAGTTAGTATATATGCCCAAATATAGCATTTTCTGGGACTGGGATCTTCTGTATCAAAGCATGTCACTATCTTCCCACAATTCCCCTACATATCCATTTTCCAACAAATCAATAATAATAATATCAAATCATTAATCAAAATGCTTACATGGAAACCTATATTTTATCATCTTCATCAGTAATCAGTAATCTATAATTCTTCTTTTGCCAATAGTGCCACTATCAATAATAATAACTAACATTTACATAATAAATTCTTAATGACCCAATTGACTGAATACCTTATATTTAATCACTTTGTATTGATTTTTATTTATTCTCTTTATATATACATTTGCTCTTTGTCTCCCCCATTAGAACATAAGTTTCTTGCCAATAGATAGTTTTCTACTTCTTGTATTTGTATTCTCATCATCTAGTACAACACCTGGCACATTGTAGGGCTTAATAAATATTTGTTGATATTGTGGTTGGTTAACTTAACTAGCTTAGTAAAAAAACACTTGGCTACATTAAAAAAATTAATAAAGAAGTATACTAAAAGTATCAAAAATATTCCTGCTCTTTTGGTACTCAGCTCTAGGATTGGGTACAAATATTAAGTCTTAATTCCTAATTTAACAATTCATGACATTCAGAAAATTTTTACTGACATTTTTGGTCCCTTCATAGTTTATAAGTTCAGGTTAACATCATGGCTAATTTTTTATACAATCAATGATTTACTCTGTTTATTTGTGAAGCAAAATATCTTGAGGAATAAAGGAGTACTCTTTTCTCTCTGCCTTTTTCTGAAAAAAAATTTTTTCTTTTTATTACTCTACAGTAAGATTGCTATGATGTGGAAAGAGAAAACCTCTTCTTTTACCTGAGGCTGAACTATATATTGTAAAAAAGATATTCTCCCCAAATGGGACTTCATTCTTAATCAAGTACATTTAAACTAACTTCAACTCAGTTAAGGACTATTTTATGTCATATTCAAGAACAAAATGAAGAGGTTATCATAAAATTATGAGGTACAGGGTTAGGTGTGCTGAATACACCAAAATACCAACATGCTGGGTCCTGTGTGATAGTAATGGAATATAAAGATCCCTCTGTATTGGCTTGGTTTTCAAATTGATTGTGTTAAAACCCAGAGCTTGTTAATCCCACCTGTCAGATGGTCTTTTTGATGTGAAAAGAAAGTCCTGAACTGGAAGGAGCTGGTGACATAGATTTGGAGAGACAAGAGAGAGGCAGAGGAACTTTTTGGAAGCAGCACCCTCGTGGAGGCAGAGAGAGACTGAGAGGATTGCTGAGTGCCACTTTGAATTGCCCTGGACTTTTGAGACCTGCCCCTGGAGCTGCCAAGGACTGAGGAGATATGGCTGTTTTGCTGGTACTTTGTCTGTCTGTTTTGATGTTGTTTTGCCAGATTTGTCCACTGGTGAAAGACAGTCCTGTTATTGAAGAAGTCCTGGAACCTGGCTGTTGGCTAAGAGCTCCTGAGACTGTCCTGCAGACAGAGAGTGAATGCTGTCCACTGGTGAAGGACAGTGCTGTTGTTGCAGGGGTCTGGGAACCTTTCTGTTGGTTCAGAGAATGTAACAACCTTATTGACCCACTGGCCAATCAAGAAGTATCTACTGAAAAACAAGCCTCCCACCCCAGGCTTCAGGTACACTTTAGCCTAGGGGCAGGGAAGATCTTCCAAATTTGCATTCCCATTACATCCTGCCAAATGAATTTGACTCAGGTCTGACCTAATGGGACCCGAGAGGTCAGGCCTCCCCAAAAACCACACACACACACACACAAAGAAAGAAAAAAGGAGGCTTACATACCTCCCAGTCCTGACTGGAGAAAAGCTTGAGATTAACATTGTTTCATGGTTAGGGAGCCATAAAAATGAAGAGGTTATCATAAAATGATGAGGTATAGGGTTAGGGGTTTTCAAGACACCAAAATACCAGCACACCTGGTCCTGCCGAATGAATATGACTCAAGTCTTTTCTCAGCCAAAGAAAAGTAAAGTTCATTAAACGCTCTCTTGTATTGGACACAGATTAAGTCTCTGCTGGAAAATTCTATGGCGCTCTCACACCACATGGAGACAAGATGGGGTCTTACATACAGAAAGGTTGTAGGAGGAATCTAGGGGAGGTCTAGGGAAGGAGTTTGGGGAGGGTCTTCAGGAGGAGTCAGATGAGGTCAGATTCCAGTAATGAGTTTGGGGAGGGTCTTCAGGAGGAGTTAATGAGGTCAGGTAACAGCTCATTTGGGTATAGATATTTTGATAGGCTCAAGAGTGGGAAGTAGATGGACAATGGAGGGCTAAGCTAGTAACAAAAGTTTGGGCAGAGCCACAATGAAAGGCCTATGGCCTCATGAAAATGCCCCATCAAATGGGATGATTCAATCAGAGTTCAAGGGGGTTCCCAGAGCCTGCACCCCATCAAAACCAGTACTTTTTCAGACATAGACATATATTTAAAACATCCTCAGAAGCAAATATTGGAGTGGGTAGGTAGTGCAGTGAATAGAGCACCAGCCCTGGAGTCAGGAGGACCTGAGTTCAACTCCAGCCTCAGACTCTTAATTAGCCATGTGACCTTGGGCAAATTACTTAACCTCAATTGCCCTGCCTAATCCTCCCCCCTCACAAAAAGCAAATATCTGGATTCAAAAGTAAAAAAAAAAATTAAACACATCTTCTCCACCCCCTGTCCCCTTGTAAATCTTTTAATTCCAAGGAGCATTACTAGTTTTTACTCCTTAATATATTGTATCAGTTATGTTTGTATGAATCATGTTTATTGGAGTTCTCTTAACAGGATTGGTAACCAATTTCAATAGACCATGGAGACACAGGAAAACACAGAAACAAAAGAAACTTATCCCATGCTTTTAAATTAGGTAGGTGGTTAGAGGGATAGACTGCTAGATCTGGAGTCCAGAAGACCAGAGTTCAAATTCCACTTCAGATAACCTACTGTGATTTAACTATGTTATTGATACTTAATTGTGTGACCCTGGGCAAAGCATTTAACCTTTGTCTACCTCAATTTTTTCATCTGTAAGATGGTAAAAATAGCATTTATCTGCTAGGGTGGTTGTGCAGATAAATTGAGATAGTATGGGGTGGCTAGGTGGCCCTGGAGTCAGGAGGACCTGAGTTCAAATTTGGCCTCAGACACTTAACACTTACTAACTGTGTGACCTTGGGCAAGTCACTTTACCCAATTGCCCTGTCTTTCCCCTTCCAAAAAGAAAAAACAAAACAAAACAACACAGAAATTGAGATAGTATTTGTAAAGCACTTTGTAAAATGTAAAGCATTGTATCAATGCTAAATAATAATAATGATGAGTATATTATCATAGTTGTTAAACATTGTAATTAAATTTATTAATATTAATTTAATATGAATCATAATAATAATTGTGCATCCATATTGCTGGGCAGGATCTTGAAAAAGGTTTATTGGCAAAGGTTTGATAGCCAGCACTGAGTATTCATGACACACTTTCAAGTTTGCAATACCTCCATCATTTTTAAGACTAGACAGTAAACAAACAATAAATCAATACTGATTTGAGTTTAGATCAAAAGAAATATATCTCCTAAGATAACACATATATATATATATATATATATATATATATATATATATATATATGTGTGTGTGTGTGTGTGTGTGTTATATA
>NW_027187367.1:2072471-2104496 GCF_028583685.1 Petaurus breviceps papuanus
TATATATGTGTGTGTGTGTGTGTGTGTGTTATATAAGAAAATATATCTCCTAAGATAACACACACACACACACACACACACATATATATATCTAATATATATGTGTGTGTGTGTGTGTGTGTGTGTGTGTGTGTGTTACTTATATAACTCCTAAGATAACATTGAGAAAGGCACAAATGGGTTGGGAATAAAAATTCTGTCAGGTGAATTATAAAACCAGAGACTCAGGGAAAAAGTCTTCAAAAGAGTAAACAATCATACCATGAGCCTGATGCAACTTTTCAAGCCTTAAAGGGATGCAGAATTTCTCCAGTAACAATAATTCAGATCAGCACATATTAAGCTAGTCCCCATATGCTTTGAAGACCTGTAGCATGAAGTTATGTATGACTTGAAGGGAGAAAGAATAGACATTGTCCCTTCTCTTCCCACCCTACTTCAAGGGGGGCTTTATTCTAGGGGGGGAAGAAAAAAGTTGGGGTCAGATCCCACCTGCTCTCCTCAGAGAGAATGGTTACTAGAATTATGTCTTTCTATTAGGTTAGAATTAAAGCTATCTATTCTTTAAATGTTTTTAGTCTAAGGGATGACGTTTTGGGGTTCAAACAAACTTCTGGTCTCTGTTCATTTTTTAGGGTAATAGGATTGCAAGCTTTATATCAAAGGTATGACTTTCTTCCCACCAAATACCAGTTTCACAATAAGTACACAGAAACTTCTTTATCAAAAATCATAATATAACAGAAATCAGAGGAAGATACATGTGATAATATTTACCAGTCAATACAGAAGAAAGGAATTCTAATGGAAGCAAGATAACTTGGCTTAACCAAGAGAAGTCCTAGATATTATTCAAAGAGAATTTGCCCAAAGTCTATAGTGTAGGAAGCTGGGAATAGGGACATGAAGAAAACTGTCAGCTCTTTTTATGCCTTCTAGAATTCTTTCTTTCAGCAACTTAAAACAAGTTTGTCATCTTCCATCCTCTTGCTGGAAGCAGGAATCATTAAAAGGCCAAATATGGTCAACGAGTAGAAGATAATTCAGAGAAGGCCAAAGAGACAAGAGGATTCCTTTCTTGCTTGGTCATCTTGGCCCAGCCCCCTACACAGTCACTGAGTATTCCTCTCTGCTAATAAGTCACATAACAATGAACTTTGTGACTATTTAAAGATAAATTAAAAAAAAAGATTTATTTTAATCTATTTCACTTAAAGGAACATATTTATAGATACAAAGGAAAGAAAGAAACAAAAACTTCAGAGATTTGGTAAAAAATAATGTAAATGTTTAATAAATTTAGTAAAGTATAGATGTACAAAATCAACATACAAAATTTTCAGTTTGTCTGCAAAGTACTAACAAGTAAATCAAAAGAGATATTCAATTCATTACTATCCTAATGAAAATACTAAGTAGGCACTTTATAGCACTAAAAAATATTCATAGAATTCATTTAGAGGAATAAAAATACTATAATATCAAGCAAAATAATGAAATAAAATAGGAATGGAAGTAGTATAACATTATCAGACTTGATAATTATTCATAAATCATATCAATAATCATCAGTTATTTGCTATTTTTTTGAATCAGTGGAACAGACTAGGTAGAGTTAATACAGCTTGGTTGGTGCTAAATTATAGTTAGCCTTGATTACCAAGACTGGGAGTTTATCCTTTTTCTCAGTAGGCATCAGAAGGGAGTGTGAGAAATGCTGGCAGTTTGGTTTCCACAGATTCTATAGGAAGAACAGGTACTTTGAAAACAGATCCCGAACAGGTTGTGTGGGAGGACCTAGGTCAGGGTGATAGAGAAAGAGCAGAACATTCTATCTAATCATATAGTAGGAAGAGATCTGTAAGAGGCACCCAGGCCAAGCTGGCTCAAACCAGTTGGAGTTCAGATTGAGACACCTAATATAGAAGTAGAGCCTCACTGTCTGGTCATGGGTTATGCTGGCAGGGAAAAAAAAAAAAACCAACTATTTATGTGAGGGGCAGGCCAGGAAAGGGGATGACTTGCCTGGTTGGGATCAATGACTGTAATAGGGGTGGGCCTAATATAATCTTTATTCTGCTTCTGTGGGGCTGCATGTGTGTGTGTTGTCCTGTGAGAGAACACATGTGACCGCTTCTCCAGAGAATCAGCAATAAAATATCTCTTCTTTCACTCCACAAACTGAGATTTAATTTGTTACCCAATTAACTCTGACTCATAAGCTAGCAGAAGAAGGAGGAAGCAAGCCTTCTTAGATCAAACTCCGAACTGAGTTAAATCTGGGACTATAATTTTGTTTATAACAGGAGATTGTAAAGATTTCAAGAGTAGAAGAATGGTATAATCATAGTAGTAGAATAGGAAGATTACATTGGCTGAGGAATAGACAGTAAAGGAGAGAAGTTTTAAAAGAGGCAGCAGGACCAACTTGCCATTAAAAAAGTCCAAACTAGAAGAGAGGCAGCTAGGTGCAGCAAAGGATAAATAAAGCCCTGGACCTGAAATCAGGAAAACCTGAATTCAAATCCACCCTCAGATATTAACTATCTGTGTGACCTAGGGCAAGTCACTTAACCCCTCTATGAGTCATTTTCCTCAACTGTAAAATGAGAATAATAAAAGCACCTACCTCCCAGGGCTGCTTAAGGATAAAATGAGATAATATTGATAAATTACTTGGCAAACCTTAAAGTACTATATAAATGCTAACTGCTATTGTCATTAAGACAAGAGAATAGGCTGGTTGCACTAAAACTAAGGGGGAGGGGATAGATGTGAGAAAGATTATGGTGGTGAAAACAATTGGATTTGGAAATTAATTGAAGATGTTGTACCCAGAAAACTCAAGCAAGACTCAAGTAACAATTTTGAATTAGACCCTTTATTTTAGGTGATGTTGGCTGATCAGGCCACATGGTGGGTTGACAAGGTATCGTCTCAGATTTTACAGTGGAGATCTCAGGTAAAGCCTCAGCTGTTAGAGGGATGCCATGGGGTCAACCATTTGGTATTACATAAGCAGAAACTTTCAGAGGCCACAGTCAGTGACTGGTCAGTACACGCCTTGAAATTTCCACTAGCACCAAGTCTCCCTGACCCAGTAGCCTGCCCACCTCTGTGCAAGACAGCTGGCCTGGGAAGGGTGGAGCTAAATCCAGCAGTCTGTTCACTTCCATGAGGGAGAGCTGAGGTTGGGGAAGGGTGGAGCTGAACCTGGCAGTCTGCTCACTTCCATGAGGGAGAGCTGATTGGGGGATGGGAAAGAATGGGACCAGGTACAACAAAGGTATTGAGGGTGAAAGAGGGAAGAGTCAAAGATGACTCCAAGATTACAAACTGAATAGATTGAGAGGATTTACCCTACTTAGACCATCTTATCTACGTGGAATTTTTACCCCACCAAAAGAGAAAAACTTACAAAGAAAATCAAATCTAGGTGAATTCTGGCCCATGGTGTCTTACTCAGACAGGTTTGTGTGTGTTTGGGGAGGGGGAGCGAAGAAAGGAGTAGCAGGGAGGGGGAGGGATAGAGTGTATATCCTTTTTTCTATATTGCCTGAGGCTGGAGATGGTCTGGATAGAAGAAGTAAAAGTGGCATATCTTGTCCCCCCTCCCCAATTAGAATAGGTCCACTAATCATAATAACATTCATTCTTTCTTTAATTGTTAACCAACCAGAGTTAATTTCATCTTTTTGGGAACATCCACTCTTCCAAGGGCATATAGGATCATGTGGCCTCCACAATTTATTCGTCTTTAGTTTATGAAAGTAAAATTATCATTCTTTTAAATGAGTTACTTCCTCACTATAATTAATAAAAATGAATAATTACCCAGAAATTGTCTCTTGGACTTTTCATTTGTCACTGTTTGGTTACCAGGAAGGGTTCAGAGCTCTGCACCCCAGATCTTAACAAAAAAAATCCCTTTTATTTTTTTTGGACCCAGGTGGAAAATTGCTCCACAAGGGGGAGCTAGAACTCTCTGTTAGGATTCTGACTGTGATATGACTCTTTCCTTATTACCAGCAGATTTGTCTCTGGGTAAATTTCTATGCACATTTTCACTCTCAGTAGCAGAGATATTATCAATAGAATAAGATCTATTGGCAAGATCTCCTCAAGTCAGGCTTATGGGGTATATTGAGTTATCCAAACCTTTGTTGAAGAGAGTTTTGATAGAAACAGTTTTGCTTTGCTTTTGTTTTTAATGGGGGGAGGGGAAACAGCAGTGAAGTGGGTGCCTGTTGATAATTTAGGCATTCATTTTGAAATCATGGCCTGGGCATTATAGTCCTTCTGTAAGTAGGCATGACTCAAAATTTCTTGTAGGTAGGGTTTCCAAAAGGAAAAGGAGGCAAGCTGTGAGAGTACCAAGTCTTGTAAAAGTTATGTTCTTAAGCTAGGACATCTGAATGTAGGACAGAGTGTGGTGCTGAGTAAAATAATCTGCTGTGAGCAGAATAGGAAGTAGAGAAAGAAATAAGGTACAGGTAAGTAACTGAATATGAAGCAATTGCCTTGAGAAGACTAGAAGGTAGTCCCAACTAAGAAAGTAACTTTTATTTTCCAAATTTGCTTTCTGATCACTAAGACTACATAGGTTCTTGCCTGTGTTGTCTCTTTCTGTCTGTGAGATATTTTTTAAATTAAAATTTATGTTTCTTTTTAGTTTATATCATTCATTTCCACAAGACTTTAAGTTACAAATTTCCTCCCCGTCTTTCCCCTACCCACCACCACAAAAGAGCAATCCCACTGTATACACCCCCCCCCCCAATCTGTTCTCTCCTATATTCTCCCCCAGTCTCCCTCCGACTTTCTAGTAGGGCAAGATGGATCTCTATCCTCCAGTGCCTGTATATCTTATTTTCCAGTTACCCGTGTTTCCCCGATAATAAGACACTGTCTTATTATTTTTTTTGGACAGAAAAACACCAGAGGGCTTATTTTCAGGGGAGGGCTTATTTTAATGAACATTGACAGCAATTTTAATAAACAGGTAAATGTGAACAAAAAAAATGTACCTTTATTCAATAATGATCATGTCATCTTCTTCAACAACATCGTCATAAGTGTCCATAACCTGAATTCCGTCCTGGATGTCTTGCGCCTCCATTTCCTTCAGAAGAAGTGGACCCAATCTGTCATGTCCAGCAATATAGCTCTCTTTAAATGAATATGTCTTGTCCAGGTAACCTGCTCGTAGTGCCTTGGCAACACAGCTGTCAGTAATTTTATCCCATGACTTCTTCACCCAAGTCACGACTTCTTACATACCGGGTTTTTATGTTGTCCTGCCTCAGCTCCCCTCTGCGGCACTGCTCTCAATGGCGCCAGCAAGCAAATCATTGGGGAAGAACAGGATGATGCGCTCGCTGCTGCAGCTCTCATTGGATGCAGCTCGGAGCGCGGCGTGCGTTTCACCCGGGGGGGGCTTTGGGGGGCGGTCGGGGGGGGGGGGGGGGTGCCGCGGGGGGGGGGGGGGGGACAGTGCATACAGAGGGTACCGTAATGTAGCGTGTAGTGCAGGGGACCACCTTCACTACAGTAGCAATCTCAATAGGGCTTATTTTCGGGGGAGGGCTTATTTTAGAGGAATCTTACACAGTAAGGGGAGGGCTTATTTTCGGGATAGGTCTTATTATCGGGGAAACACGGTACATATAAAGAAATTTAATACTAATATATAAATACTTTTTGAAACATTTGATTGTAAAACTTTGAATTCCAGATTCTTTCCCTTCCTCCCTTATCACCTACCCTTACTGGGAAGATAGGCAATTCAATATAGGTTGTACATGTGTAACTACACAAAATATTTCCATAGTGGATATATTGTGAAAGACTGACTATATTTCCCTCCATGCTATCCCACCCACTGCTTATTCTATTTCTACTTTGTCCCTGTCCCTTTTCAAAAGTATGTGCTTCTGATTTCCCTCCCCTCCAACATGCCCTCCCCTCCATCATCCCTCTACTCATTCCCTTCCCCCCTACTCTCCTGTAGGGTGAGATACCCTATTTAGTGTGTATGTCATTCCATCCCTAAGCCAAATACAATGAGAGTAAAGTTGATCCATTTTCTTTTGCCTTCCTGTTCTTCCCCTCCATTGTGACCATTTTCCCTTGCTTCTTCTATATTAGATAATTTATCCCATTCAGTCTTTCCCCATCTCCTCTCATATTCCTCTCTCACCTCTCAATTTCACATTTTAAGTATTATCCCTTCCTATTCAATTAGTCCTGTGTCTTCTGTCTATATATACCTGTACACATATATACACACATTCACATATGTATTCATATACACATGTACCCTCCTATATAGACATATATATGTATGTATAAATATATGTATGCATTTATATTACATTCAACTATTTCATAATGATAAAAATTTCATAAGTTACAATTATTGTTTTTCCATGTAAAAATGTTAATAGTTCAACTTTGATAAATTCCTTATTATTTCTTTTCCCCTTTTACCTTCTCATGCTTCTCTTGTTTCTTGTATCTGAATGTCAAATTTTCTATTCAATTCTGGTTTTTTCATCAAGAATGCTTGAACATCCTCTATTTCATTGAATGACCATATTTTCCCCTGAAACATTATACTTAGTTTTTCTGGGTAAGTGATCTTGGTTTTTATCCCAGCTCCTTTGACCTCAATGTAGAACCTGCCAGATGCTGTGTTATCCTGATTGTGTTTCCTTAATATTCAAATTTTGTCTTCTTGGCTGCTTGTAATATTTTCTCCTTGACCTGGGAACTCTGAAACCTAGCTATAATATTCTTAGGAGTTTTCTTTTTGTGATCTTTTTCAAGAGGTGGTGAGTGGATTCTTTCAACCTCTATTTTGCCCTCTGGTTCTTAAACATCAGGGCAATTTTCCTTGAGAATTTCTTGAAGGATGATTTCTAGGTTCTTTTTTTGATCACGACTTTAATGTAGTCCAATAATTTTTAAATTATCTCTCCGGGATCCATTTTCCAGGTCAGTAGTTTTTCCAAAGAGATATTTCACATTGCCTTCTATTTTTTTTCATTTGTTTGAATCTGTTTAATAGTTATCTTGATTTCTCATAAAGTCATTAGCTTCCATTTGCTCCAATTTGATTCTGAAGGAGCTATTCTCTTCAGTCAGCTTTTGAGATTATTTTTCCATCAGGCAAATTAGGTTTTTTAAGGAATTCTTCTACTCATTGACTTTTTAAGTCTCTTTTGCCACTTGAGTTAGTCAGTTTTTTAAGGTGTTATTTTCTTCAGTCAGGTTGTTGACTCTCTTTTCATGATTTTCTTGCATTATTCTCATTTCTCTTCCCAATTTTTCCTCCATTCTCTTATTTGTTTTTCAAAATCCTTCTTAAACTCCTCTATGGCCATAACCAGTTTATATTTTTCTTGGAAGCTTTTGGTACAGGAGTTATGACTTTGCTGTCTTCCTCTAGTTACATGTTTTGATCTTTTCTTGTCTCCAACAAAGGAATTCAAAGTCAGATTGCTATGCTTGCTTTGCTTCCTTTGCTTGCTCATGTTGCCACTCAATTACTTGACTTTTGAGCTTTTTTCCACAGTAGAACTCTGCTTCCAGAGAGGAGAGCTTTGTCCCAAATGAGTAGGGTATTTGCAGCTGCTGGAGCTATTAGTTGGGTGCCCTCTTTGAAGCCTCCACATACTCTGACTCCCTGGTCACACACCCCAGGACCTCCACCCTAGATAGCAATACAGATCCAAGCAGGTTAAAGCAAAAGTAATTATCTCTCAGTATAGTCACTTGGTCCCCCTACAGACTACAGGCCAGGTGCTCTGAAGCAGCCCTCTGGGGGCAGAGGCTGGACTACACTCCTGGACTCCCTGTTCCCAAAGTAGACACTGACCTCTTGCTTTACTGTTGCCATTTATGGGTTGATAATTCTGGCAACTGCCACAGCTGCTGAATCCACCTTTCTGAATTCCCTCCAGCCAGTGGCTGGTTGTGGCCACCCCGAGGCTAAAACTGTAGGCTCACAGTGGGGCTTGGCTCTGCTCCCAGCAGGCAGTGATAAACCCTTCCTGTCTGTTTGCCTGGCTGTTTTCAGTGGGAGATTTGTTTCTCTCTGTCACTTTGTGGGTTCTGTAGCCCTAAAGTTTGTTTAGAGTAATTTTTATAGGTATTTCAGGTGTTTATTGGGGGAGTGCAGGGAGTTTTCCTGCTTCTATGCCACCATCTTGGTTCTGCTCCCCTGTCTGTGGGATCTTAAAGCAAATATTAGCTTGCTAGGGGTTGGAGCTGAAACTCAGAGTGAGACTCCCTCAGGCATTATTAAAAAGGTAATAAAATGGAAAGGAATTATGTGTTTTGATTGTGGCCAAAATCAAAAGACAGACAGGGAAAGGGAAACTTTCCCCCAGTTTATAAGAATTTGCAGATTTGGAGGTGGATTCAGAGAGCAGAATTTTTTCTGAGTACTTCCTTGAAGTAAAACCTCCAAGGTTTTCTGTGAGTGATGCATTAAGCACCTGTTTAAACTGATAAGGATCTGAGATCAATAAGCCACTAAATCTGCTAAATCTACCTTAAAATAGCCATAGAGTGCAAGGAAAATTCTTAGATCAGTTTAAGAATTCTTATACATTATGGGAACTAAAAATAGCATAGATGAAGGGATTCCCTTGTATGAATCAGGGGAAATATTGAAGGAAAAGGAAAATAGGAATTTTATTAGATGGTAAAAACTTTCCTCACCTTCTGATCTCTCCACCTGGAGATATAAGGAATTTTACAAGAAGAAAGTGAGAATCTTAATCATTTTTAAAATGAGGTATGCAAATATGCTAAAACTAAAATCTATACATACATACATATATACACACATATTTGTATAGCTAGACCCTTTTAGTCTTAGAATTTGTTAAAAATTGTTTAAAATGTTTTTGCAACAGATAAATTTTTTGGCATAGTATGTGTATTGTAACAGGAGAAAGGAAAGGAGGGGCAGGAATTGGAGAAAGATCAGATCCCAGGCTTACCCTTTCTCTTCACCAATTTTAATAGTTGAATAATTAATCTTTCATTTTTTTTCTCTTTGGAGGGCAGTTGGGGTTAAGAGACTCGCCTGAAGTTACACAGCTAGCTTTTTTGTGTGTGTCTGAGGCCAGACTAGAACCCAGGTCCTCCTGACTCCAGGGCCGGTGCTCTATTCATAATTAATCTTTCTAGACAAGCCTTTTTTTCAGCCAAAGACAAGGTTTATTAGAATACTTATCAGGGAGGGCATGATTCTAAAAATCCATCATATTGTTACGCAGAAAATCAGCAAGGGGAGACCAGGGTATGAATTTAATGGATGTGGATTTAATGAAGGCCCAGTTGTCTGAAGTGTAGACTCAAATCAGACAGCTTCAAGCAGGGGCAGAGCCAGAGTATTTAAAGACAAAAACCACAAAGTAATGGTCAGTTCTATACAGAAGCTAGAAGTTACAGAATCAGAGGAATGCAATTGGTTAATACTCAGTTTAGGGCCTTATATGGAATAAAGTTAAGTTCCAATTTCCTTGGACAGGGTGGGTGACTATGCATTGGACAGTTACCCAGAAATATGCTTTGGGCAGTTATTATCTTGGCCAGTGCGGGCTTCTCTGTTGGGGGACTTTTACATCTGTGAAGAAGGGAGCACACAATGGTGGGGACTGAGACAAGATGAAGGATGACTTGGGGTTTGGTATAACAATATTGGCCAGACTTTTAAGGAATGTAAGCCATTGGCTGGACTCTTGAGGAATCTGAACATATAAATAGATGCAAGATAGATCTTACATACAGAAAGTCTGTGGGAGTGATCTAGGAGTGGCCAAGTAGTCTGGGGTGAGTGTGGAAAAGGGTCTAGGGAAGATCTGGGTGGGAGTGGCCAGTAGGCTGGGGTGACTAGGGGTTACAGAGAAGGCACCAGTGACCTGGATCACAAGACCAAGGGAAAATGGAATCCAAATAAGATCAGAGGTGGTTAGTAGCATAAGGCAATCCAGAGGTAACAGACAATGAAGGACTAGGCTAGGTTAGGAATAACAGAAAATTGGGAGATTGGGCATAGACCTCAATTAAAAGCAGTTGAAAGGATTAATGGGATGGGTCAATGCCTCAGAATAATGCCAGAGACTTGACAAAGTGGGAAAATTCAGGAGAGTTCAGGGGAAAGTTCAAGGGGGTTTCTAGGGCCTATAAACAAATGGGACCCAAATTCATTGGTACTAAGGGGGGAAGATCTCAGCTTAGGCTCCTACCCCATTGTATCCAATAGAAATTAAATAACCCCAACTGAAGCTGTTCGGAAAGAAATTTTGATTTTTAAATCAGAAACAGCTAGATGGTAGTATCTCTTCCTCTTCTTTAGGGGAAAAAAAATTTCTTTGGAAAATGATCTTGGACACTAAAAGTTTACATGTCCAGGTTTAACTGGATCCCCAAAATATAATGCTAGTAGATTACATTCTATTTAAATCTAGGGAACTGGCTTTGCCACTGAATATCTGACATCAGGGCAATGAACTCACAACCTGAAAGTTTGGTAAAAGGAGACAAATAGGCTAGGTGATATACATTTACATCATTTATTCCCTTAAAGCTAGCAGATACATGCTGGATGGAGCCAGAACACAAGTTCTGACTGCCTGATACAAGAATGACAAAGTTCTTTTATATGTTTAAGGACAATCCCAGGATGTCTGTGCCCCTCAGATTTATGGTCTCCATATGTTTACAAGAAAATTGACAAAATAGTGTCAGCTGGACCCCAGGATACCTGAGCTTTTCTCCCATATGGAAGATGTCTTCAAGATAGGAGAAATCCCACTATTCTGATTGCAGGCATCCTGTCATAAATAGGAAGAACACCCATTGTCAACCTTATCTGGTCTGTTAAATTATTGGCACAGGAAAGGGCATTTTTTAGAGCAAAGCAAAGCAGTCTGTTTCATTAGTCCAACATTTAGCTCTTATTTAGGTATAAAAATGATACTAAATTATTATCAGAATTTAAACTGTAAAATAAATTGTGTCTTTTAAGACACTTTAGGGTGGCGGAGCCAAGATGGTAGAGTAAAAGTAGGAACTTACTTGAGCTTGTCACCAATTACCTCAAATACCTGTAAAAATTACTCTAACCAAATTTGAGGGTTACAAAACACACAAAATGAAAGAATGAAATATGTCTCCAGCTGTGGAGCACGGTCCTGCTTGGGTCATGCCAGCATAGATTGACAGCATAGACCACCCAGAGCAGACATCAGGAAATTGAATCACTGGCAGTTGCAGTGATTTCCAGACTTTTAAACACATAAATAGCAAAAAGAAAATGAAAGGTCAGTGGGGAAACTGTTGGAACTGGGTGGGAGAATAACATGGTCTGACCTCTGCCCCTGGAGTGATGGAGATGAAGGTAGCTGCAGCTGCTGCCATGGCAGCTGCTTCCTGAGCTCCAGGTACACAGATGGAGGCGGCACCAAGTGGCTGAACAGAGGGAAAATGAGGAAATCTCTTTGCTGGCACAAAGGCAGGATTCTCTTCTTTTGCTCTGCTTGGATTTGGGTCACAGTCTTGGGTGGTAGACCTGAGGTGAGGAGCACTGGTGTGGCAGAACTTGTTGAGGCTGTGGAAAGACAGTTCTCCTCACAGGTCTGAGGCAGGTGCCTAAAAGAAGTTCTGACAACAGCTGCACAAAACCCTAGAAAATTGGGACATAGCAGTCTTCACTCTGGAAGCAGAGTTCTACCATGGCAAAGAGCTCAAAAGTCAAGTATTTGGTTGTCAAGATGAGCAAACATAGGGAGAGAAATCAGATCATAGAATCTCTTTTTGGTGACAAAGAGGATCAAAACATAGAACCAGAAGAAGACAACAAAGTCAAAACTCCCGCATCAAAAGCTTCCAAGAAAAATATGAACTGGTCACAGGCCAGGAGGAGTTAAAAAGGATTTTGAAAATCAAGTAAGAAAAGTAGAGAAAAAAATTTTGGAATATGAATGAGAGTGTTGCAAGAAAAATCATGAAAAAATGAGTCAACAGCTTGCTGAAGGAGACCCTCCTCTCCCCCGCCCCCACAAAGACTGAAGAATATAACACCTTAAATAATGGGCTAACTTATATGGCAAAAGGGGTTCAAAAAGCCAATGAGGAGAAGAATGCCTTAAAAAGTAGAATGGGCCACCTGGAAATGGAACTTCAAAAACTCACCAAAGAAAATAGTTTCTTCAAAATTAGATTGGAGCAAATAGAAGCTAATGACTTTATGAGAAATCAAGATATTATAAAACAGATTCAGAAGAATGAAAAAATAGAGGGCAATGTGAAATATCTCATTGAAAAAAAAAACACTGACCTGGAAAATAGATCCAGGAGAGATAACCTAAAAATTATTGGACCACCTGAAATCCATGATAAAAAAAAGAGCCTAGAAGTCATTTTTCAAGAAATTATCAAGGAAAATTCCCCCGATATTCTAGAACTAGATGGTAAAAGAGAAATTGAAAAAATTCACCTATCACCTCTTTAAAAAGTTCCAAAAATTTAACTCCTGTGAATGTTATAGCCAAATTCCATAGTGTCCATGTCAAGGAGAAAATATTATAAGCAGTCAGGAAGAAACAATTTGAGTATTGTGGAAACACAATCAGGATAGCACAAGATGTAGCAGCTTCTACATTAAGGGATCATAGACCTTGGATTATGATATTCCAGAGTTCAAAGGAGATGGGATGAAAACCAAGAATCACCTACCCAGCAAAACTGAGCATAATGCTTCAGGAGAAAATATGAATCTTCAAAGAAAGGGAGGACTTACAAGCATTCTTGATAAAAAGACCAGAGTAGAATAATTTGTCTTTCAAATACAAGAAACAAAAGAAGCATGAAAAGTTAAACAGAAAAGAGAAATCATAAGGAACTTATTAAAGTTGAAATGTTTACCTTCTGGCATGAAAAGAAGATATTTGAAACTCATGAGATTTTTCTCAGCATGAGGATTGTTGATGGGAATGCATGTGTGTGTGTGTACACACATGCATATGTATACATATATACATGTATATATGTGTGTGTGTATATTTACATGTGTGTACTTGTATACATAGAAGGCATAGGATGAGTTGAATATGAAGGAATTGTATCTCAAAATAAAATTAAGGGGTGAGAAAGGAATATATTGGAAAAGGAGAAAAAGGAGAAATAGAATAGTATAAATTATCTCACATGAAAGAGGCAAGAGAAAGCCATTACAGTGGAGGGGAAGAGCAGGGAGACGAAAGAGAATGAGTCAACCTTACTCTCAATGGATTTGACTTAAGGAGGGAATAACATACACACTCAATTGGGTTTCTTACCCTACAGGAAAGGAGGAAGGAAGGGGATAAAGGGAGGGGGGGGAACAATAGAAGGGATGGCAGATTGGGGGAAGGGGTAATCAGAAGTAAAACGTTTTTAAAGGAACAGGGTCAAAGGAGAAAATAGAATAAATCGGGAGTGGGATAGGATAAAGGGAAATATAGTTAGTCTTTCACAACATGATTACTATGGAAATGTTTGGCATAACTACACATGTGTAACCTATATTGAATTTCTTCTCTTCCCACTAGGGGTGAGGAATGGAGAAGGGAGACAATCTGGAACTCAAAGTTTTAAAAACACATGTTAAAAAAATTTAGTTACATGCAGGCAGGATATTAGATATACAGGCAATGGGGTATGGAGGATTTCCATACCCCATTGCCTGTATATCTAATATCTTGCCTTGCATGAAAGTAAGGGGTAAGGGGATAAGATGAGGGATAGGGGCAATACATGAGATAGCAGACTAGGTAAAGGAGTCATCAGTACATTTGTCATCTTGTTGTGGGGAATAGTGGAGAGATGGGGAGAAAATTTGGAACTCAAAATCTTGTGGAAATGAATGTTGAAAACTAAGAATAAATAAATACTTAAAAAATAAAAAAAATATAAAGCACTTTGATGAAGGTTTTTCTTTTATAGCTTTAAATGCAATCTTCAAAATTTCAAAAATTTATGTTTTAAAAGTATATTAATATGGGGCAGCCAGGTAGCATATTGAGTAAGAGCACCGGCCCCAGAGTTGGGATGACCTAGGATCGAATCAGGCCTCTGATACTTAGTAACACACCCAGAAATAACTTGTGTAACCTTGAGCAAGTTACTTACCCCCAATTGTTTTAAAAAAAATAAAAAAGTATATTAATGTGTAATTGTATATTAAGCCTGTAATATATTTATTAATATAATTAAAACATTTATACAATTAGTTACATCAATATTATTAATTAATACTGTATATCAACATTGTAAAAGCTGCTTGTATAAGTTACTCTGTTGAAAATTGTCAAAGAAATAAAACTCTTGTGATGTAACTCTTTAGAGTGTTAACTCTTCAGATTCTTAAAGGAGAAAAGTATCAGGAAAGACAGGAAGATAAGTATGTCTTTTAATTTGAAAAATGTTGGGGGTGGAGTCAGGATGGCAGAATAGAAACAGGACTTCCTCGGGACTCTGGCTTCCACCTCCCCCAATTCATGTAAAAGGAGACTCTGAGAAAACTTTGGAGCTACAGAACCCACAAAATGACACAAAGCTAAACTCCTGCTGAGGACAGACTGTCAGGCAGGCAGGAATCGGCCAGCCCAGCACTCTGCAAGCCAAGTCTAGCCCCACACCAAGGTTTTAGCCCCAGAGTGGGCCTGATCAACCACTGGTTGGAGGAACTCCAGATCACCAGCAGCTATGGTCTTTTCCAGAATTATCAACATGTAGATGTGAAGGACAAAGTGAGAGGTCAGTGCAGTGTGGATTTTGGGATCCAGTAGTTAGGAGTGATGGGGTGCTTGGGATCTATATTTGTAACATCAGTCTGTAAAACTTTGTAACATCAATTTGTAAAACCAGTTTGTAAAATCTCACTCCATTCCCCTCCCTCCCCAGGCTCAGAGCATTAACTCTGTCCCTTCTAGCCCACCTCCCCCACGCCTAGCTTCAGAACAATAACTCTGCCCAGCAACAATTATCTCAGCTTGGAACAATAACAAGCTATTCTTATGAGTCCTTCACTAAAGTATCTACAAACATTCCAGCTTAGGCAACTATTATCTCCCCCTTGTATAGTGTCCCACTGCCCCCATAAATCCTTCAGTACCCTATCTCTAGGTTGACTCCTTGGCTGCCTCAATGAATCCTCCAGGACGCTATCTCTGGGTTAACTCCTTAGCCTATTATCCACTGAGTTTCGGTTAACCTTGGTTCCCAGACATCAATCTTGTCAAACATAACACTGATAGGTGGCAGATTGGGCACTTCTCCATCAGCCCTTTAGTGCTAGCTGACTTAGTGACATTTCAAGCCTAAAATCATACCTCCAGGTAGCCCCTCCTTGGACTTTTTCCCAATGAATCATGGGCAATACGGCTTCGAAGTTACATTAAAAGTACATGTCCCTTTAAACACTGTCCCCACCTTAACTCTTCCCTAATCCCACCCTTAATCACCTAGTTGGCATAATTGGCACAGTTTCTACTATGGATGATTCTATATAAATCTTAATTCTACCCCTTTAAGGTTGCAGGTCCCCTAAGAATCCTTGCCTGATTTAAGGCATATAATAAACTTTTACAACTCTGACTCCAATTAGGCTTGAGTTGAATTCTTTCCAGACTGAATCACAGGTCCTGGTCTTAAGACAAAGATCAGAGCTTCTGCTGAACCTATTGGGAGCCATCCTTCATCAGGAGTGCATCCACCTCTTCCCCCAGGGCAAGAAGCCACTGAGGAGCTGCCCCCACATGGCAGCTTCAGCTCCTGGCCTACAGAGTGTAGGGGGACCAAGCAATCAGTATGAGGGGTAATCCATCTTGATTTAACCTGCTTGGATCTGGATTGTGATCTAGGGTGGATGTCCTGGGGTGTCTGAACATCTTGCCAGAGCATGTGGAGGCTTCAGAGAGGGCACCACCTTCGGCAGCTGAGAAAACTCTGGTGTTTGGTACGAAGCTCCCCTGTCTGGTAGCAGAGTCCTACTGTGGCAAAAAGCCCAAAAGTCAAGTAACTGAGTGGCAAAATGAGCAGGCAAAGGAAACAAACCAAGCAAAGCAATCCAACATTAGACTCCTATTTTGGGGACAAAAAGGATCAAAACATGGAACAGGAGGAAGACAATGAAGTCAGAACTACTGAACCAAATGCTTCCAAGAAAAAATACGAGCTGGTTACAGGCCATAGAGGACCTTAAGAAGCAGATAAGAGAGGTGGAGGAAAAATTAGGAAGAGAAATGAGAACGATGCAAGAAAATCATGAAATGAGAATCAACAGCTTGACTGAGGAAAATAACACCTTAAAAAACAGACTAACTCAAATGGCAAAAGAGGCTCAAAAAGGCAATGAGGAGAAGAATGCCTTAAAAAGCCGAATTTGCCAGATGGAAAAAGAATCTCAAAAGCTCACTGAGGAGAATCATACCTTCAGAATTAGATTGGAGAAAATGGAAGCTAGTGACTTTATGAGAAATCAAGATGCTGTTAAACAGATCCAAACAAATGAAAGAATAGAAAGCAATGTGAAATATCTCATGGAAAAAAACACTGACTTGGAAAATAGATCCAGAAGAGATAATTTAAAAATTATTGGACTACCTGAAAGCCATGATCAAAGAAAGAATCTAGAAATCATCCTCCAAGAAATTCTAAAGGATAACTGCCCTGATGTTTTAGAACTAGAGGGCAAAATAGAGGTCGAAAGAATCCATTGATCACCTCCTGAAAATGATCCCAAAAAGAAAACTCCTAGGAATATTATAGCCAGGTTCAGGAATTCCCAGATCAAGAAGAGAATATTACAAACAACCAGGAAGAAACAATGTGAATGTTGTGGAAACACAATCAGGATAACACAGGATCTGACAGCTTCTATACCGAGGGATTGAAGGGCTTGGAATATGATATTACAGAGGGCAAAGGAGCTGGGATTTCAACCAAGAATCACCTGCCCAGCAAAACTGAGTATCATGTTTCAGGGGAAAATATGGTCATTTAGTGGAATAGAGGACTTTTGAGAATTATTGATGAAAAAAACAGAGTTGAATAGAAAATTTGACATTCAGATACAAGAAGCAAGAGAAGCATGAGAAGGTAAACAGGGAAAAGAAATCATAAGGAACTTATCAAAGTGGAACTATTTACATTCCTACATGGAAAAATGATAATTGTAAGTGATTAAACTTTTCTCAATATGAAAATAGTTGTAAAGAATATATGCATATATGTATATATATATATGTCTATATAGGAGGGTATATGGGCATATGAATACATATATGAATGTTTGTTTATATGTTTACAGGTATGCATAGATAGAGGGCACAGGACCAATTTAATAGGAGGGGATGGTACTTAAAAGGTGAAATTAAGAGGTGAGAGAGGAATATAATGAGATGGGGAGAGACAGAATGGGGTAAACTATCTCATATAGAAGAGGCAAGGTAAAATGGTTACAATGGAGGGGAAGAACAGGAAGGCAAAAAGGCAAAACCTCATTCTCATTGAATTTGGCTCAGGGAGGGAATGACATACACACTAAATAGGGTATCTCACCTGACAAAGGGGGAAGGGGATGAGAAGGGGGGGTGATGGAAGGGAGGGCAGGCTGGGGGGTAGGGAAATTGGAAGCACCCACTTTAGAAAAGGGCTGTCCCTGTGGTCAATGTAGAGAATAGAACAAGTGGGAGGTGGGATAGGAGGGAGGGAAATATTGTCAGTCTTTTGCAATATATCTACTATGGTAATGTTTGCATAGCTACACATGTACAACCTATACTGAATTGCTTATCTTTCCAATAAGGGTGGGTGACAAAGGAGGAAGGGAATGAATCTGGAATTCAAAGTTTTACAATCAAATTTTTAAAAATATATAAATATAATTATTAATACTATTTTACATGTAATTGGGAAATAAGATATACAGGCATTGGGGCATAGAGATTCACCATGCCCTACTGTAAAAGTCGAAGTGGGTATGGGAGAAGACATAGGAGAGAGCATATTGGAGGAGGAAATATCCTGTGGGACCATTATTTTGGGGTGGTGGGTAGGGGAAAATCGGGGGAAAAAATTGCAACTCAAAACCTGGCGGAAATGAATGGTGTAAACCAGAAGTTGGTAAAGCATTTGAAAAAAAAAAAAGAAAAATGTGTCTTAGGTAGCAGAGCTGTATGGTAAATGGGTAGCAATGCTTTTATATAAGCTCTTAGCCACATTGGGAGAATCCAGAAACCCATTATGGGGCTTCAACAGGCTTTCTAAAAGTTTGGGGATTTTTTTTAAATTACAAAAAACCAAAACAAAACATATTAGTGGATTTTTTAGAACGAGAATTGTCCCACTAACTTTTTCCAGGACTTGGAATAGGCAGTATAGGTTTATATCTTCCTTTTGGGAGAATGAGAGAGATTTGGAACTCTTTTGATAACACTTGAATAGTAACTAATCCAGTTATAATTTTGGTTATTAAATTAATAGAGAGCAACCTGGGCTGAAATTAACCTTAGTGTTTGGGAAGATTTAACACTAGGTGCAACTTGGTATATGGTTGAAATGTAAAGGAAAGTTATGTAATCTGTGTAATGAGTTTGAAATATTTGGAAGGGGAATAAAAAGACCAGATGGAAAATATGGGAGGCAGATAAGAAGGCTTGGAGAAAAATGGGGGACATTGGCAGAAGTGAGGTAATATGCTCCAAGTCCCTCTTCTCCTTGGACAATTGCTCTGGCTATCCCTGTGCTAACTTCAAATGATATGAGAATGTTAAGAGGATGTGAGGAAGACCTGACTTTAGATACATTGAGAATGAAATTTTGTAACTTGATTTGAAAATCAATATGGACAGATAACAAAGGGTTAATGGAAATATGATAATCAACATGTTCCTAAGTGTGATTATTAAAATCTCTTATATACTATAATTTTGAAGTATTTGGCAGTGTATTAAATGGAAATAATGAATTCCCATAATAAGGAAGGTTGGAATAAATATCCCTTTTGTAAAATATATGCTAAATAACTTAAATTATAAATTGTGGTTCTATTGAATTCTGGTCTCATTTTAAGTGAAATCATTATCATCATCATCATCATCATCATCATCATTATTATTATTATTATTATTATGTGGATTAAGAAGATTGTTAGCCATGTCATTTTAAGCCAAGTTACCACAGTTATATAATTTGTAATATATAGAAGAAAAATATCTAATATTAACTTGATAATTCATTGTATTAGGAATATTATTAGATATTTTAGTCTATCTTTTCATGGCCCTTTATTGCACGTGATTTTTATTGCATCATTATCTGAGAAGGATGAATTTAATATTTATGCCTTTCTGCACTGAATTGTGAAGTTTTTGTGCCCTAATACATGGTCAATTTTTGTGTATGTGCCATGTACCACTGAGAAGAAGGTGCATTCCCTTTTATCCCCATTCAATTTTCTCCAGATGTCTTATATCTAGCGTCTCTAAAATTCTATTAATTTCCTTAACTTCTTTCTTGTTTATTTTGAGGTTAGATTTATCAAGTTCAGACAGGGGGAGATTGATGTCCCTCACCAATATAGTTTTGCTATATATTTCTTCCTCTAATTCCCTCAACTTCTCCTCTAGGAATCTGGACACTATACCTCTTGGTGCATATATGTTTAGTAATGACATTCCTTCATTCTCGATGGTGCCTTTTAGTAGGATGAATTTCCTTCCTTATCTCTTTTAATTAGATCTATTTTTGATTATGTTTTATCTGAAATAAGTATTTCTACCCCTGCTTCTTTTTTTTTTTACTTTAGCTGAAGCATAATATATCCTGCTCTAGCGTTTTACCTTTACCCTGTGCGTATTCCCTTGTTTCAGATGTGTTTCTTGTATACAGGATGTTGAAGGATTGTGGTTTTTTAATCCATTCTGCTATCTGCCTCCATTTTATGGTAGAGTTCATTCCATTCACATTCACAGTTATGATTTCTATCTGTGTCTTTCCCTCCATCCTATTCCCTCCCCTACTTATGTTTTAATTTCTTTCTTCTCCCTTCCCCTTCTTAAGAGTTTTCCTTTTGACCACCACCTCCCTCAGTACTCCATCCCTGTGTCCCCCCTCTCTTTACCTACCCTTTCCCCTTACTACTATTTCTCTCCCTTCTAACCCCGCCTTTTCCCCATTACCACTCTTACTGCCTGTAGGGCACAATAGATTTTTATACTTAACAGAGTATGTTATTCCCTCCTTGAACCCAAAATTATGAGAGAAAATTTCATATACGGCTCCTCTCCCTCCCTCCTTTCCCTCTATTATAATGAGTTTTTGTGTCTTTTCACATTAGAATCCTAAACTTAACTGATTATATTGATCCCTCCTTGAACTATTATCATGGAGAATAAAGTTCACATGATGTTCATCTCCCTTCCTTGTACTATGGTATGTTTTTATTCCCCTTAATGTGGCATAATTTACCCCTTTCTGCCTCATCCTTCCCTTTTCTCCCATTACATTCCCTTTGGACCCCTTAATAAGATTTTTTAAAAATCATCAGATTAGTTCATTTATGCCCACACCCTCTTTCTATGTATATCTCTTTTAAATGTAGAAATAATTATATAAATTTCAATATTGACTGGTATCAGCTTCTCATATAGGAATGTAAATAGTTTGCTCTTATTGAATCACAAGTTGTGTGCGTGTGTGTGTGTGTGTGTTTTCTTTGTTTACCTTTTTATGTCTCTCTTCAGTCTTGTATTTGGAGATCAAATTTTCCATAAAGTTATGGCTTTTTCATCAGGAAAGTCAGGAAGTGCTTCATTTCATTAAATGACTGTCTCCTTGCCTGAAAAATTATGCACAGCTTTGCCAGGTAGATGATCCTTGGTTGCAGTCCAAGCTCTTTTGTCTTACAAAATATCATTTCCAATCCCTCTGATCTTTTAATGTAGAAGCTGCTAGGTCCTATGTAATCCTGAATGTAGTTCCACTATATTTGAATTGTTTCTTTCTGGCTGCTCGCTGTAATTTCTCCTTGACCTTTTAATTCTGGAATTGGATACTATATTTCTTGGCATTTTCAATTTGGGATCTCTTTCAGGAGGAGTCCAGTGAATTCTTTCAATAACTATTTTACCCTCTGATTCTAGGACCTCAGGACACTTTTCTTTAACAATCTCTTGTAGGATGTTGTCCAGGCTGCTTTTTTCATCATGGCTTTCTGGTAGACCAATAATTCTTAGGTTTTCCCTCCTGGATCTGTTCTCCAGGTCAGTTGTTTTTCCAGTGAGATATTTTACACTTTCTTCTAATTTTTCAATCTTTATGTTTTGTTTGACTGACCCTTGATGCATCATAGAGTCCTTATCTTCTATTTGAATGATTCTAAATTTCAGTGAATTATTTTCATTGGTTAGTTTTTGAAGCTCCTTTTTTAGGGAGGTATCCAGTTAGATTTTGAACCTCTTGTCCCAGGTCACAAATTTTCGTTTTTAAGGATTTGTTTCCTTCAGTGAGATTTTTTTTCAAATTTGGTCAATGTAGATTTAAATTTATCTTCTACCTCTTTAGTTTGGCTTTTAAAATCTTTGTTGAGCTCCTCCAAGAATGATTTTTGGGCTTGAGACCAGTTCATATTTCCTTCTGTGGTCTTGGTGTGAGTATAGAGTCTCTGTTGTCCTCTGAATTTGGTTTTTCTTGCTTGCTATAATAGGACTGTATCATTCTTGATTTCACAGTTTCCTTCTTGCCCACTGTGATTGCCTTTGTCCTGACTTTTACAGTGGATTTTTGCTTCTGGGGTACAGAGGGCTCTGACCCCCACTTCTCAGACTGGGAGCTAGGGGCTTGGTTGTTGGCTTTGTGTTCTGTAGCCTCTGGGTGTCTAGACTGAGGCCAAGGACAGGACTCTCATTGTTTTGCCTTGGTTATCCAGAGGCTCACAGAGTAAGGTGTGGGGGAAGAGTGGTCTGGCCACTTCAGGTTTCCACCTCTGTGCCCCTGGGCTATAGCTCAGGCAGGCTCAACAGCTGGTGGCTGGCAGGGCTGGTGTCTGCAGACTCCTCTGGTGGTGCTAAGGCACACCTAGGCTTCTGGTTTTAGGGCTTGATGTCTCCACGCCCCTGGACTCTGGGACCTCCTCTTGGTCAGTTAAGGTGGGACTTTTGGGGACTCCTCCCATCCTTCACTTCTGGCTCAGCACAGCTTCAGTCACTCCCTTCCTCTAGGACTCTCAAACCTGAAGCTGTTTCCACTGTTTCAGGATTTTACACTGGGTGGAGAAATAATATCTGGGTTTTCAGAGTCAGGGAGGGTGATTAGAGTAGCTAAGGTTTACTCTGCCATCTTGGCTCCCAGAAGTTCAGGTAGGTGATCTTTATGTATCCAGGCTGCTTGCTGATAGCCCCAGGAGAAGTTGCTGCTGGAGGCCCTGTTCTTTCTCTTACCCAGCTCTGACCCATCCTTTGTCCTCTGATGAGATGTCTGCAAATCTCCCTTGGGGTGGGTGGATCTGCTGGTTGGGGCTTGCTCTCACTCTGATGTGCTCTGCTTCCAGGTCCATGCTGGTGCAGGCCCCAGGCACTCTGCACTCCCCCTTTCCAGACCGATGTGGGCACTTTTCTGGGCTGGGAGTCTGCCAAGCTCCATCTCCCAATGGATCCCATCATTCTAAAATACATTCAGATTCACTTTTTAGAGGTTAGTGACGGAATTCATGGAGAAACTCAGAAAAGTTCCTGCTTCCGTTCTGCCATCTTGGCTCCTTCCTGCCCCTGGAAAAGACTTACACTCATCTTTGACTCTGCCTTGATGGTGAGAACAGAGAAGCTGTAGGAGGATGTTAGCTCACTGAACATAAGGAATGTGTCTTTTGGATCACAGCTCTGGCTCTGCTGACTTCCCTAGGCATGGCTGTGACCCAGAGGTACCAAAGACTGCACAGCTAGGGTGGCAGCCCTGGAAAGTCTCCCCCCCCCCCCCATGAGTTTTTTCTGGGATTGAAACCACTTCCCATTTTTTAGAAGTTTTGCTCATATGTGTTTTTACATTTGTCAATCAGACCAGGCCCAGCTAGAACAGGCTAGAGACAGGAGAGTCAGAACAGAAAACAGAAGTTTAATTAATTTCAGAGTGAGGAAAATTATGTATCCATATGGAGGCTAACCCTCTTAAGAAGGAGGGCTTAACATGCTAAACTAAAGGCAGGTCTTGTTTTCATCCTGGGTTGGACCATGACATAATCATTTTTATATCTTGAGATAGTTCTCATGATTAGCATTTCTTGGGACAACACAGTCATTCCTGGGTCCTTTGGGAACAGTCATTTTATCAAGTCTTGAGGGTCATGACCACACTGTCTGGCACAGAACCAGAGCTCTGTGACACAAACAGGAGTATAGTACCTATCAGTGACAAGGAACATGGTTTCTAGACATATGATGAATGGCCTTGGGAAATAGGGGGAGCTAAATCCCTCAGTGAACCCCTGGTCCTGGTCCATGCAATACACTTGCTCTATGGTCATATCATCCTGGGGGCAAAGGATTATTCTCACAAAAATCTCAGGGTGCAGACTACTTACTAAGCTTTAGCTCTGGAAAACAGGGTATATCCAAAATATTTCAAAGCATTGTTGTCCTCTTCTGAGCTTGTGTTTTGATATTCCATGTCACTATAATAACTTTTTATGATCAGACTCTTTCTCTGTTGTTTTTGCTCATATTTTTTGGTCTTTATCCATTCTTTTAAATTTGAGCTCTGTTCCTCTGATAGAAGGGGCAGTGTCTAAGACTTCTTATACCAGGGGCTACAGGCCCTTGCTTTTAACTTGGTGCTGCACTGATGTTGCCCTGAGACCCTAACACCTTCATGTCTGGTTCTGTGCTGAGAGGGTGGGGTAGCTGGTGCTGCTGGAGGCCTCAGGGGTCTGGCAGCTTACCTGATGCTGAGCCAGTGTCCCAGCAGTAGTGTCTGGCATGTTGCAATGGTAAGGGAATTTGTTTTTTGTTTTTAACTTTTTTTAAAACATTAATTTGTTTAGTTACTCTTAGTTTACAACATTCAGTTCCACAATCCCTTGAGGTTCAAATTTTCTCCCCTTCCCTCTCCTCTGCCTCCCCCCCACCTCATGGCATCATGAAATCAAATATAGGATCTACAAATACCATCACATTATTAACTAGTCAGGTTGTAAAGGAGGATTATAACCAATGGAATGAACAATGGGAAAGAGGAAAGAAAATAAAACCAAAAAAAAAAAACAAGAAAGAGATCAAGTAGTTTGCTTTAATCTGCATTCAGACTCCATAGTTCTTTCTCTGGATGTGGATTTCTCTTTTCATCATGAGTCCTTTGGAGTTGTATTATAACCTCACATTGCTGAGATGAGCCCAGTCTATCAAAGTTAGTCATCACACATACATTGTGTCTGTAATTGTGTACAAATTTCTCCTAGTTCTGCTTTTCTCACTCAACATCAGTTTATATAAGTCTCTCCAGGTTATTATGAAGTCTATCTGCTCCTCATTTCTTCTTCTTTTTTTTGGTTATATATTTATTTATTTTTTAATTAAATTTTATGTTTATTTTTAGTGTACATCATTCATTTCCACAAGATTTTGAGTTACAAAATATCTCCCTGCCTTTCCCATACCCACCACTCCAAAACAGCGATCCCACTGTATAACTGTATCCCCCAATCTGCTCTCTTCTATATCCTCCCATATCCCCCCTCTGACTTTCCAGTAGAGCACAGTGGATCTCTATGCCCCAGTGCCTGTATATCTTATTTCCTATTTGCATGTAAAAAAATTATATATATATATATACATACTGAACATTTGATTTTAAAACTTTGGATTCCAGGTTATTTCTCTTCCTCCCTCATCATCCACCCTTATTGGGAAGATAAGCAATTCTATATAGTTTGTTCATATGTAGCTATGCAAAACATTTCCATAATGGGTACACTGTAAAAGATTGGCTATATTTCCCTCTATCCTATTCTGCCCCACACTGGTTCTGTTCTCTACTTTGACCCTGTCCCTTTTCAAAAGTGTGTGCTTCCAACATCCCTCCCCACCAAGCTGTCCTCCCCTCCATCATCCTCCATCTCATCCCTTTCCCCCCTACTCTCCTGTAGGGCTAGATACCCTATTTAGCGTATATGTCATTCTTTCCCTAAGACAAATTCAATGAGAATAAAGTAGACTCATTCCCTTTTGACATCCTGTTCTTCCCCTCCATTGTAACAGTTTTCCCTTGAATCTTCTATATGGAATAATTAACCCCAATCTGTCTCTCCCCATCTCCTCTCATTATACTCCTCTCTCACCTCTCAATTTCAACTTTTAGGTATCATCCCTTCCTATTCCATTGGTCCTGTGCCCTCTGTCTATGTATACCTGTGCACATATATACACACACTTACAAATGTAGTCATGCATCCACATACACACCTATATAGACATATGTATGTATGTATACATACATATGTAAATATATATGTAGATGTATATACACACATTTATATTATCTTCAATTATTCTCACACTGAGAAAAGTTTCATAAGTTACGATTGTTTTTCCATGTAGGAATATAGATAGTTTTACGTTAATAAGTTCCTTATGATTTCTTTTCCCTGTTTACCTTCTCATGCTTCTCTTGCTTCTTGTATCTGAATGTCAAATTTTCTATTCAACTCTGGTTTTTTCATCAAGAATGTTTGAAAGTACTCTTTTTAGTTGAATGACCATATTTTCCACTGAAACATGATACTCAATTTTGCTGGGTAGGTGATTCTTGGTTTTAATCCCAGCTCCTTTGACCTCCGGAATATAATATTCCAAGCCCTTCGATCCTTCAGTGTAGAAGCTACCAGATCCTGTGTTATCCTGATTGTGTTTTCACAATATTCAAATTGTTTCTCCCTGGCTGCTTGTAATATTTTCTCCTTCATCTGGGAACTCTGGAACCTTGCTATAATATTCCTAGGAGTTTTCTTTTTGAGATTTTTTTCAAGAAGTGATAGGTGAATTCTTTCAATTTCTATTTTTCCCTCTGGTTCTTAAACATCAGAGAAATTTTACTTGAGAGTTTCTTGAAGGATGATTTCTAGGTTCCTTTTTTGATCATGGCTTTCCGGTAGTCCAATAATTTTTAAATGATCTCTCCTGGATCTATTCTCCAGGTCAGTGGTTTTCCAACTAGATATTTCACATTGCCTTCTATTTTTTCATTTGTTTGGATCTGTTTAATAGTATCTTGATTTCTCATAAAGTCACTAGCTTCCATTTGCTCCAATCTAATATTGAAGGAATGATTCTCTTCAGTGAGGTTTTGAGATTCTTTTTCCATAGGCAAATTTGGCTTTTTAACACACATTCTTCTCCTCATTGACTTTTTGAGTCTCTTTTGCAATTTGAGTTAGTCTACTTTTTAAGGTGTTATTTTCTTCAGTCAGGTTGATGACTTGCTTTTAATGATTTTCTTGCATCATTCTCATTTCTCTTCCCAATTTTTCCTCCACTTCTCTTATCTGGTTTTCAAAATCCATCTTTAGTTCCTCTATGGCCTGTAACCAATTCATATTTTTCTTGGAAGCTTTTGGTGCAGTAGTTCTGACTTCATTGTCTTCCTCCTGTTCTATGCTTTCATCCTTTTTGTCCCCCAAAAAGGACACCAAAGTTGAATTGCTGTGCTTGCTTTGCTTCCTTTGCTTGCTCATGTTGCCACTCAATTACTTGACTTTTGAGCTTTTTGCCACAGTAGAATTCTGCTTCCAGAGAGGAAAGCTTTGTCCCAAATTGCTAGGGTTTTCAGAGCTTCCAGAGCTATTAGTTGCATGCCCACTCAGCAGCCTCCACTGGTTGTGGCATCTCATCACACACCCTAGGACCTTCACCTTAGACAGCAATCCAGATGCAAGCAGGTTAAAGCAATAGTGATTTCCCCTCAGACTGGTTGCTTGGTCCCCCTATATTCTGCAGGCCAGGAGTTCGGAAGCAGCCATGCAGCATAGGCTGCATGGCTGCAGTGCCTCAACTGCTTCTCCCTCTGGGGGCAGAGGCTATACCACACTCCCAGACTCTCTGTTTCCAAAGTCCACTGACCTCTCACTTTGTCTTTGGAATTTATGGGTTAATAATTCTGGAAACCACCGAGCTGCTGGTGATCTACTCTCCTGACTTCCCTCTAGCTGATTCTGGTCGGGGAGCCCTGAGACTAAAACCGCAGGTTCACGTGCTGGCCTGGGCTCTCCTCCCAGCGTGCTGCAATTGACCCTTCCTGCCAGTCTGCTGGGCTGTCTTCATTGGGAGGTTTGGTTCTCTCTGTCATTTTGTGGGTTCTGTGGCCTTAAAGTTTGTTCAGAGTCATTTTTTATAGGTATTTGCGGTGGTTATGGAGGAAGTCCAGGCAGTCTTCCTACTTCAATGCCACCACGTTGTCTTCTCAAGGTAAGGGAATTTGAAGATCTTCCCTGCCCCTTAATAGGCCTCAAGTGAAACCCAACAGGAGGGGCTTGATTGGGAGTAGGCTCATTTTTGTAGGAAGGCCCATATCTCTTGATACTTTGTAATCAGGCAGTGAGTCATGAAAGTTATGATGTCCTCTGACCCTGAAGGATGGTAAATATACTCCAAGGTGAGGTTTTGCTTTGGGGCTCACTTTTGGGAAGAGTTGTGTGATTTGGTCAGATGAGACTCTAAGTAGCTATTGAGCCCCCTGCTCCCACTCTGGAAAACCAGATGTTGGTCCTTGTCTCTCTGGTAACTAACTATATATGTATGTAATAGTCAGATAACTAAAAACCTGCTGTTGCTCTGTTGAATTGTTATTTTCTCTGTCTGTATTTTTTAAAAAGATTTTGTTTATTTTTAGTTTACAACATTCATTTCCACAAGATCCATCTTTCCCCCACCCACAACCCCAGAACAGTCCCCCAATCTGCTCTCTCCTATAACTTCCCCCATTCTCCCTCCAACTTTCCAGTAGGGCAAAATGGATCTCCCAGTGCCTGTATATCTTATCTGCCAGTGCATGTAAAATAATAATAATAATTTTTAATATCTGATTTTAAAACTGTGAATTCCAGATTCTTTTCCTTCTTCCCTCATCACCTACCCTTACTGGGAAGATAAGCAATTCAATATAGGTTGTACATGTGTAGTTATGCAAAACATTTCCATAGTGGATCTATTGTGAAAGACTGACTATATTTCCCTTCATCCTATCCTGCCCCCCATTTGTTCTATTTTCTGCTTTGACTCTGTCCCTTTTCAAAAGTGTCTGCTTCTAACTACCCTACTCCCCCCCTCCAATCTTCCTTACCTTCTATCATCCCTTCTCTTATCCCCTTCCCCCCTATTTTCCTGTAGGGTAAGATACCCAATTTAATTTTTATGTTATACCCTCCTTAAGTCAAATTCAATGAGAGTAACTCTGACCCATTCCTTTTGCCTTCCTGCTCTTCTCCTCCATTGTAACAGTTTTCCCTTGCTTCTTTGATATAATTTACCCTATTCTGTCTCTCCCTATCTCCTTTCATTATATTCCTCTCTCACCTCTTAATTTTATTTTTAAATATTTTAATATTTTATGACCCCTTCCTATTCAATTGATCCTGTGCTCACTGTGTAAGTATACCTGTACACACATATATATACACAGTCACATATGCACATATACCCTTCTATATAGACATATGTATGTATGCATGTATGTATGTGTGTATACACACACATTTATGTTCCCTTAAACTATCCTCTTACTGAAAAAAGTTTCATAAGTTACAATTATTGTTTTTCCATGAAGGCATGTAAGTAGCTCAACTTTGATAAGTTCCTCATGATTTGTTTTCCCTGTTTACTTTCTCATGCTTCTTTTATTTGAATGCTAGATTTTCTATTCAACTCTGGTTTTTTGATCAAGAATGTTTGAAAGTCCTCTATTTCATAGAATAACCATATTTCCCCTTGAAGCACTATACTCAGTTTTGCTGGGTAAGTGATTCTTGTTTTTAATCCTAGCTCCTTTGATATCTGGAATATCATATTCCAAGTCCTTTGATCCCTTAATGTAGAAGCTGCTAGGTCTTATATTATCCTGATTGTGTTTCCACAATATTCAAATTGTTTCTTCTTGGCTGCTTGTGATATTATCTCCTTGATCTGAGAACTCTGGAACCTGGCTATAATATTCTTAGGAGTTTTCTTTTTGGTATCTTTTTTAAGAGGTGATAGGTGAATTCTTTCAATTTCTGTTTTGCCTTCTGGTTCTAAAATATCAGGGCAATTTTCCTTGAGAATTTCTTGAAGGATGATTTCTAGATTCTTTTTTTGATCAAGGCTTTCAGGTAGTCCAATAATTTTTAAACTATCTCTCCTGGATCTATTTTCCAGGTCAGTGGTTTTTCCAACGAGATATTTTACATTGTCTTCTATTTTTTTTCATTTGTTTGGATCTGTTTAATAGTTTCTTTATTTCTCATAGTCATTAGCTTCTATTTGCTCCAATCTCATTCTGAAGCAGTTATTCTCTTCAGTGAGCTTTTGAAATTCTTTTGCCTTCTGGGAAATTTGGCTTTTTAATACATTCTTCTCCTCATTTCTTTTTTGAGTCTCTTTCGCCATTTGCATTAAGTCTATTTTTTAAGGTGTTATTTTCTTCAGTCAGGTTGATGACTTGCTTTTAATGATTTTCTTGCATCATTCTCATTTCTCTTCCCAATTTTCCCTTCACTTCTCTTATTTGGTTTTCAAAATCCTTCTTTAGCTCCTCCATGGCCTGTAAGCAGTTCATATTTTCCTTAGAAGCTTTTGGTGCAGGAGTTCTCACTTTAATCCTTGTTGAATTGTTTTCCTTTAGAAAAGCAGATCAAAGAATTTGGGTATGCTAGTGTGTTTGCTACTACAGTTGCACTGAGGACAGTGGGTTGTTTATGTGTTTCCCAGAGGATACACTAAAACAATTGGTGGTCTGGCCACTGGTGGCTACTCATTTGACCAAGGATATGATGAAGTATGACAGGGGCCCAGCACTAATGGCTTCCTATTTTCTTAGGCCCTTGTAAAGTTATCTACCTGTTTGTCTGGGCCACTGAAGCACATGGAGGTCTGGCCATTAGAGTTTGCCTGTTTGCCCAGGGCTACTGAAGCACAGTTGTGGTTCTCAGAACTGAAGTCTACTAGATCCCCAGGTATGCTGAGACACATGTGGGAGGTCCTGGTGTTGATGTTTGCCAGTTCCACCTCACAGGGCTCAGTATCTACAACTGGTTTGCTGAGGTAGGTCTTGTTGCTGACTTGCTGGGATATGTCCTGTCCTGAACTGTTTTACCCCTTTTACCCAAGTGAGAAAGATCTTTCCTGTCAATTTTCCAAGTTTCTTGGGCTCAAGGATTGTTTCACCCCATCTTTTCTTGGTTCTGCTATTCCAAGATTTGTTGTAGACACTATATTATGGTTGTTTTGAGGTGAATAAAGGGGAGTTATGGAAATTTACTACTTATACTGCCACATTGGCTCTTGGAAGTAGAAAAAAGCAACTAGTCCAATAATTCTTAAATTATCTCTCCTGGATCTATTTTCCAATGAGTTGTTTCTTCATTGAGATACTTTACATTTTCTTCTATTTTTTTCATTCTTTTCATTTTGTTTCATTGTTTTTTCATGTCCCATAAAATCATTAGCTTCCACTTTGCCAATGCTAATTTTTATGGTGTTGTTTTTTCAGCAAATTTTTCTATCTCTTTTTCCATTTGTTCATTTATATTTTTAAGGAGTTCTTTTCAGTGAGTTTTTATATACCTTTTACCATTTGACTAATTCTGCATTTCAATGAATTTTTCTCTTTATTAGATTTTTGTGCCTCAATTGCATTCTGCATATTCTGGTTTTTTAAGTGTTATTTTTTTCAGTATTTGTGTGTGTGTGTGTGTGTGTTGTCCACCAAGTTGTGGACTCTTTTGTTATGATTTTCTTGCATTGCTCTCATTTCACTCTCAACTCTTACTGTGGAGCCATAGACCTTTCCTGCTGACCTTTGAATTTGCCTTGTGCTGGAAAAAAATTGTTTACACTGTTCTTTTGTGTGTTCTGATGTTCTAGAATTTCTTTTGAAGCATTATTTAAGGGTATTTGGGGAAGTTTGGAAGAGAGTTCAGTCAACCTTTTCTCCATTATCTAGTCTTCTCCATCATGCATAATTTTTTAATGAATTTATGTATAATTATGGTCTCTTTCTTTTAAAATATTAAAGTAGGTGGGCCTTGGAGAAACTAAAATCTCAATCTTACCATTAGCAAATATAAATTTAGATTTATTTGATCCAAAATCTATCCTGAAGACAACCAGAATGTGGTTTAAGTATGCTCTATCAGGATAGTTATGGCAAATCAGTATCTAATATAAGAGACATTTGCCATTTGGCATCGAGAAATATATTAATATTATAAATAACACTTTATAATCATGTGATCCTCAAAACCACCCTAGGGTTTAGGTGCTATTATTATCCCCTTACAGAATAGTAAACTGAGGTAAACAGATGTAAGGTAGCTGATTATCAGTCAATTCAATGCAATATTGGTATTGATAATATTTGTATTGATGGCATTGGTAACAATTGTGTCCAGTCATATTGTTTTTATTGAGACTTTACTGTTTGAATTGAAAACTTTTTTAGACCCTAAATATTCTTTTGGGGTTTCATTCTTAGGTTTTCTTTTACCTTACCCAAATCTTAAAAGAGTGCTTCAGGAAAAACTGACTTCAATGGAAAAAAATCCCACCAGGTGTAAGGGTTATGGGATTTAAAGATCTTCCATGCCCCGTTGGACTTGCTGATGTAGCAGGAAGGGGTGGAGCAAGAGGAAGCGGAAGCCAAGCTAGCGTTCCTGCGTTGGCTGGTGGTGGTGGTGACGGCGGCAGCAGCAGAGGCAGTGGCAGCGCGAAGCCCTTTTTGAGTTAGGAC
>NW_027187367.1:2104506-2125352 GCF_028583685.1 Petaurus breviceps papuanus
ATATTTGTAATCTCTATAGGCATTGTGAATATGGCATTGCTGATACACCAGGCTGACTTTAAAACCTGACTCAGTGAAATTGGCTACTTATATGACTCTAGCCTAGAACTGACAATAGGAAAAGGGAAAATTTTCCCTTCCTGTATAGTTATGTCTCCTTTCTTTTATGGCAAATTTCTATTATCATGTTAAGTGATCAGTTGAAACACAATTATCAGATTTTTATCTTGTAGGCAAATGCTAGAAGTAAAAGCTTGTGAAACCAGGACATAATTCTGTTATTTAGTGAGGTTAATATCATAACTGTCTCGGTTCTATGTTAATAAAAGGAATATCAACATATTTGGTTATCTCAAGAAAAATTACTTGTGGTCTATCTTTTAAATGCCTTAAACAACTTAAAAAGTTAGCCACTTTTACTAGGAGTTATTCATTTGAACATGACTAGAAACTGAAAATGTTTTCTCATAAATAACTTACTTAATAAATATTGTTCTTAAATCATATATTTATATATTCCATTCTAACATCTTTAGTTCTAATTGTACTTAATATGACAATGGTGAAGAGAATTCATTCTTTCATTAAAAGTCATCCTTTTATGGAAAGCATTCTGTTATTAGTGCCTTTGCAGAATCTCCTCCTACTAATGGGAGAATGAACAATACCAAGTAAAAAAATTGAGTCCAAATTTTCAGTTTGTATTTGATTTTCTCAGATATATGAACATGAGAATTGGCTAACCAAAAATATAAATTCTCTGGTTTAAAAGGTTCCAAATTTGATTTTCAAATAATAGATGTGGACAGTTTAAGGTAACTTTCACTATGTGACCTGGTTATTGGCAGAGTAAATTTAAAATGGTATCAAGACCTATTTTGTCAGAGTTTTTTTTTTTTTAAGTAGAGAACAGGATCTCTACATGATCTGAATCAGAGAAATCAGTTAGCTGGAAACTTCCCTAAGACCATACCCAGACCATAGGGACACATCAAATGTTTAAAGAAAACCAGATTGCTGTATGAGATGAGACTTCTGAGATTTGGCAGGTCTATGAAATGGACAATTTATGTTATTATTATTAATTATTATTGTGCTATTTACTTTTTTCCTTAAGTTCCTTTTGCCTACAAGGTCTATGTACCAAAGGAAATAACTTCTTTGAGCCTGTCAGTATGCCCATTACATTGAGAAGTTGAGTGGAAATCTCTCTTCTCTGCCACTGGCTCAAGATTATATTCCCTTTTTTTAGGGTTCCAAGCACCCCCAGTTCCAGATAACCCAGACTTACACAACCTGTGGCCCACAGGGTGCTTAGGGCACACCAAAGGATTTCCTCTACATACAAAGGATGCATTCTTCTACATTTTTCATGTGCTGCCTGAAATCCTTTCATATGCAGTAAGCCACCAGAGGGTGGTAACTGACTCTCAAGCCACAGGTTGTGCAGGCTGGATCTATCTTATCTTACCTCCTATCTATCTATCTATCTATCTATCTATCTATCTATCTATCTATCTATCTATCTATCTATCTGTCTGTCTGTCTGTCTGTCTGTCTGTCTGTCTGTCTGTCTGTCCGTCCGTCCGTCTGTCTTTTTGGAGGGGGCAGGGCAATTGGGGTTAAGTGACTTGCCCAATGTCATATAGCTAGTAAGTGTTAAGTGTCTGAGGCTGGATTTGAACTTAGGTCCTCCTGACTCCAGGGCCAGTGCTCTATTCACTGCACCACCTAGCTGCTCCCATCAGATTATTTTTACAAAGGACTATTTACTTCAAGTGTATAGTAAGATTAAATATATAATCATTTCCCTCCAACACCTGAAGGGGGTAAAAAATTCCCCTAAATCACTCCTATCTCTGTGGAGAGAAGGGGAAAAACTTACACTTACAGTTATATTTGTTATTTTGGTGGCAGTGAGGTAAAAGTTGAGTTCTTTTAATTTGTGTTTTATTTATAAGTGATTTAGAACAATTTTTAAAATACTCAATCGCATTTCTTCTAAAAACTTTTTCTTCATATCATGTGATTGCTTGTATGTTGAGAATTGGCTTTTGGTCTTAATATTTGTGTCAATATATATTTTATAAGAAAATTTTGAACCAAATTCTGATAGGCATTTCATTATTTCTCAGGTTCAGAGTCAGAGGAAAATGGAGGGGTCAGAAACTTTTCCTAAAGATTTCCTTTTTCCTCTTCCTGGAATAAAAAGTTCTTATGTGAGAAATGCTAGTAATTTGTTTTCCACAGATTCTATAGAAACAATGGATGTTGAACAGAACTTGTAGGAAGGTGTAAATCAGGATGAGGGAAGGAAGGGCACAGTGACCCTATCCAATCATATAGCTGGGAGAAATCTATAAGTTTACCCTTGAAAGGGGCCTGAGCAATACTGGTTCAAACCAGTTGGGGGTCAAAGGATAGTCACCAAATTTTCATTAACATCATGCTTAGCTAGCCTTATACATTGTAACTGACACACCTCAAATAGAATTAGAGCTTCATTATTCAGTCATAGGACATCTACCAGCTCATAGGGAGGAGGGAAGATACTAGGAAATATATATGTAATGGACATGTTGAGGTCCAGGGAACCATATATTGAGGTCTAGGGTTTAGGGGGGTTCAAAACTCCAAAATACCAACACCCTGGGTCCTGTTGAATGAATTCAACTCAAGTCTTCTCTCAGTCAAAGTAATGGGTAGACTCCTTTTTTTTATTTGTCAAATCTTTATTGGGTAAGTGGGGAAGGTTGGTAGGGTCCAGTTTAGTCTTTCTTGGCAGCAGCCTTCCTCATGGCAGCTAGGACATTGCTGAGCTCCTCTCTCTTCCTCTTGGCTTGATGTGAGTTCCCACCCTTTTTTTGATGAACTTAAGGGCTCGCTTATCCTTGGAGATTTTTAACAATTCCATGGCCCGCCTTTCATAAGGGGCAAATCCACAGACCTCCCGGATCATATCTCTCACAAACTTTGTGTGTTTGGTCAAGCGCCCATGGCGGCGGCAGTGTCGCGGCTTCGAAACGTTTTTCGTAACTTTGTGGCCTTTCTTGAGGCCCACGGCCATGGGGTACTGGATAGCCATGGCTTCGGTGCTGTGGAGAGAGAGTAATGGAGAAGAGTTCCTTGTAGGCCTCCAGGACACCCACCTGCCTCCCTAGACCTGAGGCCCCAAGAGTCCTTGCCCCTCCCTTCAGGCTGCCTTCGGGAATGAGGTGGGAAAGCAGTCTGAGCCACGGATGGCCCCGGATTCCCAGGTCAGTCCCTCCGATCACCTACCGTAGCCCCAACCTGGGTAGACTCTTAAGGAGCTTAAGTATCTGTGATGCTTATATTGGAAAAGCAAATCAGAATAATCTGACACAGAGTGAGTCTGCACTAGATTGAATTCTCAGCCCCATCATGGAGGTAAAATGGATCTTAAATACAGAAGGGATTTAGTGGGTGGTTTAGAGAAGGGATTTGGGAAGGATCTGCAGGAGGAGGAGTCTGAGGAGGATCTTGAGGGGACCTGAGGTCAGACTCCAGTAATGAGATTAAGGGTGGGAAATAGCTAAAGGCTACCTGGAGATGACAGACAATGGAGGTGTAGGCTAGTTTAAGGGTAATAGATTGCAGTATACCCTGTTTCCCCTATAATAAGACACTGTCTTATTATTTTTTTGGACAGAAAAACACCAGAGGGCTTATTTTCAGGGGAGGGCTTATTTTAATGAACATTGACAGCAATTTTAATAAACAGGTAAATATGAACAAAAAAATGTACCTTTATTCAATAATGAATTCAATAAAGAACAGGATGACGCGCTCACTGCTGCAGCTCTGATTGAATGCAGCTCGGAGCGTGGCGTGCGTTTCACGGGGGAGGGGGGACGGTGCATACAGAGGGTACCGTAATGTAGCGTGTAGCGCAGGGGATCACCTTCACTACAGTAGCAATCTCAATAGGGCTTATTTTGGGGGGAGGGCTTATTTTAGAGGAATCTTACATAGTAAGGGGAGGGCTTATTTTCGGGATAGGCCTTATTATCGGGGAAACACGGGTAGTTAGTTATTTTGATCAGATCAAGGAAGTAGCTGGACAGGGGAGGACTAGGCTAGGCTAAAAGTTAAAAAAGATTTAGGCCTAGGATAATGAAAGGCTTATGGCCTCAGGCAAATGCCTCATCAAGTGGGAAGATTCAATCAGAGTTCAAGGGGTTTCCTAGAGCCTGTACCCCATCAGGCAGGTCAGAAAGATTGTAACCCAGAAAAGTTGGGACCAATCCCAGTTCTGAAGGGAGGAACAAGGCAGGATATTCGAATGGAAGTAGCATGAAAAGATTTGCATCTGTCTGATTCTCTGTAGACTTTGAGGAGGCTACCCATTTATTCAGGAGAGGATAAATGTAAAATAAAGATAATGACAACCTTACTGACTTTCCAACAAGTATTGTTTATTCCTAGACTGAGCAAGTTTTTAACACTTATAATTGAAAGGATGGAGTGGGAGGATTCCATTCTCCACCCCAATTAGTTACAGAAGGTTCGGTCAGCTGGATTATATCAATCAATCAAAAACCAAACTTGATTCAAGTCCTCAATTAGTTTGAAAGGAATAAAATGCTTTGATCATTGGATAAAGAACAACAATAAATTTCCAACAAGGAAATATCTCATGATTGGCTGAAAGCATCATGCACAATTCGGGGCTCTCTGATGGAGAAAAGTACAGGCTATGAATCTTACCAGAAACAAGCAGAGAACTGCAGTTAAAGGGAACCTAATGAGAATTTGAGGAGTAAAAGTACCTTCAGTAACCAGAAGCTATGAGGAACTTCCTTTCTATGCATATTCTTACCACCATTTTAGGTCTCTACCCAAGCTCCACTTGATGGCAGTATTTTGGGCTCCCTTAGCTTAGAGTGAATGTCAACTGTAACTATTTCTCTTTGGAACAGGAACCCTGACAGTTTCCCCTCCCAGCTTAATTTTTTTTCTTTTCTCTAATTAAAGGGGCCATCCCTTGACTCCCTTCTTGAAGAGGCCTATTCTCTGAATGGGTGCTACCTCACTCTAAGTGAGTAAAGAAAAAGAGCTTAGTCTAAAAGGACCAGGTTCTCCCATTTTATCCTGGGTCATCTCCAATCATCCTGATGAATATCTGGTCACTGGATCCAGATGGCTCTGGAGAAGAAAGTGAGGCTGGTGACCTTGCACAGCCCTCTCTCATTCAAATCAAAGTCAACTGCAAGTCATGTCATCATTTCCCTGGTGCTGTGGTCCTCTTCAGAAATGAAGGACAGACACAACTTGTATCCCTGGTTTGAAGAAATATTTCTGTAACTTTTATTCTTGCTCTACTTTCTTGGTAAACATCCTTTTTCTAAAAAATGATTGAAACTACTGTCAGATAATCAATGGAAAACAAACTAGTGGGTGTTTGTGAATGACACTAATAGAAACAAGCCTTTTACTGTTATACCTAGAACCCTAAATAAAAGTAGCAACTTACTTCTTTGAACCCAACCTGCCAATGCTGATGGAGATTGAGAAAGTTGTCTTGCAGGTAATGTTGTATAAGGAAGAAAAAATAATAAATTATTCAAAGAAATTCTAGTTAATCAAAAATACACATGGAAAAGAATTTCATCAGACTATTAATTGGATGGCTCCCAAGCTTATTAAGTTAATACTTAATTATCTATTTCACCTAATTGATTAGACATTCTTTATCTAAGAGAAAAATTTATTACTAGTTGAAATAAAACCATTTCCTTTGTCAGGATAAAGAACCTTCTATAGATTATTTTTCCTTCCCTTTTAAACATCTTATTTCTTTTCTTGTACCCTCCACAAAGTCTTGAAATATTGTGAAATGCCAAGTCAAATATGAAATCAAATACCAATACACATTGGTATTTGATTGAGAATTGTCTTCCTAATTTGAAAACAATTTAACAAAAACTAGGCATAGACCAGAATTACATACTATCTGCTAAAATAAGGTCAAAATGGGTACATGATTTAGGCATAAATGGTAATATAAATGAATTAAGGAAGAATGAAATAATTTGCTTGTCAGATCTTTGGATGTAGGATTTTTTTTTCAAGCAAGAGATAGAGAGCAATATGGAATATAAAATGGATCATTTTGATTACATTAATTTTTTTTAAATTGCACAAATACAATACAGCCAAAATGAAAAGGAAAGCATAAAACTTGGGAAAATAAAGGTCTCATTTCTCAAATATATAGGGAGCTAAATCAAGTTTATAAAAATAGAAACCATTCCCCAACTGATAAATGATCAAAGGATAAGAACAGGCAGTTTTCAGACAAATAATCAAAGCTATCTAAATTCATATAAAAATGCTCTAAATAACTTTTGATCAGGGAAATGCAGATACAAATAACACTTAAATGCCTTCCCATGCTTATCAAATTGGCTAACATGACAAAAGGAAAATGGCAAACCTTAGAGAGGAAGTGGAAAAAAATGTACACTGTCAACCTTCAGTGTTTTGTCTAAAAAGAAACAGAGTCAGGTTGTATATGTGTAGTTTATTTTCTCTATAAGTTAGCAATTTCTGTGTGGCCATGCATGGGATTTCTGCTGGAACTGAGCTCAAACAAAAGTTGAAAGAAATTATATACCCACAGAGTAAGGAAATATTCCTTCCTCCCTCATCCCTGACTCAGGATGCCTGTGTCTTTTGTCAGCCAAAATTATTGTTTCCAAGGAACAAGAGAGTGGCCCCAGGATATGTAGTTACTGTAAGTCATAAAAAAGGGAATGTCATAAAAAATCAACTACCCAACAAAAGTAAGTATTCAGGGGGAAAGTGGATATTCAATGAGATAGAGGATTTTCAAACATTCATCATGAAGAGACCAGTACTGAATAGAAAAAATTACTCAAGAGGCACATGAAACAGTAAACAGGAAAGGGAAAGTAAAAGGGACTTAATGAGGTTAAACTGTTTACACTCCTACACAAGGAGATGATATTTGAAACTCATAAGACCTTTATCATTAAGGTAGTTAGAAGGAGTATATATAGATAGATATAGGGCACAGGTGTGAGTTTAATATGAAGAGATGATATCTAAAAAATAAAATTAAGGGGCAAGGTAGGAATGTACTGGGAGAAAGAGAAAGGGAGAGGTAGAATGGGGTAAGTTATCTCACATAATAGAGGCATGAAAAGGTTATTTCACTGGAGAGAAGGATAGGGGAGATGAGGGAGAGTGAGTAAACCTCACTTTCATTTGAATTGACTCAAAGAGGGAGTAGCATATGCAGATGATTGGGTATAGAAATCTGTCTTATACTATAGCAAAGGAGAAGTGGAAGAGTATAAGAGAAAGGGGTGCTGATAAAAGGGAGAGCAGAACGAGAGAATGGGTAATCAGGAGCAAAACACTTTTGAGGAAGGGAAGGAGGATGGAGAGAAATAATAGAATAAATGGGGTAGGGAGAATGGGATGGAGGGAAATACAGTTAGCAATAGTAAATGTGAAAAAAATTTGAAGCAAGTTTCTTTGATAAAGGCCTTAATTTTATGATATATAGAGAACTGTGTAAAATTTATTTTAAAAAAAGGAGCCATTCCGAAATTGATAAATGATCAAAAGACATAATCAGTTTTCAGGTAAAGTAATCAAAGCTATCTTTAATGAAATTAAAAAATATTCTAACTCAATATTGATTGGAGAAATGTAAATTAATTCTTTTTTTTAGTTCTTTTTTTAATTTTTCAAATGCTTTATTTACTTCTGATTTATATCATTCATTTCCACAAAATTTTGAGTTACAAATTTTTCCCCTGTTTTTCCCCTACTCACCACCTCAAAATAGCAGTTCCACAGGATATCCCCTCCTCCAATCTCCTCTCTCCCATATCTTCTCCCATACCCCCTTGGACTTTTCCAGTAGGGCATGGTGGATCTTTATGCCCCAGTGCCTGTATATCTTATTTCCCCAAAACATGTAAAAAAGTATTAATAATAGAATATATATATATATATATATATATATATATTTAAACATTTGATTTTAAAACTTTGAATTCCTGATTCATTCCCTTCCTCCCTTGTTACCCACCCTTACGGGGAAAATAAGCAGTTCAGTGTAGATTGTACATGTGTAGCTAATACAAAACATTAACATAGTAGATATATTGTAAAAGACAGACTATATTTCCCTCCCTCCTATCACACCTCCCACTTGTTCTATTCTCTACTTTGATCCCATCCTTTTTCAAAAGTGGGTGCTTCCAACTTCCCTCCCCCCACCCCCAGCCTGCTGGGCCTTCAATCATCCCCCCTCTCATCTCCTTCCCTCCTACTCTCCTGTAGGGTGAGATACCCTATTTAGTGTATATTTCATTCCCTCCCGAGCAAAATTCAATGCGAATAAGGTTGACACATTCCCTTTTGCTTTCCTATTCTTCCCCTTCATTGTAACCATTTTCCCTTGCCTCTTCTACATGAGATAGTTTACCCCCATTCTGTCTTTCCCCATCTCCTCTCATTATATTCTTCTCTCACCTCTTGATTTCACCTTTTAAGTTATTGTCCCTTCCTATTAAATTGGTCCTGTGTCCTCTATCTATGTAAACCTGTAAACATATATACACACATTCACATATGTACTCATTCGCCTGTATACCCTCCAATATAGAATGTATATATGTGTGTGCATGTATATACATATATATACATACATATATACATATTTATATTCCCTTCAACTATTTTCATACTGACAAAAGTTTCATCAGTTACAATGATCATTTTTCCATGTAGGAATGTTAATAGTTCAACTTTGGTCAGTGGCTTATGATTTCTTTTCCCTTTTTACCTTCTCAAGCTTCTCTTGCTTCTTGTATCTGAATGTCAAATTTTTTATTCAACTCTGGTTTTTTCATCAAGAATGCTTGAAAGTCTTCTATTCCCCTGAACGACCATATTTTCCCCTGCAACATTTTGCTGGGTAGGTGATTCTTGGTTGGAATCTCAGCTCCTTTGCCCTGAATATCATATTCGAAGCCCTTCAATCCCTCAATGTAGAAGCTGCCAGATCCTGTGTTATCCTGATTGTGTTTCCAAAATATCCAAATTGTTTCTTCCTGGCTGCTTGTAATATTCCCTCCTTAGTCTGAGAATTTCAGAACCTGGCTATAATATTCCTAGGAGTTGTCTTTTTGGGATCTTTTTCAGGACATGATTGATAGATTCTTTCAACCTCTATTTTGCTCTCTGGTTCTAAAACATCAGGGCAGTTTTCCTTGAGAATTTCTTGGAGGATTATTTCTAGGTTCTTTCTTTGATCATGGCTCTCAGGTAGTCCAATAATTTTAAAATTATCTCTCCTCGATCTGTTTTCCAGGTCAGTGTTTTTTCCAATGAAATATTTCATGTTGCCTTATATTCTTTCATTTGTTTGGAGTTGTTTAACAGCATCTTGATTTCTTATAAAGTCACTAGCTTCCATTTGCTCCAATCTAATTCTGAAGGAATGGTTCTCCTTAGTGAGCTTTTGATATTCTTTTTCCATCTGGCAAATTGGGCTTTTTAAGGCATTCTTCTCCTCATTGCCTTTTTGAGCCTCTTTTGCCATTTGAGTTAGTCTGTTTTTTAAGGTGTTATTTTCCTCAGTCAGGCTGTTGACTCTCATTTCATAATTTTCTTGCATCATTCTCATTTCTCTTCCCAATTTTTCCTCCACTTCTCTTATCTGCTTCTTAAGGTCCTCTATGGCCTGTAACCAGCTAGTATTTTTCTTGGAAGCATTTGGTGCAGGAGTTCTGACTTCACTGTCTTCCTCATGTGCTTTGATCCTTTTTGTCCCTAAAATAGTAGTCTAATGTTGGATTCTTCTGTTTGCTTTGTTTTTGCAGGTTAAAGCAGGAGTGATTACCCCTCAGACTGTCACTTGGTCACCCTACACTCTTCAGGCCAGGAGCTGAAGCTGCCACATGGCGGGGCCAGCCCTCATCGGCTTCTTGCTCGGGGGCATCAACCGAAGCACTCCCAACTACTGGGTCCCAAATTCCACACTGCACTGACTTCTCACTTTGTCCTTACCATCTATATGTTGATAATTCTGAACCACCAGAGATGCTGGTGATCTGGAGTCCCTCCAGCCAGAGGCTGTTCAGGCCCACTCTTGGGCTAAAGCCTCTGGCTCGTGTGGGGCTGGGGTCGGCTCCCAGAGTGCTGCACTGGCCAATTCCTGCCGGCCTGTCCTCAGTGGGAGGTTAGCTTCTCTGTGTCATTGTGTGGGTTCTGTAGCTCCAAAGTTTATTCAGAGTCCCCTTGTACATGGATTCAAGGTGGTGACAGCCAGAGTCGTGTGGAGGTCCTGTTTGTACTATGACATCTTGACTCTGTCCCCTGAGAAATGTAAATTAAAACAATTCTGAGGTGCTTCGTACCTATGAGATTGTCTAATTGGACATAAGAGGTAAATGACAGATATTGAAAGGAATGTGGGAAAAATGAGACAATAATGCAGTGTTTGAAGAATTGTGAAATTATTCAACCATTCTGAAGAGCAATTTGGAACTATGCTCAAAGAGCTATGAAAATACAAATACCCATTGCCTTACCAATACCACTACTAGGTCTGTATCCCAAAGGAGATAAAAGGAAAAATAGGAAAAGGACTTATATGTACAAAAATATTTATAGCAGATCTTTTCTGAGGGTAAAGAAATTGAGGGGATTCCTATCAACTGAGGAATGACTGAACAAGTTGTGGTATGTAGTTAATTATGATGTAATTAATACTATTGTAGTATTAGAAATGATGGAGGGAACAGAGCCAAGATCATAGAGTGAAAGCTGAGACTCACCTGAGATCTCCACCAAACCCATTTACATACCTCTAAAACATGAATCTGAACAAATTCTAGAGCATCAGAATCCATAAAGAGAAAGAATGTGGCAGATCTTTAGCCCAAGCCAACATGGAAGGTATACAGGTCTATTGTACTGGCTGGGAGAGGAGTACAGTCTTGTGTGTAGACTGCATAGTGCTAACTTGACCATACTAAAACTGAAGCAGACCCCAGGGGACTGAATCCTGGGCAGCAATGGAAATTCCCAGACCTCTCAATGCAGGAGGGGTATCTATTGGAACTGGGTGAGAGAGAAGTCCTGGGTAGGGCCTGCAACAATGGCAGTAGCAGCTCCTGGGATTATCAATCCACAGACTGAATATTTGAAAGTCACTTATTTAAACTCCAGGCAGCCAAGATGGAAAAATAAACAGCAAGTCACTTTCACCTTCCCTTACAGATTTTGAAAAACCCAGAGAATATTGCCCCAGGAAAATTCCTGGAATAGTGGAACCAGCAGAAAGACAGGGTACAATATTCTTTTAGCTCAGTCGGCTAGGGGGATTAAAGGTAAATGTCCCTTTTGCTGTGGCTGAAGTGGACTAGTACAGGATAGGTGGCATCCCAACAAGCCATCATCAAGCCCCATGTCAATGGACCAACGGGAGATCCTGAGCCCCAGGGTGGAGGAGCAGGCAAACTATAACACCAGGCACACATTAGCCACCACCACCAGGTCCAGTTCATCACCAGGTAAATTACCAGACCACTACAACATTCCACTGCCAGCACCTGAGACCCCAGCACAGCAAACCAGTAACCAGGTCCCTAGCCCCCAAAACAATAATTCTGGTACAGTGCTCCCTGGGCACCAGAAACAGAGATCAATTTTAAAAGCCAGAAAAAAGCCAAACAACATGAGCAAAATGAATCAAAGAAAATTAATGACCATTTAGAAGTATCTTGGTGACAGGAAAGACCAAAACACAAATTCAGGAGAGGACAACTTGGTCTATATACCCACATCTAAAACTGCAAAGGAGAATGTAAACTGATTTCAAGTCCAAAAAGCCTTTTTGGAAGAGCTCAAGAAGGATTTTAAAAGTCAAATAAGAGAGGTAGAAGAAAAATTGAATGATTCCTTTGAAAATAATTGACAAAATGGAAAAAAAAAGTACATCTGAAGAAATAATGAACAGGATGCTCTCAGAAAAAAACATGGAAAGAGTTGTATGAAATGACAAAAAGTGAATTGTACTTGGCTCAAAGTAACAGTAGTATTGTAAGATGATCATCTATAAATAACTTATCTATTTTTGCAACAAAATTTCCAAGAAAATTTGAAGGACTTATGATGAATAATGCTTTCCATGCCCATAGAAAGAACTGATGGTTTCTGAATACAGATTGAGGCATTCCTTTTTATTTTACTTTATTTTTCTTGAGGTTTTTTTTTTTCACAGAATGACTATTATTGATGTGTTTTGAACGCATACACATGAATAGCCTATATCAAACTGCTTGCCTTCTCAAAGGTGTAGGCCAATGCAATATTTACAGTGCCCACAATTACAATAAAGACTATGACTAAGTATTGCATGATGTTCCATCAAAAATATGCCAAACTCTCCAAATAGCTGAAGGATTTATTTAGATAACAGAAAACCCAATCCCCAAAACTGTAATCCGATTCCATCACAGTATCAAAGGTATTCAAAAGTCATAATAATGCTGAGAGCCATGCCATCCTTTAGCCTTCCTACAAACCAATACAAAATCAACATTTACTCACAAAACTCTCTATCTCCTTGCCTAAGTTCCTCTGTTCCCAACTGTCTCCAACTGTCTGGCTAGCTCTCTACCAGCTTCCTGTGGGCTCTGCTTCTCCTCAGAAAACTTCTCCCACCATAGGCTCCATGTGACTACATTCAGCTTATCAGGGGGCAGAGATTATCTTCACTGAAGGGAAGCTTTCTGTGGGATCTAGGGGACAGTTTATCTTCACAGCAGGGAAGCTTCAAACTCCCCTCTAGGTCTATTAAGGGACAGGGAAAATCTTCAAATTCTCATTCCCATTACATTTGACCCTAAGAACTTTCATGTCCCTTACATAACAAAAATACCTCAACAATAAGTGAGAGTTTAAGGAGAAATGGTGAAAAACTCATGTCAACAGAACTTTGCAACAATATAACAGGGATAATAGGAAAAATTCACTCATAAAACAATAGCTATGGGTGGGGGCTTGGACATAAGCACCCCATCCTTCCCCCCTTGAATGAATGGGGCTCAAAATTTTGGGGTAAAGGAAGGTCTCTTCTCTACAGCTACTTCAAACTGAAATTTTACATAGACCTATCCCTGCCCCAAGAGGTTCCACTCGAGAGTACAGTTCTTTAGCTGTCATCTGGAGCTTCATCAATGCCAGGTCAAAGAGGTCCCATTCGAAAGGTCAGTCCTTTAGCTGTCATCTGGAACTTGGTCAACACCAGGTCCAGAAGTGGCACATCACAGACATGGACAGGGGATGACATCTGGCTTAAGCAATCAGGCATCTGCAGATGGAGGGTACCAAACCTGTAGAAGACAAATCTCAAAAACAAGTTTAACAGACAAAAAGTCTAAAAGAAATAAATGTAGGGTCAGCCGTGCTTCTGGAGTCCATGAACTTACTATCATAACCTCTTTCACGATAGAATATGACACTATCCTGCTTACTCTATTCCAATGAATTGACACATTGCCACAAGTTCAGCACATTGACCACTTCCACCTATCCCAGCATTTTCTTTAATCTGAGTTTCCCTGAATGATGAGGGATGGGTATAGGTTCAGCAGGAACTCTGATCTTAATCTAAGACCAGAAAGCCTTCGATTCAGTCTGGAAAGAATTCAGCCCAAGCCAACTTGGAGTCAGATTTGTAAAAGTTTATTGTATGCTTTACAGAGGGCAAGGATCCTTAGGGGACTTCAAGTTTATTGTTCGGCTGTACAGCAGGCAAGAGCCTTTAGGGCACCTGCAACCTTAAAGGGGTAGAATTAAGGTTTTTATAGAATAATCCATAGTAGAACCCGTGCCAATTATGCTAACTAGGTGATTAAAGGTGGGACTAGGGAGGAGTTTAGGTGGGGCCAGTGTTTAAAGGGACATACATTTTAAATGTAACTTCAAAGGAGTATTGCCCATAATTCACTGGGGAAAAGCCCAAGGGCGGCTACCTGGAGGTGTGGTTTTGAGCTTGAAATGTCACTAAGTCACCTAGCAGTCAAGGGCTCACTGAGAAGTGCCCAGTCTGCCACCCATCAGTGTCATGTTTGACAAGATTGATGTCTGGGAACCAAGGCTAATGTAGACTGAGTGTGGGGATAATAGTCTAAAGAGTTAACCCAGAGATAGGATCCTGAAGGATTCCTGGAGGAAGCCAAGGAGTCAATCTAGAGATAGGGTACCAAAGAATTCATGGGGGCAGCAGGACACCACACAAGGGAGAGACAATAGTTGCCTAAGCTGGAATGTTTATAGATACTTTTGTGAAAGATTCACAGGTGTAGCTTGTCACTGTTCCAAGGGGAGATAAACAATTCATGAGTTGTTGCTGGTCAGAGTTAATGCTCTGAAGCTAGGCAGAGTTCGGGTAGGAGAAAGAGGCAGAGTTAATGCTCTGACCTGGGGGGGAGGGGAGTGTGATTTTACAAACTGGTTTTACAAATTGGTTTTACAGACTGATGTAACAAATTGGTATTACAAATTGATGTTACAAATATAGATCCCAAGCACCCCATCATGAAGGTGTGACAAACTTGGGTACAATGGTTCAGGAGCATCTGTAGGGGAAGCCATTACTTCTCTATTCTGTCTGACATTAATCCCCCAAAGATATTCAGAAGCCATAATAATGCCATGATAATGCTGAGAACCATGCCATCCTTTAGCCTTCCCACAAACCAATATAAAATCAACATTTACTCACAAAATTCTATCTCCTTACCTAAGCTCATCTGTCCCCAGCTGTCTCCAACTGTCTCCACCTGTCTGGCTAGCTCTCTACCAGCTTCCTGTGGGCTCTGCTTCTCCTCAGCAAACTCCTCCCACCACAGGCTCCATGTGACTACATTCAGCCTTTCAGGGGGCAGAGATTATCTTCACAGCAGGGAATCTTCAAACTACCCCATAGGTCTATTAAGGGGCAGGGAAGGGAGTAGTAACAGGACTTCTGTGTGGCTCTGCTCATCCCTCCTCCACTTCATGTAAAAGGTGACTCTGAACAAACTTTGGAGCTACAGAACCCACAAAATGACACAGAGAAGCTGAGGACAGCCCAGTAGACTGGTAGGAAGCTATCTGGGAACCAAGCCCAGCCCTGCACAAGCCTGAGGTTTTAGCCTCAGGGCAGCCACAATCAGCTGCCATCTGGAGGGACTTCAGATCACCAGCAGCTGTGGAAGATTCTAGAATTATCAACCCATAGATGCTAAGGACAAAGTGAGAGGTCAGTGCAGTGTGGACTTTGTGAACTGGGAGTTAGGGAGTGCAGTCAGGCCTTTAACCCCTGGAGGGAGAAGGGGCTGAGGCACCATGGCCATGCAGCTGCCACCACGTGGATGCTTCAGAGCTCCTGGTCTGCAGATTGTAGGGGGACCAAGTGACCAGTCTGAGGCATAATCGCTTTTGCTTTAACCTGCTTGGATCTGGATTGCTGTCTAGGGTTGAGGTCCATGGGTACATGACCAGTTTTCCAGAGCATGTGGAGGCTTCATAGAAGGCACCCAACTAATAGTTCCAGCAGCTGTAAAAACCCCAGCAATTTGGGGCAAAGCTCCCTCCTCTGGTAGCAGAGTTCTACTTTGGCAAAAAGCTCAAAAGTCAAGTAATTGAATGACAACATGAGCAAATGAGGGAAGCAAGGCAAGCAAAGCGATATGACTCTGGATTCCTTTTTTGGGGACCAAAAAAAATCGGGGCATGGGACAGGAGGAAGGCAGTAAAATCAGATCTCCTGCACCAGAAGCTTCCAAGAAAAGAATAAGCTGCTTACAGGCCATAGAGGAGCTTAAGAAGGATTTTGAAAACCAAATAAGAGAAGTGGAGAAAAAAAATTGGGAAGAGAAATGAGAACGATGCAAGAAAATTATGAAATGAGAGGCAACAACCTGACTGAAGAAAATAACACCTTAAGAATAGACTAACTCAAATGGCAAAAGAGGCTCAAAAAGGCAATGAGGAGAAGAATGCCTTAAAAAGCCAAATTTGCGTGAGGAAAAAAGAATCTCAAAAGCTCACTGAAGGGAATCATTCCTTCGGGATTTTGGAGCAAATGGAAGCTAATGACTTTATGAGAAATCAAGATGCTGTTAAACAGATCCAAACAAATGAAAGAATAGAAGACAATGTGAAATCTCTCATGGAAAAAACCACTAACCTGGAAAGTAGATCCAGGAGAGAGAATTTAAAAATTATTGGACTACCTGAAAGCCATGATCAAAAAAAAAACCTGGAAATCATCCTTCAAGAAGTTCTCAAGGAAAATTTGCCCCAATGTTTTAGAACCAGAGGGCAAAATGGTGGTTGAAAGAATCCACCTCTTGGAAAAGATCCCCAAAAGACAACTCCTAGGAATATTATAGCCAGGTTCCAAAATTCCAAGATCAAGGAGAAAATATTACAAGCAGCCAGGAAGAAACAATTTGAATACTGTGGAAACACAATCAGGATAACACAGGATATGGCAGCTTCTTCCCTGAGGGATCAAAGGGCTTGGAAAATGATACTACAGAGGTCAAAGGAGCTGGGATTCCAACCAAGATTTACCTACCCAGAAATTCTGATTGATTCTGAGTATCATGTTTCAGGGGAAAATATGGTCATTCAATGGAATAGAGAACTTTAAAGCATTCTTGATGAAAAAAACAGAGTTGAATAGAAAATTTGACATTCAGATACAAGAAGCAAGAGAAGCATGAGAAGGTAAACAAGGAAAAGAAATCATAAGAAACTTATCAAAGTTGAATGACTAACATTCCTTCATGGAAAAACGATAATTGTAACTTATGAAACTTTTCTCAATATGAAAATAGTTGAAGGGAATTGAAATGTATACACACACATATAGGAGGGTATATGGGTGTATGAATATGTATGTGAGTATGTGTATATATGTGTACAGGTATAGGTAGACAGAAGGTACAGGACCAGTTGAATAGGAAGGGATGATACTTAAAAGGTGAAATTAAGAGGTGAGAGAGGAATTTAATGAGAGGAGATGGGGAAAGATAGAATGGAGCAAATTATCTCATATAGAAGAGGCAAGGGAAAACTGTTACAATGGAGGCGAAGAACAGGAAGGCAAAAGGGAATGAGTCAACCTTATTCTCAATGAATTTGGCTTAGGGAGGGAATGACATATGCACTAAATAGGGTATCACCCTACAGGAGAGTAGGGGGGAAGGGTATGAGAAGGGGGATGATGCATGGGAGGGAAGGCAGGGGGGAGCGAAGTTGGAAGCACCCACTTTTGAAAAGGGACAGGATCAAAGTATAGAATAGAACAAATGGGGGGTGGATGGGGCTACACATGTACAACCTATATTGAATTGCTTATCTTCCCGGTAAGGGTGCATAAGGAGGGAGGTAGGGAAAGCATCTGGAATTCAAAGGTTTAAAATCAAATTTTTAAAAGGGGTAGGGAAGATCTTCAAATTCCCATTCCCATTACAAAAGGGTATGGGGGTGGGTTGGGGAGAGAGGAAGGTAAAGAATTTGGAACTCATAAGTTTTAAAAACAAATGTTAAAAATTGTTTTTACATATGCCTGGGGAAAAATAAATACTAAATAAATACACAAAGTTAAAATTGGCCAAGTGGAAAAGGAGGAACAAAAGTTCCCTCAAGAAAATCATTCCTTAAAAATTAGAATAGACTAAGTAAAAGTTAGTGACTTTAAGAGACATCAAAAAAACAAAGGTAAAAATAGAAGACAACATCAAATATCTCATTGGAAAAATAATTGACCTGAAAAATATATCCGTCAGGGATAATTTAAGAATTATTGGATTGTTTGAAAGCCATGATTAAAACTAGACATCATCTTTTAAGAAATCACCAAGGAATATTACCCTGATATTCTAGAACCAGAATGTAAAATAGAAATTTAAAGATTCCACTCATCACATCCTGTAACAGATACCAAAATGAACAATTCCAAGAATAATTATACCCAAATTCAAAGGCTTCCAGGTCAAGGAGAGAATATTACAGGCAGTCAAAAAGAAACAACTTGAATATCATTGATTCAAGTTAGGATGAGAAAAGATTTTACTTTTCTAAAGAATCACTTTCTACATTAAAGGACCAAAGGCCTTAGTATATGATATACTGGAAGGCAAAAAAGCTAGGATTACAACCAAGAGAAAAGGATAAGGGCTCCGACTGCATCAGGGACCATCTCCAGTCATTCTGATCTATATCTTGCCATTGGACTCAGATGACTCTGGAGGAAAAAGTAAGGCTGGTTACTTCGCATAATCCTCTCTCACTTAAATCCAAATTCACTTGCAAATCATGACATCACCTTCCTAACTTTGTGGTCCTCTTTGAAAACGAAAGATGAGCAGTAACAATGTACCCAGCAAAATCTAACTGGGGGGAAAATGGACATTCATTGAAATAGAAGAATTTCAAGCATTCCTGATGAAAAGACCAGAGTTGAATAGAAAATTTGACTTCCAAACAAAGCAATCGAAAGAAGCATAAAAAATAAACAGAAAATAGAATTCAAAAGGGATTCAATAATGTTAAGCTCTTTACATAACTGAATGGGAAAATGATACTTGTACCTCCTAAAATGTTCTCATTATTTGGGCAGTTACAAGAAAAAACACAGGTGTGAATTGAGTAAGATTAAATGATTATCTAAGAAAAAAATTAGAGAGAAAAAGAACTACACTGGAACAGGGGGAAAGGGAGAAGTAGACTGGAGTAAATTATCTGACATAAAAGAGGCCTGAAAGAGATTTTACATTGTAGGAGAAAATGGGTAAAATGGGTGTATGTGCATGTGTGGGTGGGTAGTATGAAACTTATTTCCATTGGAATTGGCTCAAGGACAGAATAATGTACTCATTCAATTGGGTGTAGAAATTTATTTTACCATACAGGAAAGTGGGAAGGAAGGAGATAAGGGAAGGGGGGAAAGGGAGCTGAAAAAGGGAAAGTATTTGAGGGGTGGTTGAGGTCAGAAGCAAAACACTTTTGAGAATGTACAAGGTGGAAAGAGAGACAGTAGGATAAACAGGGGGCAAATAAGATGGAGGGAAATATGTAGTAAAGGTTACTGTGAAAATTTTTTTAGCAAGTTTCTCTGATAAAGACTTCATTTTTCAAATCTACAGATAATTGAGTCAAATTTGTAGAAGTAAGAGCCATTCCTCAATTAATAAATTGTCAAAGCATAGGAAGTCAGTTTTCAGATAAAGTAATCAAACTTATCTAAAATCATGTGAAAAAATTCTCTAAATCACTATTGATTAAAGAAATGTAAATTAAAACAATTCTGAGTTAGCACCACACACCTATCAGATTGGCTAATATGACAGAAAATGAAAATGACAAACTATGTAGAGGATATGGGAAAATCAAAACACTAATGCACTGTTGTTGAAGTTCTATATCGATTCAACCATTCTCTAGAGTAATTTGGAACTATGCCCAAAGGGCTATAAAACCATATCCCTTGACCAAGCAATTATTCCTCCTAGGTCTGTAGCACAAAGAGATAAAAAAAGGAAAAGGACCTATAAGTAAAAAAAAAATATATATATATATATATATGTATATTTATTTATAGCAACTGTTTTAGTGGTGGCAAAGAATTGGAAATTTAGTGGATGTCTACCAATTGAGGAAAAGCTGAACATGTTGTTGCATATGATTGTGACAGAATACTATTGGGCTATAAGAAATGATGAGAAGGATGCTCTCAGAAAAAAAAAAAACTTGGAAAGATTTATATTAACTGATGCACAGTAAAGAGAGCAAAACCAGGAGAACATTGTACACAGTCATAACAATACTATATGAGGATCTACTGTGAATAACTTAGCTATTCTCAGTAACACAAGGATCCAAGACAATTCTGAAATACTTAGGATGAAAAGTACTTTTCATCTTTAGAGAAAGAACTAGTGAAGTCTGAATGCAGATTAAAGCTATTTGTTTGATACTTCCTTTATTTTTCTTGTGTTTTTTTTCCTGTGTTTTCTTTCACAGCATTACCCGCATGGAAATGTGTTTTGCCTTCTCAATGGAGGAAAGGGGAAGGTGGGAGAGAATTTGGAACTCACAACTTGAAAAAAAATAATATTTAATTGTTTTTGCATGTAATTGGGGAAAATTTTAAATTTTAAAAAATACACTTTAAAAGTCATACAGGGGGGCAGCCAGGTAGCACAGCAAGTAAGAGCACTATCTCCAGTGTTGGGATGACCTGGGGATCAAATCCGGTCTCAGATACTTAGCACCACACCCAGAAATAAATGGCCATGTAACCTTGAGCAAGTTACTTAATCCTGATTGCTTAAAAAAAAAGTCATACAGGATGAGAAAGCATGAATATATTTTAGACTACACCACTAGGGTTTATTAGTAACTGGCATTATGTGTGTTGAATGTTCAGCACTTCTTTCCCTTATCCTTGTTATTCAAAGTCTTCATCTGCTGAAGCACAAATGTCTTTGCCTTGCCACATCTCCTCACAATCACCACATTCACCTCATCTCTACCCTTTCACTGTCTGTATCTTTCTCTGTCTCCCAAATTTATTGTGCCCCATGGAACCATTGCTCTATTGTTAAAAAATTCCCTGTTGTCCAGTAACTCTTTTCTTCGCATTCTTCCAATAGTCTAATACAGGATAGAATTATTATTATATAATTCTATATTATAATATAAACTATAATTTATATATAATATAATATAATATAATATGATATGATATGATATAATATAATATAATATAATATAAT
>NW_027187367.1:2125452-2144916 GCF_028583685.1 Petaurus breviceps papuanus
TAAACACTGCATCCCTGTTCACTCTTTCTCCTATGTGGGTATTTTGAATCTCACACCTCCCTTCCTCTGTCATCATAATATCCCCCACTCCTGTCATTCCTCATTCCTTTGCTCCATTCCCTCAATTTATTTTCTTCCAAGAATTCCATCCATTTCATCCCTGTTCTAAAAATCAATCATCTCGGCTCTATTTTTGCTTTCCTCACTTTGAAGTCAATAGACACCTATATAATTATTGTGGAAGTTTGACAAGATTGTTACAGATTCCCTTGACTTTTTTTTCTACCCTTGTTCTTTTCTTAGGCAGAGAAATATTCTGAGAGGGTAAACACCCTCTAGGTTAGGATGATCATAAGTCAAATCCCTTTACATGGAGACAATCCTTACCCATCAAGGGAGTGGATCCCTCAAATCTAACTGAAGTCCAGATATATAGAGAGCAAATTCCCATTATTACCTATTGCATTCTCAGCATTTGGGACTGACTAGTGCCAACAGAATATATGGACCCTACTTAGAGTCATCTAGAGACTGTTATTTTCTAAATCTCCAAAAAGCCCTATGCCTGCAAACCAACTGCATATATACTCTATTGTACCAGACTACAGGAACCCAGCACTAAGAGAGGATCTCTCCCATTCCTCTCAAAAAACCCCAAAACTTCCTCAATCTTCTAAAACACTTCCAAATGAATATTCTTAAAACATTAGTCTGATTGCCTCCAGAATAAAATATTAATGTCTACTTCTAGCATTTAAAACCTGCAATAATATGACACTCACTTCCCTTTCCAGACATTTCATACTGACCTATTAACTAGTCTTTTGTTAAGTAGTCCACCTACTGCTTCCATATCTTTTCATATATTGTATCTTTTCATATTCGAAGCTTAGAATGTTGTCACTACTCTCCTCAATATCTTGAAATCACTAGATTACTTACTGTATTCTGTTCCCATGGACTACTCCATGGCAACTCTATAGTTATATCCTTGCTCTTGTCATCACTCACAAGTGTTCCACTTCTATGATCATAGATTCCCAAATTCCTTTATGTCTTACCCTGGAGTCTGTGAACTTGGTTTAAAAATATTTTTATTACTTTATTTAAAAATAATTGGTTTTCTTTATAATCATATTAGGCAACTAGGTGGTACAAAAGATAGGTACTGGGTCTGGAATTCAGAAGACTTGAGTTCAAATGTGGCCTCAAACACTTCTTAGCTATGTGATCTTGGGCAAGTCATTTAAACCTGTTCACGTCAGTTTCCTCATCTGTAAAATGAGCTGGAGAAGGAAATGGAAAACCACTTCAGTATCTTTGCCAAGAAAATTACAGATGGCAGCATGAAGGGCATGACTCAATAAAAAGAATTTATATACACATACACATGTATGTATGTATATGTGTATATAAATATATGCACACACGTATATGATGTGTGTGTATAATATTACATTATATATATTTCAGAATATTACTCTGAGAAGAAATCCATACATCTTTACCAGACTGCCAAAGGAATTCATAAAACAAAAATACTAAGGACCTGCTTTATATAATGATAATATTTTATCATACCAGGTTTCCCACCACCTTATAACACTTATTCCTGTTTTTCATCCTCAATAGGACCTATAATTCAAGATCATTTTCCTGTTTGGAGATTATTCTTCTTTTTCTATCTAGATCCTTTTATGAATTAATTCAATTCTATACTATCTTTGACACTGAGATTATTTCCCCCATTGTCCTTTTTCAAAGATACTTTGCCAAACTCCAAATTTAGATTTTTCTGGTCAACCACTCCTCTCTGCCCTGGAACAATGACTTGCAACTGAGCAATGTGTAAAAGAGCTGCTAGATGGAATCCATTTCTGCTTTTAGTGCTAGTGCAGGGGTCCCCTGGGATCTCTTTCTACTCAGGTTTTCACTTTCCCTGGGCTCCCCCATCTTGCTATTGGTTCCATAACTCAGTGCAGCTTCCAATGGCACTTTGACCAACTCCCACTTTCCTGTCCACAGACCTGTTTTTCTATTTTTCTAATCTTAACTGGACTGGAAAATGGCACAATGTGACTTTTTTTTTTACTTTCCTCTTCAGAACTCAGATTGGCCTATTTGTTTCGGTCATTGTAGAAGTGGTTTTTAGGGAGCTTTGGCCAAATTGTTACCTCTCACTCATCCATCTTGACTCTTCCTCCTTATAATCCCTACTGGGCCCTCACTGCAATAAGGCAATCCTTTTACATTTTCCTAATTGATTCACTTTATCCTGCCCACCATAGGGTCTATTTCAAATCTTTCCATCTCTCCTCGAGCCTCCTGTGGAATTCTCTTTCTCTACCCTCTCAGCTGAGAACATTACTTCATACATCATTGAAGGAAAAAAAAATTAAGACAATTTGTCAAGAGCATTAAAATAATGCATATGTCTTCTACTTTTCCCCTCACCTGTCACTCCTGACTCCCCCCGCAAAAAGCCTATGAAAATGTGATTTTTCTCCTGGCTAACCTTAATCTCATTCCATCCCACATCTTTGCCAACAAATTTCCCCCTCTATCATTTCCACTCTGTAAGCAGTCTTTAGTCTCTATCTAGGGGCTCCTTCCTAGCTCCTTATAATATACTAATGTTTCTCCTGCCCTTAAAAGCTCTTCACATTATCTGATGATCCATGTCACCTATCATCCTGTATCTCTCCTCCTATTTGCAATCCATAATCCATTTCTTCAATTCTTCTCCTCTCTCTCAATTCTAAACATTCTGAACATTCTCTGAACTGACATGAAATTGAACTCTCCAAAGATACCAATGATGTCTTCATTGCCAAACCTAATGGACTTTTCTAAGTCCTCATCCTTCTTGATTTCCCTGCAGACTTTGAAACTGTCAGTCATCCTCTTCTCCTGGATACTCTATTCTCTCTTGCTCTTAGTGACATTTCTTTCTCCCGAATCTCCTTCTCATCTAATCACACTTTCTCAGTGTCCTTTGTAGAACTGTCAAAATGTCTACCTAGGCCCTCTCTCTTGGGCATTTTTCTCTTGCCAGGGTTCTCTTATCTTCTTCCTCTAGAAAATATTTCTTGCTAATGTCATTAGTACATTTAATGCTTGTGCCTTTACACTTAAATTACTCAATGTTTGAGTTTACATCTTGTATGAATATAGCTCTTGGTGTGTTTTCTCTCTCATTGGAATATGAAGTCTTTGAGAGGTAGGACCATTAAAAAAAACTTTATTTGTATCCCCATGCTTAGCTATGTTCTTGGCATATAGGAAGCACTTAATGAATGCTTATTGACTGACCAATTGATAATTCTTTAAGACAGTTCAAATTTAAGTTACTTTAAGATATTTTCTTTGCTCCTTTAACCTAGTTGGTAGTGCTATCTCTGTCATTTGCACATTTTATCCCATAGCATTTTGGTTACCATTTCCTTCTCTACTTATTATAATAACTCCCATTATGGTAATTTGAGTACAGAATGTGGGGTTCAAACACTAAAAAGATTTAAGGCAGCACATATAAAGACAATTATGCAAGGGTTTAAAAAAATGAATGTAGTTAATAGAGGTGGATATATGGACCAGAAGCATGAAAGGCATTTTATTATTCATTTTGCTTCCTTTCTTATTCTTTTACATGAGAGACCAAAGGAACCTTGGACTTTAAAAAATGTAGGCAGTCATACCCAGAAGATCTTTGATAGCCTATTGGAGGGACAAGTTCCTTTCTGTTGCTTAATGGGTGACTTTCTGCATCTAAATGAGACTGGAACTTTCAACAGAGAGACTCTATAAAGTATAGAAAGATTAGTCAGCAGGATGATTACTTTCTATTTGGTGAACTTGGCTCCTAGGACAAAAAAATCTTAATCTGAGCAAGAAACTCCTATTACACACAAGACTCTCAGAACCAACAGTTCTCCTTATGGGGGACAAAAGTCAGACCATTAGGGGTTTACCTCCCACCACATTCCAATAATGAGAGGTGTGTGGTTTCTGTATTTTCTAAATGCACATATCTTATGGCTCTGGACTTTAGGCTACAAGAAAGATAGAAGACCCTATTCTTCCTATTCACTTTAGGTAAAGAAGTCAGAACCTGGAAGTAGAGAGCAACCTACTTCTTTCTCAGCGGAGCCTTAGTCAGCAGACAGCAATGGAAAAGTATCAAGCAGTATCCATGCAAGGAGAAATAACTGGTAGAGACTACAGACCCAGGTACATGATGAAAGAAACTGAATGATTTAGAAGACCAGGAGGGGGTTGCAATGGTAGAATAAAAATGATGACTTCATCAGAAAACATTGGTGGTCTTACAGAATGTGAAGCAAATTGCTTCTCCATCTATATTTACTGTTCACTCATGTTCCCTATGTGTGTGTGTGTGTGTGTGTGTGTCTATGTTCTTTACAGGTGTCCAAGATGGTAAGTATGTTTATAGGAAAGTGTGCCCCAGTCATATAGGGAAAGATCAACTGATATGTTTCTTACTAGATTGAATCATTAAATAGTTTCATAATTCACTTTGAATTAAATAATAATGAAACTAATTCATTAAATAATTCTCTTTGAATCCTCTATCTTCTGGCTGACGAAAGTTAACAGAACAGGATTCATTATTTTAAAGCATTTATAAACCCACAGAGCACATGTAAACTGGGGGTTGCTTATCTTAGGGTATTCAAATGTAAGGGAGCAGTGCCTCCAGGTGCCATATATATGAGTTTCCTTCCTTTATTAAGCTATATGTTACTTAATGATGGGGCCTGTATATTTTTTATATCTTTCTATTCCACAGCTAATTGCATGTAAGACCTTATTCATGTGTGTTGAGTGAATGAATTGCTGAATGAATTCTCTTTTTTTTTTTTTTTACTTTTTCCCTAGGTCTACCACAGTCAGTTGATTATCACCAGATGTCACATGAAAGATTATACACAAGTTGAAACCCTCAGAAATAAAGACATGATAATGAGTCATTAGGGATATTCTGTACAATGTCTGTCATTAGGCATGCAATAAACTTTTACTGCTGGCATACAAGTGGAAGACATCTTAGTATGCTGAGATTTAAAATTCCAAAGTGAATGCTTTTACATTTTCAATATTTTGTAGCTTTATATAAACCTTCCATTGTGCCTAGTAACTGGCTTTGCACAATGGGATGAATAATAAATGAACATTATTCATTTTATGATTGAATAAATGGGAAGCCTGAATAATGAGAAGATAATTATAAGAAATATCATATTGTCAGACAAACTTGACATAAGAAACCTCCACAATCTTTAGCAAGCATAACTCTTGAAACTATGCATATGATACCAAATTATGATAAATTCAGGGGGTAGAAACTATCACACTCATTTTCTCATGTCATTTATTCCAAACAGTGTGTTGAAATGTGTTTTTTTCATTTTCAACTGATTATTTGTTATTATATATGCAGTTTCTGACACTGAATAAATATGTCCCTTTATTTACTATCTGACAACTTTCCTGAGACCTCCTTTATGATTTGCATTCTTTTTGGTAGGGAATACAATTGCTCATATGTTTTTTTTTTTTAGAGAACTAAATGAGAATGGGCAGCAGGTTGGGAATAAGGTAGTTGTAGTAGGTAAAATTATAAGAGGCATTAACAGACAGGTAACTAGGAACATGGGAAGAGAAATAGAAACTGACCTGTGTCTTAGTAAGTTAAACTATGTCAAACATAGTAGTAAGTTAAACTATTACCACCAAAAGACCATGAAAACTCAACAACTATTGACTCTTGATCCCCTCAAACCTCATATAAAGTCTCTGATATATTGTTACCTCATTTTTAGCCAAATTACTATTGTTCTAGATAGCTAATGTTGGTTCTTTTTAAAGATTTATGTCAAGGGAGATTACAAAATGATTTTGAATACTATCTTCACTTACTCATGAGATCTGCTTAGCACGAATCTCTATTCATCAAGTGAATCAAGTGAACCATCAAGTTAAAAAATTTCATAAGCTGGAAGAAAGGAATTATGGATAAACCAAGATAATTGTCCTTTGCTTTAAACCCTAACACTAAGGAAAACACTAGGCAGCAGTGAAGATAAAGATTAATAGAAACTTAGATTGAGAAATGAAAAGAAGGAAAATGACCTAGTTCTGAATGATACAAAATAGTGGGAATCAAGGAATTGACTCCAACGGAATCCTGATTAATTTTTATTTGTTCCATTTAATCATTTCAAAATTCTTACCTTTCCCTTGCTTCCTGCTGCCTACCAAAAATCTTCTTCAGTGCTCCTTTCACTTCCTTATTTCTTAGAGTGTAAATAAGAGGATTCAACATAGGGGTCACCAAGTTGTAGAAAAGAGTGAGGAACTTGCCCTTGTCCTGAGAGAAGCTGTTCCCTGGCTGCATATACATATAGATGATACTCCCATAAAAAAGGGAGACTACTGTGAGGTGGGAGCTGCAAGTGTTCAAGGCCTTTCTCCGCCCAGCTGCTGACTTAATCCTCATCACTGCTGCAGCAATGTAGCCATAGGAGACAAGGATGAGGAAGAGGGGCAATAGGACGATGAGGATGGCAAAGGTAAAGGCTAGCATCTCTACTGCACGAACATCTACACATGCCATCTTGATCAGAGCAGGCATCTCACATAGGAAGTGATTGACACGTCGCTTGCCACATCGTGAAAGGGTCATCGTCAATGGAGACATGACAATGGCATTGACTAAGCCACTACCCCAGGCCACAGCTGCCAGCTGTAAGCAGAGTTGGGGGTGCATTATAGACATATAGTGCAATGGTTTGCAGACAGCAACATATCGATCATATGCCATGACAGCCAGGAGAATGCACTCAATCCCACCTACAGAGAGAAAGGAGAATAACTGGACGGCACAACCTGCATAGCTAATGGTCTTATCTGGGCCCCAGAGATTGACCAACATCTGCGGGATGCAACTAGTACTGAAACACAGGTCCAGGAAGGAGAGGTTGGCCAAAAAGAAGTACATAGGGGTATGAAGTCGCGGGTCCAATATGGATACCAGAATTATGGTGGTATTGCCCAATACAGCCACAGAATACAAAGTCAAATTGACATTGAACAGGATCAACTCCAGCTTAGGACGATCAGAAAAGCCCACCAAGATAAAATTATATTCTGAGCTATCATTGGCCTTTTCCATTGCTGTTATCTTGTATCACCTGTATGGGCAAGAAGAACAGAATGATTAATGCTTCAGTCTTTTCCATCCCAGGAAAACAGAAGAATGCATATTATCTTATATCATATTTCCCAAGAGGGCCATTTTATGAAGCATTAAAATCAGACAAAAGAAGAGAGTTTTCAGAGAAAAATGAAAGGGACAGCATGGAAGAAATGAAGAAAAGCAAAGAAAATAAAAAGGGAACATTATAGGGAATTTTAGGTCTTATAATCTATCCAATTCACCTCAGCCTCATCAGAGGGATACCATACTATAAAACATCAGACTAAATGTACAGTGGAGTAGTACTTAATATTAGAGAGTAGACTGAACAATAGTGAGAGTTAAATCCACTACAGACAAAAAGAGATTGTAAGGTATTATATATATGATTACTCCACATGACTTAAGAAGTGATGTCAGATGTTTCCAATGCTTCCCTCAAGTGTAGACTGGAGATTAACCAGGTCCAAATGGACTTACAAATGAATTCTACAAAACAACCATTATTAAGCACCTAATATGTACCAGACACTGTACGAAATAGTAGAGATACAAAAAGGTGCAAAAGAGTCCTGATCTTCAAGGAGCACTCAATCTCATGGGAAGAAAAAAAAAACAACCAAATACATAAAACCAAACTATATACAGGATAAATAGCAAACAACAAAAGAAAGATATTGGAATTAAGAGAGATTGGGGGATGTAACCATCATTATGAGTCAGACAGGGGAGGGAATGGGAAGGCGGAAGTGAGGCAAGGGCCCGAGGGCCCCAGCCTTGGCGGCGGCGGGACCAGGATCCTGAGTGGGAGGGACCGGGGACTGAGTGAGCTTGGCCCGGGAGGATTCCTTCAGCTGCTCCTTAGTGGCTCTGTCTGCCCCCAGATCTCCGGGGTGGTGGTCGATTCCTTGTTACCATGGCGACCCCGGGGATGCACAGAGCACCAGCAAAACGTGGGAACTGAGTCTCTATGAGCTGTTTTGGACCCCACAGGAGGCCATCATGGATGGCACAGAGATTGCTGCTTCCCCACGGTTCCTACATTCAGAGCTCATGTGCCCGATCTGTCTGGACATGCTGAAGAATACCAAACCATGACCACAAAGGAGTGTCTTCATCGATTCTGCTCCGACTGCATTGTCACTGCTCTGTGTAGTGGGAACAAAGAGTGCCCCACTTGTAGGAAGAAGCTGGTGTCAAAGCGGTCCCTTCGACCTGATCCAAACTTTGATGTACTGATCTCCAAAATTTACCCAAGTCGAGAAGAGTATGAGGCACATCAGGATCCTGTCCTCATCCGGCTTAGCTGCCTGCACAACCAGCAAGCACTAAGCTCTAGCATTGAGGAGGGGCTCCCAATGCAGGCAATTCACAGGGCCCAATGTATTAGGAGGCCAATGCCAGAGTCAGACCAGACAACAACAACGAGTGGTGGGGAGGTAGAGCCTGGTGAGGGAGAGGGAGATGGGGATGGGGAAGATGTTAGCTCAGATTCTGCCCCAGACTCCACTCCTGGACCTGCCCCCAAGCAACATTGAACAGGAGTTGTGGGAAGTAGCAGTGGAGGGAAAGGGGGAGGGGCTGCTGGAGGTATAGGTGGGGGAGCAGGCTCTGAGCATTCTGGGGACCGGGGTGCCCCCCTGGGTGGGGGGGACCTGGGTCCACCAAGCCTCCCTGGGGCCCCCAGTCCTCCTGAGCCAGGAGGAGAGATTGAGCTTGTCTTCCGGCCCATCCTCTGCTTGTCAAAAAAGGAGAATACAGTCAGAATAGATATGTGAAGCCAACGGGGAATGCCACAGTTGACCACCTTTCCCAGTACTTGGCTCTAACGATTGCATTTGAGCTGAGGCAGCAACAAGAGGCTGGGGAGCCTGGGGCACCAGGTGGAGGAGTCCCAGAACCTGGAGGACCTGAGGAAGGTGGGGGGGAGGCACCAGGAACTGGAGGAACTGATGGGCCAGAGGAGCCAGTCTTGCCTGGCCTGCAGGGTGTCAGTGAGAAGCAGTATACCATCTACATTGCACCTGGGGGAGGAGCTTTCACCACCCTGAATGGCTCACTGACCCTGGAGTTGGTGAATGAGAAGTTCTGGAAGGTGTCCAGACCCCTGGAGCTATGCTATGCCCCCACTAAGGACCCCAAATGACCCAAGGGGATGGGGGTCTTAGGGCTTTTGTGTGTATGTGCAAGCTCCGCTTCCAGGTCTATATTCCCCCCATCCCCCACCGCCTTGCCCTACCCTGCAGGTCAGCGAGAGGACACCGATGAGGACAAGTGGCTTTTATACAAAGTGTCTATATCAGATTCTTCTATATTGTACAGAGTGGGGTGTGCACCCCCAACTCCTTCCTTTTCTACTCACCAGTCACCTCCTTTCTGTAATGGGGATATTGTGGAGGGAGGAAAACCTTCCTTTCCCCAAACAACAACGCATTTGCTTTTTTTTTTTCTTTCAAAAAAAAAAAAAGAGATTGGGAATGACTTCCTGTAGGAGGTCATCTTTTAGATGAGTCCTAAAAGAAGCTGGCAAATTCAATAGACATAGATGAAGAAAGAGAGCATTCCAGGCATGAAGGACAGTCAAAGAAAATGTCTAGAGCCCAATTAGTGTCTTATTCATGGAACAGCCAGGAGACCACTGTCACTAGATCAAGAGAAATGTGGTGCAAAATAAAGTGTAAGGGGGCCAAAAAGGAAGGAGGGGACTACAGTATTAAGGTGATAGGGAGCCACTGGGATTTATTGACTAGAGAGATAACATGGTTAGAAGTGCACTTTAGAAAAGTAACTGGAGTGGATGAATAGAAGATGAATTGGAGTGTGGAGAGACTTGAGGTACACAGACCCCACAGAAAACTATGTCAATGGTCCAGGAAGGAAATGATGCGGGCTTCTGTTAGAGTGCCAGCAGTGTCAGAGTAGAGAAGACTGATTTAAGAGACATTGCAAAGATGACAGGAATAGAAGACAACACCTAGGTTACAAACCTGAGGGAGTAGGAGGATAGTGGTGTGCTCTATAATAATAGGGAACGTAGGAGTGGGGAGAGTTTAGGGGAAAAGGTAACGAATTCTATTTAGGAAATATTGAGTTGAAGATATGTATTCGACATCCAGTTCAAGATGTTTGAAGGGCACTTGGAGGTACAAGACTGGTGGTCAACAGAGAGGTTGGGGAAATATAGGGAGATTTGTGAATTGTCAGCATAGGACTTATAATTAAATGCATGGAATCTGATGAGATCACCAATTAAAGCAGTTTAAAGGGAGGAAAAAAGATGGCCCAGGACAGAGACATGTGGACACCTGTGGTTAGAGATCATGGTATACATGAGAATCCAGTAAAGAAGACTGAGAAAAAGCAGTCAGACAGGTAGCAGAAGAACAAGGAGAGAGTGATGTCCTGAAAACCTAAAGAGAAGAGAATATCAAGGAAAAGAGGGTGATCAGCATTGTCAGGGCCTCCAGAGAGGTCAAGGAGAATGAGAAAAGGCTATTGGATTTGGCAATTAAGAGATTATTGGTAACTTTGGAGAGAGTAGTTTCAGTGCAATGATGAAGTTTGGGGCTGGATTGTAAGGAGTTAGGAAGATAGTGAAAGGAGAAAAAAATGGCTCCATTTATTGTAGAGAGCATTTTTAAGAACTTTAGCCACAAAGGACAGATGCAATATAAAATGATTGTTAGTGGATTTTTGTTTTCTTAGGATGGGTGAGATATGGGCATGTGTACAGGCAAGAAGAAATGAGCTAGTAGGTGGAGGAGTAGATCACTGGGAAATGAGTAGGCTGAGGAAAAAATAATGTAAGGGTGCTTGAGAAAGAATTGATATGTATGTTCCTTATTATGAGGTTAGGAGTTAGAATGGGGAAGAGAGAAAAATTATGAGCCAGGTATTGAATTCACTGAGAAAGGGAGGGAACTGACCTGGAAGGCTATAGAAAAAAGCTATTAGGATTTTGTTTGGATGGTAAATATGACCATCATGAACATCAAGAAGAAGTTAATGGGTGATGGAAGTAGAGAGAGAATAAGGAACTGAAAATAGGGAGCAAAGAATATTCAATCCCTCTTACCTACCCTAACTTGACCAGTGAGCTGAAGGGAATGAGGGAAGGTGCAGCAAGTATTGAAAAAGGTAGCCAAGGATTTTGTGTCATCAGAGGGGTAGATTTTTTTTAATAATAGCTAGTAGATGAAAAGAGTGGGAAAGGAAAAGATTTGGGCTGAAGGAAAGTATTTTGCCTACAGAACAGGCATTTTGCACAACACAGTGCAAGATGTGGATGGTATTTGGTTGGAATTTTGGGGCAGGGGGGTTGAAGAGGATGGGAATAAGCAATTGGGTGGTGGAAGATGAAGAATGTGGTTTGGATGACTACCTATAAGGGTTCAGGACCATTGGCATGTGTAGGTATAACCACAATAAAATGTTCACAAAAATGAAGAAAAAATAAATTTTACAAAATTTGTTCTCTTAAAACAATGTGATTTTGATACTCAAAACTAGGGAGAAGGATAGCAGAGGAGGAAAACTATAAAGCAATATCCTTAATGAATATCAGTACCAAAAACAATATACCAATGACCCTTTAAGAATACAGACATACAAAACAATTGTTCATATGACCAGATTGGAATTATACTAGAAATATGAGCATAGTCGTCATATTAAAACTGCATCTTACTCTGGTCCCCCTGACAGCTCCCTTCCCTTCTAAATACTATAGTAAGTTTATGAGAAGCAAGTTTAAAGTAACAGTAAATAAGCCTGCAAATAGGAACCTAGAAGTGAAGTATGGACTATCCCAAAGATATAGGAGTATAATTGGAAAACTATATTGTATATTAACTAAAAATCATATGCTGAGATTGTACTAAATCAAGGGAAGTCATCTAAGTCTTACTACCAGACAAGCTCCACACATTCATAGTAAGGCCAGTAAATCACCAAATGATGCTGGTAACTTTGATGTGATGAAGACATATGTTAATGAGCTATCCTCAAGATGAGACAGTGTAATGGCAAGCTAAGAAGTAGTTCACACCTTGTTTCAGCTATTTAAATAACACAGAAGTAGTTAATTATCTTGTTTCAGTTCATTATTGTATCAAGTATTAAGATCCAGAACTTGTAAATCCCACAACTTGTGAACCATAGAACTTGTGAACTCCTGTTGTTGATGCAATAGGAAGGGGAGGAGTGAATGATCACATATATAAGGAGAGGCCCAGGCTGGAGAGAGCAGAATTGAGAACAGAAATTGTGGTGGCAGAACTGAGAACTGAACTGAGAACTGAGAACTGAGAACTGAGAAGAACTGAGAAGAGAAATGAGAACTGAGCAATACTGAGCAGAACTGAGAAGGGAGCTCTTGTGGTGGAGGAGAAAACTTGTGGTATCCTGACACTCTGTCTCTTCTGTCTGTGTTGATGTTTGTTTGTGGTACTTTGTACAGAAGCCCTGGGACCTTACTGGAAGCCTTGAAAGATGATTTTCTGGCTGTCTGTATACATAAGTCCTGGAGAAGGGTTTTGGAAATCCTGGGACTTTACTGATGATTTGTATTGACCTCTTGGGTCTGTGTTGATTTCTATACTGATGATTTGTGTTGAGTTCTGTTGGTGGGTCTGTGTTGATTTCACAGGCTGATAGTGAATTGATGATGGTGCCAGAAATGTGCATGAATGTTGTTTTGGCTCTGTTAAGCTTTGTCTTCCCAGAAATAGGAACTGTGAAGGACTTGAGGAGGACTGGACACTGTGAGCTTCGGTATGGAATGGGAACTGGACTAGGAGCTAAGAGCTGTCTGCCTTTGAATCCAGGTGACAGTTGGATAGATTTGGGCAGGAGCTGGGACCATGGAAGAGGAACCATAGAATCTTAGAGCCAGCCTCAAGTCAAGATGAAAAGACCTCTCCTTGGGTATCTAATGCAAACTGAGAAGACCATGATTTACTGTGGCTTAGGTATGGAAGGATTTTATACTCTGTATCCTCTACCTCTTCAGGATGATTGAATTAAAGGTGATTGGAAACTAATCTCCAATTAAGAAGAAAGAAGACTTTTTGACTGAGAGATTAAGACAATGTTACCTGGGGGTGGAAAACTTTGACCTTTGCACTTTGTGTCCCTTAAGGAGGCTGCCTCTTTAAGGATGGTTGAGTTAAGGACTTACTAAATGATTGAGTTACTGAATGATTGAGCTTCTAAGGATTGTACTTTGTTTAAAACCATGTCGCCACTTTGGTGAAAACTATGTGGCTATAGTTTACTATACTATGTAATCAGAACCTTGAAGCTGTTCACAGCAGCAGTCTTCTGGAAAACTGCTCATGCTTGGCTTTACACACAGATAAGTGGTCTGCCTCTCACCAAACTCCTAGAAGAATGAGATTCCAAACTCCTGCTCTCCAAGTAGCCTTCCATCTCTATTTGGGGCCATGATGCCAAGTGTTTCTAACTCCAATCCATCATTATGTGACTCACTCTTTGTGCCTCTTCCCATTCTCTTCTTTATGCTTCCTGATTTTCTCTACTACTCTATCCCTGTCCCCATCCTCTCTGCCTCTGTACCCACTCCTTTTCACTGCTTGTCTCTGTAGTTTCTGTGTCATTGGCCCCTGTACTTTCCGTATCTTTATAATTGAAACCTTATTCCTTACTGCCATCCTGGTCTTTCCTGGTGAGTATCCAAAGAACTAAGTGTGCCTGACCCCTTTCAAAACTACATAAATTAATTAACAATTCAGTTGTAAACATCATTATTAATCATATTAGTGACAGTTTTTAGCAAGTTATCTATTTTAATAAGTGAAAAAAAGCTTCAGCAAAAATATTCAACTAAGTTATTTTCCCTATTATGTCCAAATATATATATATACTTAAAATCAAGAAGTGGTAGGAATTAACATATACCCATACCATGATTTGCTAGTAATAGCAAAGGTAAGGTAAGGAAACCCAGTATTTCCACTATTGTTTGTGGAATGCTAGAAATGCTTGTTCTAGCAATATGACAAGAAAAAGAAATTTAGGAAACAAACTCAGGTCTTCCTGACTCCAGGGCTGGTGCTCTATTCACTGTGCCACCTAGCCACCCCAGGAAACAAACTCAAAGAGGAACAAAACTATCTGTATTTCTAGATAACATGGTGGTTTACATAGAAAACTCCGAAAATCAGCAAAAATATTTTTACAAATTAGTAACTTTAGTGAATTAGTAGGATACAAATTATATCTAGAAAATGTAAACATTCCACTTTATCACTAAAAAGAGAGAAAGATCTAGGAAGAAAAATGATATTTATAATTACAGAATGTACTAAAACACCTAAGAAATTATATGAATGCACCTTTGAGGTAGCAAGGCATATTGTATAGTCTAATTTTGCCTTGTTTTTTTTTTACTATGCTTCTTAAACTGTGGGTCACATGATCCACAATTTATGAAGCATGAAGAGGTCTTGCGTGTAAAAGGTTTAAAAAGTTCTGGTCTAGAAGACATATGGTCAGGATGGCTTACATTCAAAAGCTTCTTATTCTTACTAGCTGTTTGACTATCAAAAGGTCATTTAAATTTTTTGACCTGTTTCCTCATATATAAAATTGAGATAATAATATCTGTAATAATTATCTTACAGAGCTATTGTAAGACTCAAATGAGACAATATATAAAGAAACATCTTGCAAATTTAAAAGCATTTTATAAATGAGTTACCATTAAATGCCAAATAATATTTTATGGAAAAAGGAACTATAGAAACTAATAGATAATGTTTGTGGTTAGATTTCCACATGATAAAATATTTCAGCATTATTATAAAATGATGATACTGCCCAAAGTACTCTACAGATTTATTACTACCATAATCACATTACTAAAGGAACAAGTCATAAAATTAGACAAAATAACAAATTCATTTGCAAGAATAATAGGTCACAAAAACCAAGATTTATAACAATGAACCAAAAGGTAGGGTATATGATGCTAGTGGATTTCAAATGACACTAAGACCTTTATCCAAATTATGTAATAATTGATAAAAAAATAAAGAAAAGAAAATTGGCGCAGTAGACTAGAAGATCAAGTTGTTGTTGTGGTTCAGTCACATCCAACCCTTCATGACTCCATGGATTTTACCATCCACAGGATTTTCTTGGTAAGAATATTAATAGGATTTGCTATTTCCTTCTCCCAGTGAATTAAGGCAAACAGACCTGACCAAGTGACTTGACCAGGGTCACAGAAATAGTCAGTCTCTGCAGCTAGATTTGAGCTCAGGTCTTCCTGACTGCAGGTAAAGTGCTCTAAACAAAGAGCCAGCTCACTGCCATCTAGGCAAATAAATATTAAGTGACTTGTCCAAGGTCATACAGCTAATCAAAGTCTAAAACTGTATTTGAATTCCGGCCTTCCTGACCTCAGGCCATCTAGCTGTTCCTTCCAAGACCTACAAATAAATGTACTTAGAAGTATGTTGTTTAGTATTATTAAGACCAGAACACAAACTCCTAGTGACAGAACTCTTTATTTGATTACAAATGGTAGCTAAACTACCAATGCTAACATGTCTACTAAGAAAAAGACTGGTTAAAAAAAATATGGGTAGGGGTAGGTAAAAACCATGTATCATATATCATAATATATTCCAAATGAATTATATATATGTATATAAATCACACCACAAAAAACTACATGAAAATGAATGGTAATGTTTTTCAGTGATGGATAGAATTTGTAAGTAAGTGTGAGATATGACAAAATCAATTATTTATATAAAATTTAAAAGCTTTTGAAGAAAAAAAATGGCAGTACAGCTATAATTAGAAGAAAAATGAATATTGGGAGAGAATATTTGCATTAAATATTTCCAAGAAAAATCTGAATTCCAAAGTCTATAAGAAACTCATATAAACATATGTTTATGAATAGTGGTTAAAGGATACAAATAAACATATTTTAAAAAGAAGTAGAAAGTGCACTGCCTATAAAATATGCAAAGTTATTACTTATAAGAGAAATAAAAATAAAAAAATAAGGTATTACTTGTCTAAGAATCAAATGATCATTAACCACGTTTTTGAAGGGGCAATGTGAATGAGGCAAGCTAATTCACAGCCAGTGGAGTCATGAATTAGTTCAACTATTCAATAAATGAATTTTCAATTGAACAAGACAAGTCATTGAACTGTTTTTATCCTTTCCTACATAGATACTACTATTGGTACCACATTTTAAAGAAATTGTTGATGGGAACTTTATTTAAAAAAAATAATAGCAGCATTACTTGGGATATTAAAAGGGTAAAAATGTGTTCTGTTAAGCACTAAACCATGAACCAACTTTCAAGATGATATTAAACCTCTTTCTAGCCCACAATTTTCCATCTTCTCTAAAAGGATTACATGAGAGGCTTTGTCTATGCTATGCTAAAACCTAGATAATCATATTTAAAGAATTCCATTGATTTCACAGTCTAGTAGCCTTATCCAAAAAGTGGTCAGTCAGGCATCAATTGTTCTGGAAGAAACCGGGTTGACTTTTTGCATTTGTGGTTTCCTTTTCCAGTTGCTCATCAAAGGTCCCTTAAATGTGTCATGCTAGAATTTTGCAAAGAATCAAAATCATGTTCACTAAACAACCATTTGTCTATTCCTGTCTTCTAAATAAAAGAAATAGTTTGCACAACGTTTTCTGTTTTCTGACCATGCTCTTTCAAACATCACTCAAGATGGTTTAACTGCCTCAAATTCTGTCAGTACCAGAGGGTGTAGTTTATCTAGTCTTCATTTCAGGGCATAGAGTAGCAGTAGTAGCATCAGCATCAGCAGCAGTAATAGTAGTAGTAGTAGTAGTAGTGTAATAATCATTGTCATAGTAGTAGTAGCAGCAGCATAAGTGTTTTAAGTCTCATGAAGCATTTTACATAAGTTATCTCATTTGTACTTTACAACAACCCTGTGGGATGGGTGGCATTACTGAGGAAACCTGGACTGCTAAGAAGTGACTTACCCAGGATCACACAGCTGGTAAGTGTCTAAATTTGATACTGATTCCAAGAACAGTGCTTTATAAACTACATCACCTAACTATGAAACTAGCTTCTCTCTTAAAATTTCCTTACTCGTCAGTAATTTCAACATCATAGTAGACATTTTTGTTCTATCCTTCCCAGACTAAATATAATTCTCTTTGGCAAAGAAATCAAAACCAAAATAAGATTTTAGTGATTCTACCTTTTTATCCATCATCCATTATCATTGTCCCATCTACCTTGAGCAGCAGTCCTATATATTTAAAATCAGACTCTTTTCTATAATAAAACTTACAAGAACAAAAAGTCTCTCTTTTATACTTAGTATTCCTTGCTAGCTTTAATTCTATTTAAGCTGTAATAATTTTAATTCTTGTTAAAATGTGTCAAAATTTTGTACTCATTTTCCTACACATTTGATTATTGGCCAATTTGTTAGAGAAGAACATAGGAATTTTAGACTCATAGACAGATTTGGAAGGTTATTATTGATCTTGATTGTCTAGTCTCACCCCCAACCCACTGGAAATTATTTTGTGCCTCTGTTTTGCATGCCTCTGTCCACTCCTTCATGAAATGGGCAACTGTAATGGGAATGCAAATTTGGAAGATCTTCCCTGCCCCTAGGCTAAAGTGCACCTGAAGCCTGGGGTGGGAGGGTTGTTTTTCAGTAGATACTTCTTGACTGGCCAGTGAGTAAATGAGGTTGTTACATTCTCTGAGCCAGGAGAAGGGTATATAAACCCTGATTTGAGGCTTTGTTTTGGGGGCTCACTTTGAGAAGTGTTCTGTGATTTGATATGGATTCTGGGAAGCCGTTGTCCTGAGCCCACCCCGGCTTTGAAAAAACCCAGATGTTGAAACCCAGATGTTGACTGGGTATGGATGTAATGGTTGGACAGTTTGGAAATCTGTCTACTTGATCTGTTTCTGCCTTGATAATTCTGCCTGTATACTTTGAAGTTCGGGGTGCTGACCTTTTTCCCCTGAACAAGGTAAATGATACATCTATGACTGATTAAAGTAAGCTTGTTAACCCATTTTGAGTTGCTTTCCTTTATCAAAGCAGATCCAAGAACCTGTATGGGCAACCACCCTAGGGACACTTGGGGTGCTTGCTGCTACAGCAACTCATTTTTGGACAACTCTTATTGTCAAAAAAGTTTTCTTATGATGAGACACAATCAACATCCCTTTAAATACAGCTTATTGGGAATAGTTCTGTCCTTCATATATTTTAATATTGTTTTCAAACAATATTAAAATATATGAAGGACAGAACTATTCCCAATATAATTCTTTCATTATGTTAAACATACCTAGATGCCTCAGCTGCCCCTTATTCAAAGAGAGGGAATAGTTATTTATTATGTGTCTACTATATGCCAGCAACTGGGCTAAACACATTTCAAATATTTCATTTCTCCATCATAAGAACCCTATCAGGTAGATGGTATCATTACCCCATTTTACAGTTGAGGAAGCTGAAGCAGACAAAGATCATGACTTGCACAGATTCATGGAACTAATCATTGCTAAACCTGGATTTAACTCAGATCTCCTTGATTCTTTGGTCTAGAGCACTATTCACTGGGCTGCTTAGTGGTCTCTAACTATTTTAGCTCCCTCAGCACCCTAACATCCTCTTTTTTTACTCCCCAGTTTGCCATGGTATTTTTCAAAGTGTCAATCATCATAAAATGTAATGAAAATGTATATTATTAAAATAATGGATAAATAAGTAAACAATAGGAAAAATCTCTGCCACTTGTAACTTACACACCATACAAAACACTTATAATCCTAATTAATCACTACAAAATAAGTATTGCAAATCCATGTTAAAAAATAGCAACACAATCCTTGAAATTCCAAATCATTTCTAGAATCCATACCTATACTCGTAAATAAATTCTTTACTTTGAACGCACATATACGTATACATGCATTGCTCTAGATTTATTAAAATCAAGCCTAAATTGATTCTCACTTATCTACCTCAGGCGAAGTCTCTGTTCAAAGTTTTAAGCCTCTGTTCAAAGGCTTAAATAATTCAAAAGATTTACTAATTTCTACTCACCTATACTACAGAGGAGAGTTATCTATATAATTCTTGTTTGTCTCAGATTAATATTAAAATGGATTTACATCCTCTGGACTTATGCCACTTAACATTGGGGATCAGCAGGAAGAAGCTGGAATGGAATT
>NW_027187367.1:2164916-2201717 GCF_028583685.1 Petaurus breviceps papuanus
AGAGAGACAGACAGAGAGAGAGAGAGAGAGAGAGAGAGAGAGAGAGAGAGAGAGAGAGAGAGAGAGAGAGAGAGAGAAGATTCATATGGTCCATAAAATACAAGTTTAAAGTAGAAGATTGTAAAAATGCATAGATCTTTAATAAGAAGAACTGACTGTCCAAGAGTACTCCCATTTCACTATATTCCTTTTTGCTTCATATGTGAATTACTGGTTATGCTGTAGTATAATAAGCATAGTAATGTTTTAGGAAGACAAGATAAAAATTACACAAGGCTAGCTTGGTTTTCACTGAATAAAATAATGGACTAATACTGATGTTTTCTCTCTCTTTTTTGTGCAAATCTAATAATCAGTGCCCTGGTCATTATATTTGTGATCTTTTGGATAGTCATCTTGGTACTCCACATGATATTCATCTGCATATTCTGTCTGATAATCATTATCACTGATTTCAGACCTATTTGCTCCTCTTCCCTGGCTTTCATTATATATTGCAGGTTTTATTGGAGCAGAACAATATCTGGGATCATTTACATGTCACCCAAACCCATAGACATTCCTTCCTTTCTGTGAAGCAACTTTGTAGCTAACCATCTGTAGTGAAATTGTTGAGTGGTCTACCGGTTGTAATGTTAGCTTCTGATAATAGATGTCTCTTCTGGTACCTGGTGCTTACATTCCTGTCTGACTGGCTCCTTCCTTAGTTACCCATCTACAGACTAATTGTTGTCTGGTCAAAGGGCTTGTCGGTTTTAATTTGTTTTATCATAAAGATGCCTCCTAGTGCCATAGGCACTCATTCCTGCCTGGCTGGCACATTTGTTCGTTCCCATATGCAAACTAATTATACTTTGTTCAGCTTTCAGTTTTCTTTCATAAAAGCACTTTTTACTGCATATTTAAAATCAATTTCTTTTTTTTTTTGCTTTTTGCAGGGCAACTGGGGTTAAGTGGCTTACCCAAAGTCACATGGCTAGTAAGTGTGTCTAGTGTCTGAGGCCAGATTTGAGCTAAGGTTCTCCTGACTCCAAGGCCAGTACTCTATTCACGGCCACCTAGCCACCCCATAAAACCAATTTCAATTGCTTTATGAAATCTTTTTGTTTTAGCTAGACTTGCTAAAGTTGCCATTGTAGTCAAAACTTGGGTCATATTTCCATTCTCAAAAAGATTATTTGCTTTAAAGATGTGGTGTGGTTTCATACCTTCTGGAATGGTTTTTATAAAATTGCCTGTGTTCTCCAACTGAGACCAGTTTAGTGAAGATTCATTGACTTTCTTCACTGAACCTGGCTGGAGTTTATTTATAAATTCACAGAGGATTATGGCATACTTTAAACCCAGCTGAAACTTTGTCTGAATACTCAAGCCTGTAACTTCTATCCAGTTGAGAAGATCTTCCTCTGCCGGATGGTCATATTTAGAGGCAACCTTGCTCTTCACCTCACCTGGGAGCCTGTACTATGGATTCTTTTTGAAGTAGGTCATGACTTTTGTGACTTCAGCCTGGTCCTGTGTGCCAGCATTGTCAGCAGTGATTCCTGCCTCCCTCACTGGGCTCTGATGGAAGAGGCAGCAGCTGCTGCTCAAGATGCTCAGCATGGTGTCCCAGGAGACAATGCTAGGAAAGAAGCAGTCATAGAGGGAAGTTAAGGTCCACATCAGGCCCTGAGGCTGGGCTGGGCTGGACTGGGCTAGACATGTGGCCCATGGAACATTCTAGTACTGGACCAGATTTCCCTCCACTGCCTGGGCTGTGGTTCTCCACAAACTCCACTTGCCCAATTCTAATTTTTAAGGCATTATTTTCTTCTTCTGAAATTTTGTACCTCTTTTTCTATTTGACCAACAATATTTTCTAAAGAGGTTTTTTTTGTTGTTGTTGTTCAAAGAATTTTTCTACTTCCTTTTCCATCTGGACTATTCTGTTTTTACAGAGTTCTTTTCTTCAGTGAATTTTTCTGCAACTTTTACTTTTAGGCCAATCCTGTTTCATAAGATGCTTTCTTTAATATTTTTGTGCCTCTTTTAACAAGCTGTTAATTTTCTTTTCATAATTTTCTTGCAGCACTTCCAATTTCTCCTCTATCATGCATCTCTTTCTCTAACTCTTCTAGGAACTCTTGTTAACTTGGATCCAATTAGAATTTTTCTTTGAGGTTTTTTTTTTGGTAACTATTTTCACATTGTTATATTCTTCTGAGTTCACATCTTTGTCTTCTCTGCAATCAAAGTAGCTTTTTATGGTCAAATTCTGTTTTTACTGTTATTTTCTATTTTTTTTCCAGTGTATTTTATGACTTTAAACTTTTTAAGTTGAATTCCATTAACTCAGGGTTAGGAGGTAATATTCTGAATTTCAGGATTCTTTTTTTTTTTTTTTTGGTGCTACATAAGACTTAGAGTGCTTAACCCCTCCTCCACCATGGCTGATTTATTAGAGTATCCTGAAAGAAAATATTACCAAGTTATGAATTAGCCTAGAGAATAGGGCTATCCAGCTGCATTTGTTATAGGTCACTTTTTTCTTTTTCTTTCTTTTTTTATCAGACATTTGCAATCAAGTTATAGACCATGCCACCTTCATGGCTTCTGAATTCCAAGCAGGTGTTGAAGCCAGGAACAGAATTATTTAGTGCTAATAACTACAAGATGTTGCTTTTTACAATTGCTTGTGGGGGAAAAAATGTACAGTGTATAGCAAATTGTTCTACTAAAATCTCAAAGTGGTCAGAAATCAAACTCCTAGCTATAAACAGTATTAATATCATCATTGTAAACTGAACAAGTTCAACATCATGTGCAAAGGTTTAAAATGTTTTGTCAACACTGCCATTACTGTAACAGCAGCACTGTGTTTTAGCCTGGGTTCATCATCAGGGATGAGCCATGTGACAGAAGATGCAGTTGATTAAGTTAACTTCAAAAAAGTCTTTTTTTGTCTCAAACTACAATTCTTTTTTTTTCTTTTTGGAGGGTAATTAGTGTTAAGTGACTTGCCCAAGGTCACACGGCTAGTTTTTTTTGTGTTAAGTGTCTGAGGATGGATCCAAACCTAGGTCCTCCTGACTCCAGGGCCAGTGCTCTATTCACTGCACCACCTAGCCACCCCCAAACTACAATTCTAGAACAAATGTTAGCAGGGCTACATTCAGTAAACAGAAAATGTCAGGGGTTGGGAATTATTTTTTTTCTTTTTTCTTTTGGACTCAAAGGCCAGAATATAAATACAGAATAGAAAAAGAAACAAAAACGTATCCTAAACTTAAATATTGAAACTTTAATACAAAGAAAAAAGAAAAAGAAAAAGCATATTGTGTTCACAGCAGAACAATAAGAGATGATTCAAAATATGTAACAATTTTCATTTCAAGAAAGCCTGTATGATAAATAATAAACATTGTGTGAAGACTTGTCCATCTTTTCTTTGCTTTCTTGTAAGATTTTTTTGACTCTGCTGTGTACTTTTTAAATTTGTTTTTTTTTTCACTTCCCCCAACCTCCCCCAAAAGACTGCAATAAAGTTTAGACATGTTTCTCTATATTTATATACTTATACATATATATGTAATCTTATACTTTCCCAAACATACTCCACTCCTTATCTTTTTTATTGTTTATTAATATCTCTTGTTTCCTATCCCTCCAGCCTCCTCTACTTTACTTTTACCTACTACCTTGTTCTCCTATTACTTGCTTATCCCTCTCCATGGATCCCTCCCCTATCCTCCCATTCCAATAAATTTAAAGACCCTTCACTAAGGGGTTGGGTTTCTTATTAGGAACTGCCCTACATGTTGGTTCCATTCTTCAGTGACTTTGGTTGCCAAGGTGTTGCCATCTTCCTCTGTCTGGAAGTAACTCTCATTTTCATCTGTTTTCACATAATTTTTATCATCTGTCTGCCTTTTCATGCTTCTCTTGAGTTGTATACTTGAAAGTCAAATTTTGTATTCAACTCTGGTCTTTGCAGTAAGAATGCTTGAAAGTAGGTGGAGCCAAGATAACAGAGTAGAAGCAGGAAAACTCCATATGCTCCCTCCGTAGCCACCTCAAATGCCTATGAAAAATGACTATTAACAAACTTTAGGTCTACAGAACCCACAAAGTGACAGAGAGAAATAAACCTCCCACTGAAGACAGCCTGGCAGGCAGAGAGGAAGAGTCCATTACAGCATGCTGGGAGCAGAGCCCAGACTCACCTGACTCTGTGGTTTTATCCTCAGGGCACCCCTATCAGCCAACAGTTGGAGGGACTTCAGGAGAGTGGATCACCAGCAGCTGTGGCAGTTTCCAGAATTATCAACCCATAAACCCCAAAGACAAAGTGAGAGGTCAATGTAGACTTAGGGAACAGGGAGTCTGGGAGTGTGGTCCAGCCTGTGCCCCCAGAGGGAGAAGTGGCTGAGTCACGGTGGCCACCACTGCATGGCGGCTTCAGAGTTCCTCGCCTGTAGATCATAGGGGGACTAAGTCCAGTTTCCATTCTGGGTTAGTCTATTTTTAAGGTGTTATTTTCTTCAGCATTTGGGGGGTTCTCCTTTTGCAAACTGTTTACTGTTTTTCATGATTTTCATGCATCACTTTCATTTCTTTTCCCAATTTTTCCCTACTTCTTTCACTTGATTTTCAAAATTCTTTTGGAGCTCTTTCATGGCCTGTGACCAATTCATATTTTTCTTGGAGACTTTTGATGTAGTAGCTTAGACTTTGTGTCTTCTTCTGGTTGTATGTTTTGATCTTCTTTGTCATCAAAGTAAGATTCTATAGTCTGAGTTTTTTTTAATGTTGTTTACTCATTTTCCCAGCCAAATACTTGACTTTTTAACTCCCTGTCAAGGCAAGACTCTGGTTCCAGTCATAATGGAGCTGGGTGTGTGTGTGTGTGTGTGTGTGTGTGTGTGTGTGTGTGTGTGTATTCTTTTATATTTCTGAAGTTTTGTATTACAGCAGGATCCCCACCATCTGTGGACCCTGAGTTCTAGAAGTAACCACTGCTGCTGCTGCTGCTGCCACCACTGCCATCTCCACTTCCCTGGTTCTGGGGCCAGACCATGAGCTCCTTTTTCACCTAGGTCCTACAGAATTCTGTCATTGACCTTCCACACTGTTCTCAGTATTTGTGGGTTGAGAAGTCTGGAAACTGCCACAACTGTCAGTGATTCAATCCCCTGAGGCCTGCTCTGTCCCAGCATCCAGCATAGCCCACACCACACCACTCTGTTTCCAGCCTGGTGGCATATACCCTTCCTGTCAGCTTTCCAGGCTCTCTTGGACCGGAAATGTCTTTCCCTCTGTCATTTTGTGCGTTCTCCAGTTCTAGAATTTGTTTTTACAGGTATTTTGAGGAGTTTGGGGTGAACTCAAGCAAGTACCTGCTTTTATTCTGCCATATTGGCTCCACCCCTCTGCTGTTTTTTTAAAAGAGCTTTTTCTGTGTGTATGGAAGAGGTATGTTCACTTCATTCCTTGTCTGCACGTTTTTCTTTGCCTAGGAAGGGCCTATAATTCCGTGTAGGTGCAAATAGTTGTGCTCCTTCTTGCCTTGGAACTATGACCAGGGCCTCTGTTCCCTTGTGACTGACCACCAGCGTTCTTCTTCACTCTTAGAACTATGACTTTGAACTGTGTATGAGAAATAGAGCTGTCAATCAGCACCATCTCTTCCCAGCATTAACAAAGGGTCCCCTGATATCTCTTTGTAACCAGTTGTCTGACCCCCTTACTCTCTCTGAGCTGTAAATACCAGAAGTTTGTGCACCACCTAATATATTGACTGTGGACAGTATCACCCTGGTATCACAGACTTCTCCTGATAACTTTTTAGGTTTTCTTAGGCAGGAAAAATGTCTGCCCCTCACCTTTTGGCTCTGCCACTTCAAAATTTGAATTGAGGCTTTATTTTTAAGTTGTATGGAGGAGAATCTTTGGAGAGTTCAGTTGGGTGACTGCCCCTAATATGCCATTTTTATTCTACCTCAAGTGTGTTTCTTATTTTTTTTTTAAAGCAATCAGGGGCTCAAGGTTACATGGCCAGTTATTTCTGGGTGTGGTGCTGAGTATCTGAGCCCAGATTTGATCCCCAGGTCATTCCGACACTGGAGCCAGTGCTCTTACTCACTGTACTACCTGGCTGCCCCAAATATATTTGTTTTTGTTTTTAAGCAATCAGGATTAAGTAACTTGCTCAGGGTTACATGACCAGTTATTTCTGGGTGTTGTGCTAAGTATCTGAGCCCGGATTTAATCCCCAGATCATTCTGACACTGGAGCCAGTGCTCTTACTCACTGAGTCACCTGGCTGCCCCTAAGTGTGTTTCTTATAAGCAACATATTGCTAGATTTTTCACTCTGACAAATTGGTTAACATCAATTTTGTGAATTTGTTTTTCCTGTTAATATTAATTTTACTGTTATTTTTGTGTTTTCTCCCATAATTATTTTTCTTTTTCCTTTCTTTGTTCTCTGCTACTCTCTTTACAAAGAGAAGTGTTACAAGTGGAGGGTGCTAAATATTCATACACACACACACACACACATATATATCATAAATATCTTCATCATCAGTTTGTTGTTTCCATTTGCTCTATCTGTTCCTTTTCACTCCTTTATTTACATGTCAAATGATCTACTTAGTTCTGATATCTTCATCCAAAATACTTGGAAACCCTGTATTTCACTTGTAATAACTGTTTGGATGGATCTCCAGGGTTATATTATGCTAAATATCTACTGGGAAAAGTAGTTCAAACCATCTCTTAGTATTTTGGATTTGTAATCTAGACTCATTTTCCTAGCCAAGAGCTCCTGCAACAGGTAAACAATGTTTCATCCACGTGAACCTTTCCACTCTCCTAAAGAGTGGGGGATGGAGTGTTTTCTTATTTCTCTTGAGACTTTGCTTGCTTTTTGTAATTTTGAAACATTCACTTTTGATTAATTTGTGGTATTTCTTTCCATTTACATTGTATATATTATTTTCTAGTCTCTGCTTAATGCCTTCTGCATTAGATCATGTAAAACTTTTCATACTTCTCAGTATTCATCACATTCATCACATCTTATAGCACATTAATATTAATATATGTATGTACCGTAATTTGCTTAACAATAAATGTTTTTCTCAATGTAGAAGAACTGTTACAAATACTTCATTGAACATGGGGATATTCTTATCATCAATGAAATCTTCATGGAATATTTCTAGTAGAAATATTTCTAGCACAAAAGACATAAATAGGTTTTTATTTAATTAACATTGTTCCAAATTGCTTTCCAAAATATTTGTACACATTTACAGCTTCAAAATGATGAAGTAATGTGATTATTTTCCCACAACCTCTCCAGTGTTAACTATTCCCCTTTATGCCATCTTCATGAATTTGTAAAATGTGAAGTGAAACCTTGGAGTTGTTTTCCTTTATAGTTTTGTTGTTTAATTTATATTTTGTAGAATCTTTCTATATGGTTATTAATAGTTGGCATTTTTTTCTTTCTATTTTCACTTTGACGTCTGGAAAAAATCTAGCTACTTTTCATTTATGATATCTTGAAATATCACATTTAGGATTTTTAAATGTTTATTGTTTAAGGGTACGTTAAGCGCATATTCTTAAATTCTTCCTTCTTATTTTCTACACTGTTTTTATTACAATAATACTTTACATTTTCTTCTATTTTTTAAACTTTAGATTTTGTCTAACTTTCTTTTTGTTTCATGGAATCATTGAGTTATGATTTCTCCTTTTTAAATTACAAGATAATTATAGACCAATTTCCCTCATGCATATAGATGTAAAAATTTTAAATAAACTATTAGCAAAAAGACTACAGCAACTTATTACAAGAATAATACACTTTGATCAGGTAGGATTTATTCCAGGAATGCAAAGATGGTTTAATATTAGGAAAACCATCAGTATAATTGATCATATCAACAATAAAACTAACAGAAACCACATGATTATCTCAATAGATGCAGGAAAGTCTTTTGACAAAATACAACATCCATTCCTATTAAAAACACTAGAAAGTGTTGGAATAAATGGAGCCCTCCTTAAAATAAAAGGTAGCATCTATTTAAAGCCATCAGCAAGTATTATATATAATGGGGAGAAGCTAGAAGCATTTCCAATAAGATCAGGGTGAAACAAGGATGTCCACTATCACCCCTCTTATTCAATCTGGTACTAGAAATGTTAGCAGTAGCAATTATAGAAGAAAAAGAAATCAAAGGAATCAAATTAGGCAAGGAAGAGACCAAGCTATCACTCTTTGCAGATGATATGATGATATACTTAGAGAATCAAGTAAAGAACTGCTTGAGACAATAAATAAATTTGACAAAGTTGCAGGATATAAAATAAACCCACATAAATCCTCAGCATTCCTGTGTATTTCTAAATAAATTCAACAGCAAGAGATAGAAAGAGAAATCCCATTTAAAGTTACTGCAGACATTATAGAATACTTGGGAATCTACCTGCCAAAACAAACCCAAGACCTATATGATCACAACTAGAAAACACTTTTCACACAAATAAAGTCAGATCTAACTAATTGGAAAAACATCAATTCCTTGTAGCTGGGTCGAGCTAATACGATAAAAATGACAATTTTACCTAAATTATATTATATATTTAGTGCCATTCCAATCAGTTTACCAAAAACCTACCTTATAGAGCTAGAAAAAATAGTAACAAAATTCATTTGGAAGAATAAAAGTTACAGAATGTCAAGGGAATTAATGAAAATAAATGCTAGGGAAGGTGGACTAGCTGTACCAGATTTTAATCTGTATTATAAAGCAGCAGTCATCAAAACTACTTGGTACTCCTTTCACCAGAGGTCTGGGATTGGAAAGAGCAAGGTAAGAATGAAATGCAGGGCCCCTATCCAGGACAGCAAATACTCCTGGGACTTCCACTCCATAGCCCAGAAACTTAAAAAAAAGCCCCTATCAGGACCTCCAAGGACCAGGATGACAAAGTGAACCCAGCCTGTCCTAACCAACCCCCACCCCGACCTCCAGCGGACACTGAAAACATAGTAACTATTGCCCCAGGACAAAGCCCTCAACAGTAAAGGCTTGGGAACCCTAGAGGAAGGGCATGGCTAGGGCCCTGCCTCAAAATCTGTAGAAATTAGATTATAAATACTCTGGAGTTCTACTATCCTCAGAGGGAGGAACCAAACTTAGAGGGAGACAATGTGGACTCTGAATCCACAGATGAAACATCAATAGGGAATGGGTCCCAAGCACAGAAAGCTCTCCTAGATGAGCTCAAAAGGAACTTTGAAAACCAAATGAGAGAGATAGGAGACAAAATTAATAATTCTTTTAAAATCAAAATTGCAGAATTAGAAAAACATTATGATGAAGTAAACAGCTCTTTAAAAAGAAAAGTGTATGATATGGAAAAGGAGCTCCAAAAACTAACCAAGGAAAATGATTTGTAAAACCAGAATCAACAAAATTGAAACAAATAGCTCTATGAGGAACCAAGAATTAATCAAATAAAATAACAAGAATGAAAAATTAGAAAAAGAGGTAAAATATCTCAATGGAAAAATAACTGACCTGGAAAACAGATCCAGAAGAGATAACATGAGAATCATAGGCCTACCAGAAAATCATGATGGAAAAATTAGCCTGGACAACATTCTCAAAGAGCTCATTAAGGAAAACTTCTCTGAGATACTTAGAACCTGAGGGTAAAATAGAAATTGAGAGAATCCACCAGACACCTGCTGAAAGAGATTCCAAATTGAAAAGTCCTCGAAATGTTGTTCCAAACTCAAGAACTACCAGGTAAAAGAGAAAATACTTCAAGTGGCCAGAAAGAAACAATTCAAATATTGTTAACCACACTGAGGATCGCACAGGATTTGGCAGCCTCTACACTGAAAGATCAGAGGCAGTAGAATTCAATTTTCTGGAAGGCAAAAGAGCTCTGGTTACAACCAAGGATCACCTACCCAGTGAGACTGAGCATATTCTTCTAGGCAAAGAGATGGTCATTCAATGATATAAGAGATTTCCAGACCTTCCTGATGAAAAAGCCAGATCTCAATGGAAAATTCAACCTCCAGTTAAGAGATTCAAGAGTGACATAGAAAGGTAAACAAGGAACACACACACACACACACCCTCTTATTTAATAAGAACAAATTGTTTATAGACAAGTAGAGGGTATGAGTATAAATTACACAAAATGATGATAAAAACATCTTATTAAGGGCTACAAAGGGACTGCAATGGAAGCAGAGGAATGAATGAAGTGGAAAAAGGTAAATTATGCTATGCAAAGAGGCATAAAAACAATATAGCGGAGGAAAAGAAGGGAGGGAGGTGAATATTATATGAGCTTTTCTGTCATTGGGTCTGGTGCAAGGTGGGAATAACAACCAGTTAAGCATAGGACTCTATGGAGAAGAGACACAAAATATATCATATTAGAGGGAAAGAGGGGAGGGAGAGGAGCTTTGCATGAGATTTGTTCTTGTCACTTTTGGTGCGAGGAAGAAATAACCTACTGCATTATGTATAAAAATATCCTACAGTCAGCAGGAGGGGGAAGGGCTATGAAGGGGGGGGTTAGTAGGGAGGGAAGAAGTAAAGGGAAAGGGGAAGAAAAGGGAGGGGGGCTGATAAGGCAATACTGAGGGAGGCAGTGGTCAAAATGAAAAGTATTAAGGAGGGGAAGTTAGAAGGGGAGAAAAAAAATAGGCATTAACAGGGGAGAAAATAGGATGGAGGGAAAGAGATAATAATCATAATTGTGAATGTGAATGGAATGAACTCTCCCATAAAATGGAGGCAACTAGCAGAATGGATTAAAAATCATAATCCTACAATATGCTGTTTACAAGAAACACATCTGAAACAGAGAGATACACACAGGGTAAAAGTAAAGGGCTGGAGTAAAATATATCATGCCTCAGCTAAAGTAAAAAAAAAAAAAGCAGGGGTAACAATCCTTATCTTAGATAAAGCAAAAGCAAAAATTGATCTAATTAAAAGAGATAAGGAAAGAAACTATATCCTGCTAAAAGGCACCATCGAGAATGAAGCAATATCATTACTTAACATATATGCACCAAGTGGTATAGCATCCAAATTCCTAGAGAAAGTAAGGGAATTAGAGGAAAAAATAGATAGCAAAACTCTACTAGTGGGAGACCTTAATCTCCCTCTCTCTGAGCTTGATAAATCCAACCTCAAAATAAACAAGAAAGAAGTTAAGGAGGTGAATAGAATTTTCGAGAGGGTAGGTATGACATCTCTGGAGAAAACTGAATGGGCATAAAAAGGAATATACCTTCTTCTCAGCAGCACATGGCACCATACACAGACACAAAAATTGACCATGTACTAAGACACAAAACCTCACAATTCAGAGCAGAAAAGAAGAAATAATAAATGCATCATTCTCAGATCATGATGCAATAAAAATGATATGCAATAAAGGGCCATGGAATGACAGGCTAAAAATTAATTGGAAACTAAACAATTTAATCCTAAAGAATGAGTGGGACAAACAAGAAATCATAGAAACAATCAGTAACTTCATTCAAGAGAATGACAATAATGAGACATCATACCAATATTTGTGGGATGCAGCAAATGCAGTTCTTAGGGGAAGTTTTATATCCCTGAGTGCATACATGAATAAATTAGAGAAAAGAGAGATAAATGAATTGGACCTCCAATTAAAAAATTGAAAATCCCCAATTAAATACTAAATTAGAAATACTGAAAACCAAAGGAGAGATTAACAAAATTGAAATTAAGAAAACTATTGAATTAATAAATAAACCTGGGAGCTGGTTTTATGAAAAAACTAATAAAATTAATAGACCCTTAGTCAATACTATAAAAAAAGAAAGAAGAAAACCAAATTATGAGTATCAAAAATGAAAATGGTGAACCTACCATCAATGAAGAGGAAATTAAAACAATATTAGGAATTATTTTGACCAGTTGTATGCACGTAAATTTGACAATCTTAGTGAAATGGATGAATATTTACAAAAACATAGGTTGCCCACATTAACTGAATAGGAAGTAAATTACTTAAATCACACCATCTCAGAAAAAGAAATCGAAAAAGTCATCAGTGAACTCCTTAGGAAAAAATCTCCAGGGCCAGGTGGATTTACTAGTAAATTATATCCAACATTTAAAGAAAAATAGATTACAATACTCTACAAACTATTCGGGAAAATTAGTGAAGAAGGAGTCCTATCAAATTCTTTTTATGACACAAATATGGTACTGATACCTAAATCAGGAAGAGATCAAACAGAGAAAGAACATTATAGACCAATCTCATGAATATAGATGCAAAAATTTTAAATAAAATATTAGCATAAAAAATTCAGCAATTTGTCACAAGAATAATACACTTTGATCATTTAGGATTTATTCCAGGAATGCAAGGATGGTTTAATATTAGGAAAACCATCAGTGTAATTGATCGTATTGACGACAAAACTAGCAAAAACCACATGATTATCTCAATAAATGCAGAAAAGGCTTCTGACAAAATACAACATCCATTCCTATTAAAAACACTGGAAAGAACAGAAATAAATGGAGCCTTCCTTAAAATAATAGATAGCATCCATTTAAAGCCATCAGCAAGTATTATATATAATGGGGAGAAGCTAGAAGCATTTCCAATAAGATCAGGGGTGAAACAAGGATGTCCACTATCACCCCTCTTATACAATCTGGTACTAGAAATGTTAGCAGTAGCAATTATAGAAGAAAAAGAAATCAAAGGAATCAAATTTGGCAAAGAAGAGACCAAGCTATCACTCTTTGCAGATGATATGATTATATACTTAGAGAATCCTAGAGAAATAAACAAAAAACTACTTGAGACAATAAATAAATTTGGCAAAGTTGCAGGGTATAAAATAAACCCACATAAATCCTTAGCATTCCTGTGTATTTCTAATGAAATTCAACAGTAAGAGGTAGAAAGAGAAATCCCATTTAAAGTTACTGCAGACATTATAGAATACTTGGGCATCTACCTGCCAAAACAAACCCAAGACCTATATGATCACAACTAGAAAACACTTTTCACACAAATAAAGTCAGATCTAACTAATTGGAAAAACATCAATTCCTTGTGGCTGGGTCAAGCTAATACAAAAAAAATGACAATTTTACCTAAATTAAATTATATATTTAGGGTCATTCCAATCAGTTTACCAAAAACCTACCTTATAGAGCTAGAAAAAATAGTAACAAAATTCATTTGGAAGAACAAAAGTTACAGAAGGTCAAGGGAATTAATGAAAAGAAATGCTAGGGATGGTGGACTAGCTATACCAGATTTTATTCTGTACTATAAAGCAGCAGTCCTCAAAACAACTTGTTACTGGCTGAGGAATAGAGGAGTGGATCAACGGAATAGATTGGGTACACAACATTCAGCAGTCGATTTCTATAGTAATCTACTATTTGATAAACCCAAAGACCCCAATTGTGGGATAAGAACTCACTATTTGACAAAAACTGCTGGGAAAACTGGAATATAGTATGGCAGAAACTGGGCATAGACCATTATCTAACACCATATACCAAAATCAAGTCTAAATGAGTGCATGATCTAGGTATAAAGGCTGATACTCTAAGCAATCTGGGAAAGCAAGGAATAGTTCACCTGTCCGATTTGTGGAGAGGGGAAGACTTTATGATCAAACAAGAATTAGAGGGCATTATAAAATGCAATATTGATAATTTTGATTACATTAAATTGAAAAGCTTCTGTACAAACAAAACTAATGTAACCAGGATTAAGAGGAAAGTGGAAAATTGGGAGAGAATTTTTGCAACCTATGTCACTGATAAAGGATTCATTTCTAAAATATACAGGGAATTGGGTCAAATCTATAAGAATACAAGTCATTCCCCAATTGATTAATGGTCAAAGGATATGAACAGGAGGTTTACAGAGGAAGAAATTAAAGATATGTATAAGCATATGAAAAAATGCTCTAAATCACTATTGATTAGAGAAATGAAAATCAAAACAACTCTGAGGTACCACATCTCACCAGTCAGATTTTCTAAGATGACAAAACAGGAAAATGACAAATGCTGGAGAGGATGTGGATAAATTGGAACACTAATGTATTGCTGTTGGAGTTGTGATCTGATCCAACAATTCTGCAAAGCAATCTGGAATTATTTCCAAAGGGTTATAAATAATTTTATACCCTTTGACCCAGCAATACCACTTCTAGGGTTGTATCCCAAAGAGATCATATAAGTGGGAAAAAGACCCATATGTACAAAAATATTTATAGCAGCTCTTTTTGTTGTTGGAAAGAATTGGAAATTAAGGGGGTGCCCATCAATTGGGGACTGGCTGAACAAGTTGTGGTATGTGCATGCTATGGAATACTATTGTGCAATAAGAAACGAGGAGCAGATGGACTTCATATTTACTTGGAGAGCCTTATATGAACTGATGGTGAGTGAGAAGAGTAGAGCCAAGAGGAATTTGTACACAATTATCAATACACTGTATGTGTGGTGATCAACTTTGATAAACTGCACTCTTCCCAGCAATCCATAGTCATAAGTCAAACCCAAAAGACTCATGATGGAGAGAGATGTTTACATCCAGAGAAAGAACTGAGATTGAACCCAGATTGAAGCAAACTACCTACCCTTTTTAGTTTTCTTGTTTGGTTTTGTATTCTCTTTCCCATTCTTCATTCCATCTGTTACAATCCTTCTTTATAACCTGAATAACGCCTAATGTGAAAGCATTTTCAGATACTATATTTGATTATATGCCGCGGGGGCAGGTGGGAAGGTGGCAGGAGATAAAATTTGAAACTCAAGGAATTGTGGTAATGAATCTTGTAAACTAAAATAAACAAATTAATAAAGACCAAAAAAAAGTAAAAAAAAAACTACTTGATATTGGCTAAGGAATACCGTAGTGGATTAATGGAATAGATTGGGTGTGTGAGACTCAGCAGTCAATGACTATAGTCATATATTGTTTAATAAACCCAAAGACCACAATTTTTGGGATAAGAACTCACAATTTGACAAAAACTGCTGGGAAAACTGGAATATAGTATGGCAGAAACTGGGCATAGACCATTATCTAACACCATATACAAAAATCAAGTCTAAATGGGTGAATGATCTAGGTATAAAGGCTGATACTGTAAGCAGTCTGGGAAAGCAAGGAATAGTTCACCTGTCCAATTTGTGGAGAGGGGAAGACTTTATGATCAATCAAGAATTAGAGGGCATTATAAAATGCAATATGGATAATTTTGATTACATTAAATTGAAAAGCTTCTGTACAAACAAAGCCAATGTAACTAAGATTAAGAGGGAAGTGGGAAATTGGGAAAGAATTTTTACAACCTATGTCTCTGATAAAGGACTCATTTCTAAAATATGTGGAGAATTGAGTCAAATCTCTAAGAATACAAATCATTCCCCAATTGATAAATGGTCAAAGGATATGAACAGACAGTTTTCTGAGAAAGAAATTAAAGATATCTATAAGCACATGAAGAAATGCTCTAAATCACTATTGATTAGAGAAATGCAAATCAAAATAACTCACCACTTCTCAACAGTCAGATTGGCTAAGATGACAAAACAGCAAAATGACAAATGCTGGAGAGGATGTGGAAAAATTGGAACACGAATGCATTGCTAATGGAGTTGTCATCTGATCCAACCATTCTGGAAAGCAATCTGGAACTATGTCCAAAGGGATATAAGTAATTTCCTACTCTTTAACCCAGCAATACCACTTCTGGGGTTGTATCCCTAAGAAGAGATCATAGAAATGGGAGAAGACCCATATGTACAAAAATATTTATAGCAGTTCTTTTTGTGGTAGCAAAGAATTGGAAATTAAGGGGGTGTCCATCAATTAGGGAATGGCTGAACAGGTTGTGGTATATGAATGTAATGGAATACATTATAAGAATCGAGGAGCAGATGGACTTCATATTTACCTGAAAAGACTTATACAAACTGATGTTGAGCGAGAAGAGTAGAACCAGGAGAAATTTGTACACAATTGCAGACACAATGCGTGTGTGACAACCAACTTTGATAGACTGGACTCTTCTCAGAAATACAGGGCTTTAAGTCAACCCCAAAAGACTAATGATAGAGAGAGATGTCTACATCTAGAGAAAGAACTAGAAGGAAGTGAGTTTCAATCCAGATTCAAGCAAACTAAGTGATCTTTTTTTTCTTTTCCTTGTTTGGTTTTGTTTCCTCTTTCCCATTGTTCATTTCATCTGATACAATGCTTCTTTATAACCTGACCAATGTCTAATGTAAAGTATTTGCAGATCCTATACTTGATTGAATGCCACCATGGGGGACAGGGGTAGGATGGAGAAAATTTGAAACTCAAGGAATTGTACAACTGAATCTTGTAAACTAAAATTAAACAAACAAATTAATAAAAACCAAAAAATTAAAAAAAAATTTCATGATGTCTGTTATCTGAATAAAGTATCCCACAAAATATTGTAGTATGAGGATCATTCCCTGGGGTCAGGATTCTAGTATATGAAATAGGTCACTTGAATTTGATGACAATCTCTCAGGATTTATTCCTTCTCTAAATTTATTTTTCTATTTTTTCTTTCAAATTATTTCTTCCAGAACCTTTAAAAAATAGTATTTCCTGCTCTGTAGAAACCTTGTGTACAATAATCTTTCTTCTCCCCATAGCAGGAGTTATCCATGAGACAATCTTAAAAGTGGTACTGCCCATATCACAGGTAACTTTGGAGATAGAAAGTAATGAAAAAATATGCACAAAATGTTCTGTAACTTAATATTTCCAGTTAACACAAAAAGCAAAAAAGGCATAGGTGATTTGGTCCTTGTATGCAAAAAAAAGCAAGGGAAAGTGATTGTGGGTATATGTGCATATGAAAAGATTACTTTGTTCATATTGTCTAATCCAAGAAAGAAAAGAATACCTATGAATATCGTCCTGGCCAGGAAAGTTCTTTTTCAGAGAAGATACAATGAGTGAAAAAACAAAGTGAAGTAAAATATTTATTTGAGACCCAGGGTAAGTTGTTTGTTGCTCTGTCTGCCAGAGAAAATATCTTATTCTATTTCTACAGTAGCGTATTACTTGGATCATATAGGAATTTTATGTTTTCTTTTTGTGACTGGAATTGTAATATGAGTATGCTTCAAACAAGGCTGACTCTGCATGTCTGACCTTGACTAATTGAAAATGAATTGAATTGGTTTTCTGAGTTTTACTTAGTTCTCTGTAGATTAGTTTCAATACCATATAAATAAATATATCTTATTGTTCTCTTTCATCGTGTTTTAAATTCTGTGGATTTGAAGAATCACTATTACTGACAGGAAATGTAAAAATTTTACCTCTCCAATAGCACACTTCACTGACTGTTAGAGAAATAGAGCAGCAACTGTTAATATTGAAAAAAATGTAACTTTTCAAGGATCATTAGTGTCCACAATGAAGTCACACCACAGCACAAAGTAAAATGTGACCAAAAACGAAGAATGATACCCCAAATTGACAAACTATTGCTGCAGAACAGCCTGGTTGATCCTCAGAAAGCACGCAGAGCTTCCTTTACAGGAACTTGGCTCCTAGAAGGGTTGTTATTTATTCCTCTACAAGGTGGTATAGACTTCTTGTAGTTCGATGAACATCAAATAGTTTAGTTAAAAAAATGCTGCTACCCATTCTAGTGAAGAAAAAATAGTTGTCATGGGCAAAAGAACATAAAAACCAGAGCCATGAAGGTTGAAAAAGATGTATTTTACTGTTGAAACTTTTTCATTAAAGCATTAGAAAAAAACTGTTGTCACAAGAAATCTAGGTAAGCCCCTAAGATCTGGATGTCTTCATTACACTGTAAAACCTCTATCCCCAAAATGTTTGATGTTGGTTTTTTTTTGTTCTTTGTTTATATTGTGTTATTTCCAGTTTTATTCCTATTGATGGAATTGAACTTGATAAATATACTGATACACTAAAGAGCAAAATTGTTATGAAATTACAGAAATTCCCTTTTGGAGACAGAATACTGCAACCAAGCAATGTCTAGAGAACAGTGTCATAAAACCCTGACTGGAGAAGGTAATCAATAATGTCGAATGGTTTAGATTTCTCAAGATGGATAGAGGAATGTATAACTCTAGAGGGCCCACCCCCACTATCTGGGAAATTTTCCTGCTCACTACTCATTCTTCATGCTGATAATAAAAGGGCAACCAACTTGTCTTGCTATATGGTTTATATATTAAAAACTATAAAATTTCAGATTAGTTACTAGTGATTTCCCTCTTGTCTAACAATTTGCTGAGTATTTTTTCAAACTTCCTTCCATACTCACAGGTCAAGTGTCACATTTTTGCTTTGTTTTTTTATACTCTGCTTTTAGTTTAGTTCCCGTTAAGCATTTAAATGCTTGTTTACTGACTAAAAAGGGCGGGGCGGCAGGGGAGAAGGGAATACTCTAGGGCTGAACACTGGGCTAGAAATAAAAAAGGAAAAGTGATGAAATGAGGTAAGGTTTAGGGCATTGGATAAATTTCTTAGCCTTCTAACCAACCACTGAGGGTTTTTGGAAACAATTTTGTTTGGGTCGGTCTTGGCTTTCTATAAGCTAGTCTCTAAACTACTGCTCCGGCTTATGACTGGATCCAACTCCTATGGGATCTGTTCCTAGCATGATCTTGGTCAGGCAATGGGCTAGACTTTGAAGATACAAAAGAAAAAAAAAATGAACAGTCTCTGTTATCAAGGAGTTTACATTCTATTGGTAGAGGTAAAAATGTCATATTTAAGAATACACAAAACAGGCTGAAGATAATTGGGGTCGGATATGCACTAGTAGCTGAGGGGATCGAGAAAAGTCTCTTGTGAAATGTGGGGCATCTTCTGAATTTTGGAGAAATCTGCAGATTCCTGATTTCAAGTCTTGCACCTGACATCTGCTGTGTGACTCTGAGCAAATCACTCAAGTTCTCATAGCCCTAAATTTCAGAAAAAAAAATGCCAGTCTGCATCAGTTGAAGAAGTTCTCTACCACTAGTAGAGAACAATCATAGATTCAGATCTTCTCTCCCCCCCCAAATGATGAAATACACCAAGTCATTTATGTCTTTACATTTGTCTTCCCTTAAAAGTTACTAGGGCTATTAGAACAATGTTTATTTGCCTTCATGTTGAAGCCAGAAGAGGGGAAATCTTTAAAGAATATAATTCTCTTTTTGAAGGTTTTTTTCACATAGACAAAGAAATAGTTCTGTTTGGTCCAGAAGGCAGAACTGGGACCAGAGAGTGGCAGTTGCAGTGACAGTTACAGTATTGGTTATTAAGTGAACAACTGCTAACAATTAGAAATGTCCAGGAATTAAATGAGCTCTCTTGTGGAGTATTGAGTTACTTGGAGCATTCATGTACAGCACAGAAAACTCCTTGCCAGGGATATCATAAAGGGAGGTTCTGCATCAGGGAATTTAAACATGTGACCCCTTTCCACTATCTGAGATTCTGTGATTCTATAGCTTTATTATCATCCATTGGAGACTCATTATATATGTATAGAGATGGGAAGGGCACCTACATTTTCCCAGGACAATTGTATAATTTGTAAATAATACTAAGCATCTGGACACTGAACCCATGGTCTTGGGATTCCCTCACACTTTCCAGGGGGTTGTGGAGAAAAGCAGTGTGTGCTGAGTTCATAGTACATGTTCATAGTACATCCCGCTTATATCATTACTCCCAAGTGAAGTTGTAAAACTTCTTTACCTCATGATTATATGTCATGGCCTGACATAGTGGCAACATGTCCAGACCATAAAAAAAAACAGTTTGGAAAACACTCAAAGAGAACTTTTTTTGAGCTTGGAGCTTCAGATGGTTTGACACATTCTATTTCATGAAGTCATCTTTTCAACAATTCAATGAAGTAATTTGCTATCATTATTTTAAGAGTGCAAAAAGCAGGTGCGGCCAGGTAGCACAGCGAGTAAGAGCACCGGTGCCAGTGTTGGGATGACCTGGGGATCGAATCCGGGCTCAGACACTTAGCACCCACCCAGAAACACCTGTCTGTGTAATCTTGAGCAAGTTACTTAACCCCAATTGCTTTTTAAAAAAGAGTGCAAAAAGCAGGGAAACATTTCAAATACCAAAGCAAATGATAGCTGTTACCTACAAGCCATCTCATTCATTACTCCTTGTGCCCCCAAGTTGTACATGCTCATGAATCAAATAACACCTTGCTTGGAGTTGCAAGAGTACCAGCATGGGAGACGGGGTAAGCTCTGAAAGGACGAGGGGAAGAAGAGAAGATTTCACCATATATATTTGAGATGGATAAAATGTTGATTTTAGTTCTCTACATTCCTATTCCTTTCCAAAACCTCCCACAAGTGACTTAAGTAAACATTCCTTCAGAATATATCTAAAGGAATGTACACAAAGAGCAGAAGAATGGGGTAATCCACAGCCATTGATAAATTCTGATGTTTTTTTCCAGTGACAATCCGCTTTTTTAAAACCAATGAAAGAAGGCAAGAAAAGCTCTGGAGCTCTAGAGTTCTAGACCATTGTCATTTCTTTACAGATTTAGTTAACCCAATTGTTTTTGAACTTTATTGTAGATAATTACTTCTAAAGATAGAATTAACGTTTCAACTAGGAGATCATTCCTAAACTGATTAGCCTTTTTCAGTCCCGTGGCCCTTCCCTAGCACTTTTTTCACAGCCTCTTTCACATCCTTGTTCCTCAGTGTATATATGAGTGGATTGACACTGGGTGTGACAATGGTATAGAAAAGGGTGAGGAATTTGCCTTGGTCTTGGGAGTAAGTGTTGGCTGGTTGGAGGTACATGTAGATAATAGTCCCATAAAAGAGTGAGACCACAATGAGATGTGAGCTGCAGGTGTTAAAAGCCTTTCTCTGCCCAGCAGCTGACTTGATCCTTAGCACTGCCAGAGTAATATTTCCATAGGAGATGAGGATGAGAATAAGGGGCACTAGGATAATAAAAATAGCCAATGCAAATGCCAAAGCCTCAAGTTCCATAGTGTCCACACAGGCCATACCAATCAGTGCTGGCATTTCACAGAGAAAGTGGTCCACCTGCCGATGTCCACAACGGGGGAGCATAAGAGTCTGGGGTACCATGATAAGTGCATTGCCAAAGCCACTCAACCATGCCACTGAGGCCAATTGTCCACAAAGTCTCGGGTGCATAATGACAGTGTAGTGCAATGGTTTGCATACAGCAGCATAACGATCAAAAGACATAACAGCCAAAAGGACACACTCTACCCCACCCAGTGCCAGGACAAAGTAGAGTTGAATGGCACAGCCTAGGTAGGTGATGCTTTTATCTGGACCCCAGAGATTGTAGAGCATCTGTGGGATGGATCCTGTTGTGAAGCACATGTCAAGGAAGGAGAGGTTAGCTAAAAAGAAGTACATTGGGGTTTGGAGCCGTGAATCTAGAGCAGAGAGGAAGATGATAGTCATGTTTCCCAGGATAGTCAAGAGGTAGAAGAATAAGACAACCACAAAAAGAATCATCTCCAATTGGGGTCGGTCTGAGAAGCCCACCAGGATAAACCCTTCTAAAAAGCTATTGTTGCTTCTTTCCATAGCCTGTGATAAAATATCACCTGTTTGGGAAGACAAGTATCTCTGAAGGTCATGATAAAGGGTTAGGGTAGGTCCATCCCCAGGAGGCATAGGACATTTATTCTGTATCTCCAGGAGGAACAAGTCTGAGATGCAAGAACATAGTAATTTGATAATTATAACTCATAATCCTAATTCCCTTTCAAGGTCCAGAGAAAATAACAATGCATGTTTCAAAGCTGCATACTGGTCAATCCAAAGAAGATTTTCAATGGCCCACTGTTTCTGATGAAAAATGTCAAATTATCCCACTCCCATGTAAGTGGTTAGGCTTTCCACAAATATGTGTTGTCCAGGATCTGTGAGTCAGAGAAGTAAGCTCCATTAAACAATTCTTCTGATCTGGACATGTACACTAAATCATTAAATGCTGTGTCTCTAACCCTCTTGGCTGCTACCAAATAAATAGTGACAGTGGCTTTCATCACATTGTATAACTCTGGTCATTAAGATATTTCCTGTTACGAAATAGGATAGCATCCCAGTTAACTTCTGGGAAAATCACTTAATCTCTCTGTTCTCAAAAATTAAGTGCATGCAGCTAGTGTATGTCAGATATAGGACTTGAGTCAGATATTGGTGGCCTTAAGGCTCTCTCTCTAGTCATCGCAACTCAGTTTCTCACTGCTCTAGACAACTCTCTATATGTTGTAGGGAAGGTGCTGACTTGCATTGATTGAGATAATTTTTTATTGTGGAATTCCTTATACCAGAAAAATCACAATTCTATCCCTAACACCGTTCCTAGTAAGAGTAAATGGATACCTATTAGAATGTTCACATTTCCAGACCATCTTGAGTCACACTGATCATTTTCTAATCTAATGACTGCAATTCTAGCCATGTTCTAGTAATCATACATTTAGCACTTCATAGATTACAAAGCACTTTCCTAAAGCAAACAAAAACCTCAATGAAAAAACTCACAAAAGTGGTATTATTTCTAATAAATGACAAAATGGAGGACTAAAAAATCTTCATGAAGCTGAATTGATACTCTTCCACAAAATCTCAGAATTAGAAAACCTAGCAAAGGTAATGTCACATGTGAATATACACACACACACACATATATATATATATATATATATATAAAATAACCCCACCTTTGGACTCACTCTATTCACTTGTATGGTTTTCCTTAAAACTCAGAGGGGTGTATGTCATTGTTCTCTGAGAATATAAGCTGCTGGTCCAGTATGACTTAGATGAATCATTCCAGAATCAATCTGCTATATATAGAATTATAAATCAAGAATTAGAAGAAACCTAAGAGATCATGTAATTTAACTCTCTTATTTGAGAGATGAATACATTGAGAGACAGGGAAGATAAAGTGACCACCCAAAAACACAGAGGTATTAATAATTTTATGCAAGATTTTAATTCTTGGTCCTTTGACTCCCTAGGTAGTGCTCTTTTGCATATATTGTGCTAACTCCCCCTAGGAACTATCTAGAATTTGCTTAAAGGAATTTAGTAACAGAGGACACATGAACTTCCAAGGAGCCCATTCTACTTTGGTGTAGTTCTAAGTATTAAGAAATATTCCTGGGTTGGCTAGGTGGTGCAGTGAATAGAGCACCAGTCCTGGAGTCAGAAAGACCTAAGTTCAAATCTGGCCTCATACACTTAACACTTACTAGCCATGTGACCTTGGACAAGTCACTTAACCCCAATTGTCCTGCCTTCCTCCCTCCAAAAAGCAAAAAAAAAAAAAGAAAAAGAAACAAAAGAAAAAAAGAAATATTCCCTTATATCAAGTCTAAATATGCTTGATTATAATTTCCAGTCATTGTTTCTGGATCTACTCATCAGTGTCAAATAGATCAAGTACAATTCCTCTTCTACATAATGTTTTTTTCAAACATATGAGAGTAGTAACCACATCTCCATAAATCTATTCTTCCTCAAACTAAACATGCCTAGCCCCTGCAGTAGATTCTTGTGTGGTGCACATTTGAAAACCTTATACATTCCATTTGCTCTCCATTAGGCCATTTTAACCACAACTATCCCAAAATATTCTTTCCGGAACTGAACATAATACCCTATGATTCGACTGGTCAGAGTAAAATACAACAGTACCATTCTCTAACTTGCCCTGGACTCTATGATGCTCTTAGTGTTCCTTTCCACAAGCTATGTCCATTCCTTGAATACTTTCCCTCCTAACCTTTGCCTCCTTTAGGAGGTATTTTCTGGTCTACTAAGTACTTAGTTCTGTCCTCTTTTAGGTTTCCCTCCATCTCTTCAGTATTTCTTTTATACACACACACACACACACACACACACACACACACACACACACCAATTTGCATGTGTATTGTCACCCTCACTAAAATGCATGCTTGCTGAGAATGATGAGTGTTTTTACTTCTTTTTTTGCATTCCTTAAACTGAGCTCAATACCTGGTACAATACCTTAGTAAATTTCAACTGATTACTGAAAAACACATTAGGCTTTTATATACATCACATTGTTGACTAAAATACAGCAATTCACTAAAAAAGAGATATTTTCTTTAAACTACTGTCTAATCATATCTCCCCTTCTTATACTAATGAAATTGTATTTTGGAAGCCAAGTGTAAGACACTGCATTTATCATTGTTAAATTTTATCCTCTTATATGTCTTTCAGGCTCTAGCTTTTCTAGATATTTTTAAAAATCTTGATTCTGTCATCCAGTGTTTTGGCTGTGCATTCTAGGTTTGTGTCATCCACAAATGTGCCATCCATATCAACCATGTTTTTGCACAGGTGATGAATAAAAATGATAAATAGCAAAGGTCTGTTGCTTACTGCCTGCGAGACATTGGAGACATCATTTTATCTCCCCTGGGTCTAATTTTTCTCAATTGAAAAACAAGGGGGTTGAAATAGATGACTTCTGAGGTCTCATCAAGCAAAGCTGAGTGTACACCTATTTCCAAAATGGCATCAAAGTAGATTAGATTCAGTCATTCAACCAGATATGGATTAACTCATACTACAGTATATCTTTTCTACAAGAATAGTGAATAATACTTTACCAAAGTCTTGACTGACATCTACATAAACTAGACATATGGAATTCTCCTGCTCCTGTCTAGCTAAAAATGAAAAATAATAATAATAGACAAATCTAACATGATGTAATCCTGATAAGGTCATATTCACTCTTTATTTCCACTTTAAAAATTTCTAGATCTTTATTAACCATTACTTTAATAATACATTATGTGTGCGTATATATATATATACATATACATATATATATTAAGAATCAAAGTCAAGTTCATTTTCTTATAATTTTCAGATTTTCTTCCTTTTTTTCTATTTGAAAATCAGGATATTTGTCTTTCTGCTGTCTTTCTGCTCTTCTGATATCTAAGGTCTTTCAAAGATGATTCAGGAGTCACATATAGCACTTAGCACAGTGACTGGCACAAAGGAGATATTTAATAAATATTGTTGAAATGACATCAGGCAATTTTTAAGGTAACTATGACATTTTCCTCTTTCTGGATATTTGCAGGAAAAAATATTGCATTGGGCTCACAGAAAATGGCTTAAAATACTTATGTGACCTTGAGGAAATAATTAAAATTCTCTGTGACTTGATTACTTCAGTCACAAATGATGATCATAACTTTAAAACCTTTATCCTATGGTCTTCAGAATAAAACAACATAGCTTTTAGCTTTAGACTTACACAGTAATCACCTTACCAAAAAAGTAAATCACAATAAATGACATTAACAGTATTTTTTTAATAATATCTTGTAGTACTGAGACAATTTTCTACTTTTTTGAGATCTAAAGATAGATTCCTCATCTGCAAATTACACCTACCCCCCCACCAAGGAGGCCTCTCTCTGTATTTCTAGCCTAATTGCTCCTCATTTTTCACTGATTGTTTGCATTTGGTCATCAGTTCATAATTTTGCTCTAACCTTTCTCCCTTATCTAATAAAGTGAACAAAGAGCTAGAATGGGATCTGATACTGTGTAAAGTTAAAGAGCAGAGTAACAAGTCCCAGGAGGGATCAAAAGTGGACAGCTTCATAGTTCTGAGATCAGCTATTTCATAAGCCTAATGTGTTATATGGGGACTTAAATTTTATAGGTATTTGTTTGGTCCAAGATTTTTACTTTCCTGAGCATGAATTCTGAAGTTCATATTTTATACACATAACTTCTAAGCCCTTGTGATAGACTCTTCTTTCTTGAGATTCACAATCTTATGACTCTTAAAATTCAGATTTCTCTGAAGCAGAATGCCAATATATTAATTCCAATATATTATGATTCCTATCCTCCAATAAATCTAGGGGAAAAGTTCTAAAATATTTTAAGTTCAAGACTTCTCTTAAGAAAGAAATTTTCTTTTGTCTTACTACAGATAGAAAACCCATAGATAATCAAGGGGTGAGGAGAGGCTAAAAAAAATGCTTTGTTTTCTGATAATCTACTCTATACTAATTAAATTCTGAAGATTATACCCTATTTCTGAACACTGTGCTCTCTATGAATTTCTATCCTGTTTGAACTGGACTAATATTACTTCTATTTGGGTGAAGATAGAGGCCAATATTACCTTTAGAAGTCCCATTTTTAGATTGAAAAAGTAAAGGCTTAGGTAATTTTACTATCCACAAAAGATATCATTCATTTTGGATTATGCTGTAACATACAGTAATTTCCCATAGCTGGTTTTAGGAGTATATCAGATATATCTGAAAATTCATACATTACAAATTTAACTCACCAAAACTGACTGTAGATTCACATGTATGATATCAATGGCCCCAAGATTTTTTCCATTCTTGTGATATCACTTGAGAATCCTAAAGGTATGATAAAAGTAGAGACAGAATGAAGAGACAGATAGTTATGAGAAATGTTCTGAGAATGGAGAAGTTGCAGATAAAGAGGAAGTTGGATGAGTCAGGTCTCCTTCAGTCTCACACACACACAGAAATTAAGACAGTGTGATTGAGATGCCATTGATTATACCACCTAGAGACCATAGATATCCATTTCTCCCATCTCCAAGACCCAGGTAACATGGGACCTTGGAGCATGGATGAAAGGAGACATTGGCAGGCCTCTCTTCCTAGAAAGAGAGCTCTCTAAGAGCAAGAGGTGCAATCTGCCAAAAAGAGCTTCTTATGGGCTCTAGCAGCAATGTAGAATGGCACATGCTGCAGCCCATATCATCTCTTCCCCCCAAAGACTAAGAGACCCTTCTCTAATATTCCCTTTGCTTATTAACACTAATGAGACTTTGGGGAATGTGTAGACTCAATACATTATTGATGAATTGGTGCAATAATTTTGGAAAACAATTTGGAATTTTGTGGGGTCTTTCTTGTGTGAACTAGAAGGTACAGAACTAGGAGTTAATAGACCTGACCTCTGTCTCAAACTTCATCACTAACTTGGTATTTGACTTTGGGCAAAGTCAGTTAAACTCTTTGTGACTTTTGTTTTTTCTCTGGAAAATAAAGGGTTAGATCTCATAGTTCTGAGGTTATTTCAAATTTGAAGCAGATGCAGGAGAAATAACAAAACAGTATTAGGATAGTAGAAAAATTGATGCTAAAATTAATTTTACATCAAGGACACCACAGAAAAACCAACAGTAATGAGTATAGATAGAAGCTGACTAAAGACGAAATTAATACAAGAAAAAACCATCTCAAGTGGCTTCATGGAAACTAAGCCAAAATCTCCCAAGAAAGATAAAAATATCTTTAATTGATTCTGAAAAATCACCTGGGTTGATAATTGAGGAACTTCAAGAATCTACACAATTATTCAGAAGAGTAATCAATGAGTCAAGTGAAAATATCAAAGAAATAAGAATAGAAACTGAAGAGGAATGAAATAAGAGGTTTAAAAAGAGAGTAGAAAATTTAGTACATAAGGCAGACTTTTCAAAGTGTCAGGTTCTCTGAAAAAGAGAATGACAGGTTTAGAATATGAAAATGAAGAGGCAGAGGAAAAGTTAACTAAATAAAATTTTAAAAAAATCAATAATATTGGAAGAACCAATGAGAGCACAAAGATACTGAACTTGAGGGTAGAATATGAAGAAATAATATAATTATTATGTCTTTGAAGAAAACATCATGAAAAAACTGAAAGCTATGGTTTAGGAAATCACACAGGAAAATCATTCACAAAATTTGAAAGCAGATGGTAAAGTACATCTAAAGAGAAACCACAGAATACCACTAAAAAGGGACCCTATTTATCTTATTAAGAAACACCGATGGGGGCAGCTACGTGACACAGTGAATAGAGCACCAGTCCGGAAGTAAGGAAGACCTCTGTTCAAATTTGTCTTCGGACACTTAACATTTACTAACCATATGACTTTGTATTTAACCCCAACTTCCCTGCCTTCCCCCCTAACAAAAAGCAAAAAACAAAAAAAGAAACACCCATGACCAGACAGCTGCAGGATGCCGTCTCCAATGTGGAGAAGCACTTCAGTACCAGATCTTCCTGGGGTAAATGGGTAAAATGGCTGTGGGACAAAATTGACCTCCCAGTGAACTAGAGCGGGCCTGCACAGCCATCAAGACTCCCAACCTGAAGCAGCACCTCAGGAACCTCGCTGATGAGTTTGCCAAACTTCAAGATTATAGACAAGAGGAGGTCGAAAGACTTGAAGCCAAAGTAGTTGAACTTTGAAAACTTATGGATCTATTGTGAAAATGAAATGGGAGGATCTCAAAGTAACCCTAACAACAAAGAACCGTGAAAATAAGCAGTTAACTAGAAAGTCCACATCAGTAGAATCGATCAGATAAGCATGTTATAGTGGGTAATTGCATGGTATTTCTCAAGATGGGTTATTAGAGCAGAAACTGAATTACAGAGAATTACAATGGATGCTACCAGAATGAGTCAACATCTGGAGGAAACAATTGACAATTTTGAAAAGCAAAAGAAAAGGGCATAAAGAATATATTTTCAGCATTTATAACAATTGAAATGCTATTCCATGGCAAAGCTTTAGAAGTCTACACTATTAAAATATACAGAAGATTGATGAAGAAGAAGATAATAGAGATTTTTCAGAGCTCTCTTTGCCCACCTGACTATTCAACACATTTAGATATTGTTTGAGCAAACTACAAATCCCCTCTTCAGATATCTGTATCTGCCAACTGAGTATCTGGAACAGCACAGCAGATTCCCACCAGTCGGGGTTAAGAAAAGAACAAGATGATGATGAAGAGGATGATGATGAATTAGAAGGTATAGAGGAAGAAAATTAATTTTACACATGCTTTTTAAATTTCCCTCAAAATCATCAAAACTTTGATTTAGATTGTCAATTATTAAAATTTTAAAACTAGGCAACAGGAAACTAACTTATACACACACACACACACACACACCATTAAAACATATTTCAGGGGCAGTTAGGTGGCTCAGTGAATAGAGCATCGGCCTTGGAGTCGGAAGGACCTGATTTCAAATCTGGCCTTAGACACTTGACACACTTACTAGCCATGTGACTTTGGGCAAGTCACTTAACCTCAATTGCCCTCCCCCCAAAAAATATTTCAAAGAACCTAAAGTTTTAAAAAGCAAAGGGCTTAGGGACAACCAGGTGGCCGCAGTGAGTAAGAGTGCCGGCCCCAGCAACAGGAGACATGGGATCAGTTCAAGCCTCAGATACTCGGCACCCACACAGAAATAACTGTCTGGGTAACCTTGAGCAAGTTACTTAACCCCGATTGCTTAAAAAAAAAGCAAAGGGCTTTTTAGGAATTATCCTCAGAATGGAATGTGATTAAAGGAAATTTCTATAGCCCCAACATTAAGTTGCTAAAATAAAATTTAAAATATACCACTAGTTTAATTCTTTTATCCAAGGTTATGATATTTGTTTAAATAATCATCTTGAAAGCTGTCTTTCAAATGTTGTCGTATCACATAGAAAAATGACAACTGCCAAAAGAACTATATCACTTTCTCTTGATTTTGAATATAGGTAGCAATTTCCTTGTCTTCATTAAAAAATATTGTATCAGTTAAAAATCCTTCAGAATCATTCTGACAAATTAATAACATTCTGTGATTAATACTTAAATGCAATTGTTTTACTTATTATCTGCCAAGTCAGATCTACCTAGTTAACACCTTAATAATCAAAAGAGCATAATAGTCTTCATGTTAGTTCCAGTGGTAGAGGAGCCAGCGCCGCAGTTACCGCCACCTCGGGGATTTCTGGCTCTTTTCTCTCCGCCTTAAATTCGGGTGACTTTGAAGAATAATCAAAAGCAGCAAAAGCCAACGCTATCAGGCCAGTGTTATAAAACTAGAAAAAGAGATGAAAAAGAGAGGTTCGACCCTACTCAGTTTCAGGACTGTATTATTCAAGGTTTAACTAAAACTGGCACTGATTTGGAAGCAGTAGCAAAATTTCTTGATGCTTCTGGGGCAAAACTTAATTATCGCGGATATGCAGAAACACTCTTTGACATTCTGGTGACTGGTCATGCTGGCCCCAAGTGGTACACTGGCAGATGACATGATGCGCACAGATGTCTGTGTATTTGCAGCACAAGAAGACCTAGAGACCATGCAAGCCTTTGCTCAGGTATTCAACAAGTTAATCAGGTGATACAAATACGTTGAAAAGGGATTTGAGGAAGAAGTTAAAAAGCTGCTGGTATTCTTAAAGGGTTTTTCAGAGTCTGAGAGGAACAAATTGGCCATGTTGACTAGGGTTCTTCTGGCCAGTGGGACACTTAATGCATCCATTCTTAACAGCTTTTATAATGAGAATTTGGTTAAAGAAGGTGTTTCAGCGGCCTTTGCTGTAAAGCTGTTTAAATCATGTATAAATGAAAAAGATATCAATGCAGTAGCTTCTAGTCTTTGAAAAGTCAGCATGGACAACAGACTGATGGAACTTTTTCCTGCTAACAAAGTGTTGAGCATTTCACAAAATATTTTACTGAAGCAGGTCTAAAAGAACTTTCTGAGTATGTTTGGAACCAGCAAACCATAGGAGCTCATAAAGAGTTACAGAAAGAACTTCAAGAAGAGATGTCACGTGGCAATCCATTTAAGGATATAATTTTCTATGTCAAGGAGGAGATGAAGAAAAACAATATCCCAGAACAGATTGTTATAGGTATAGTCTGGTCAAGTGTGATGAGCAGTGTGGAACGGAACAAAAAGGAGGAGGTGGTAGCAGAGCAAGCCATCAAGCATTTGAAGCAATATAGCCCTCTACTTGCTGCCTTTACCACTTGAGGTCAGTCTGAGCTGACTCTGTTATTGAAGATTCAGGAGTACTGTATGAAAACATTCACTTCATGCAAGCCTTCCAGAAAACTGTGGTGCTTTTTTATAAAGCTGAAGTCTTGAGTGAAGAGCCCATTTTGAAGTGGTATAAAGATGCACATGTTGCAAAGGGGAAAAGTGTCTTTCTTGAGCAAATGACAAAATTTGTAGAGCATTCAGCTCAAGAATGCTGAAGAAGAATCTGAGTCTGAAGCAGAAGAAGGTGACTGAATTGTGAAACAACAAGCTCAGTAAAGCAAACAGGAATTGTAGATAAAATGTCATGTCTCATGTGTCCTGGTTCTTACATCTTCCTACCTCCCTGTATCAAGCATGATATAAGGGCTTTCATGGCAAATTAATTTTAACTGTTTTCTATGGTTACTGAAAAATGTTGGGTTTAGTTTTTAAAACCATGTTTCAAGTAGCTACAGGAGCTGTAGATTTGAATCTAATGTTGCATTAGTCTTTTCAGTTATCTTCTGCCTCCTGTATTTTCTACTGTAATAATGTAATTTAAGGCCTTCCACAATGAACAATTCATTTTATCCCTGGGTTTTTCTATAAACAGTTTATAAGACATGATTTGGTCAAAAACAATTTGTTATGGAAATTCTGTTTGCAAATTAAACTGTACAAGTATCCAAAAAAAAGTGAATAATAACCAAAATAATTAGAAGGCTAAGGAAATTGGTTGTGTTTTTATTTATTCCATGAAAATCAAAGGGGATAAGGATGTTGATTGGTGAAAAAAATGGGGCAGCCTTTGTGAGTTTCAAATAACAATTATTACAATGTGTGATTCTGACTTTAGAGAGTCTTCTGTTATCTATAGGGGCAAGGCATAAGCCAATAGAAAAAATAAAGAAAGTCTGAAATTGCATTAGGATTTCTAAGTACTAAAATTTATTCTTATTATTAATTACTGGTTCTTCTACCCAGAAATATCAGGTTGGAGACATTTGAATCTTAGGACTTTTGTATGTCTGTGTCATTTTTTCACTTCCAGGATTTCCTTCTAAGAAATCATTTGTAATCTTCATATTATTTATTGATTCAGAAAAAAGCATATTTTACTAATTGTGGAATTTATTTTATTTGGAATGTCAGAAAACCAACTATTCACATCACATAAACATAAAGACTTTACAGAAATAAAAAAAAAATAAACACCCATGTCTTTTGCAGGCAGAAAGAAAAAAAAACTCTTTACATTCCAAGAAGAATCAGTCAGAATAGCATCAGATAGTTTATTTTCTATAAGAAATAAAAGTTGAAGGTGTCTAGGTGGCACAGTGAATAGAGCACCAACCCTGGAGTCAGGAGGTCCTGAGCTCAAATATAGCCTCAGACACTTAACCTTTACTAGCCGTGTGACCTTGGGCAAGACACTCAACCCCAATTGCCCTACCTCCCCCACTCCAAAAAGCAAAAAAAAAAAAGAAATAAAAGAAAAAGTTTATAATATGGTACTCTGGAAAGTAAAAACAGACTGACTACCATCCTCCCCACAAAGAAAAACCCTTATCCTGAACTGAGCCTAAAGAGCAATGAAAAAAAAAAGTCATTCAACACAAGTAAGAATTCAAGTAACTCCTTCAAAAGAATGTGTAAGTAGGATATTCACCATGCATCGAGGTGTCACAGTGGATAGAGTGCAGGATGTAAAGTCAGGAAACCTGACTTCATCTCCTGACTCAGACATTTGCTGACTATGTGACCTGAACAATTTAAACTATTAGTCTCAGTTTCCTCATCTGTAAAATGGAGATAATATTAGCATCTCATTCAGAGTTGTTGTGAGGATCAAATAAATTAACATATATAAAGTACTTTGTAAATCTTAAAGATATATGTAAATAACCCAAATTGACTATATAGAAGAAAATTACTTTCAGATAGTAATAAAGTCAAATCATCCTCATCATTTGGCAAAACTTATATACCATAATAAGCTCAAAATGGATATGTCTCTATTCCCTGAATGTAAAAATTTTGTGTGTGTGTGTGTGTGTGTGTGTGTATGTGAGAGAGGGAGAGAGAAAAAGAGAGAGAGAGAGAGACAGACAGAGAACGTTTCACAACCGTGACTTAGTCAAAGAATTTTTAAAGAAATAAGAAAGATTTAAAAAAGAATTTCAAGTCAGTAATATTTAAAATTTTTTTTCAATGTAATTTTTTTTTCAAATGCTTTATTAAGTTCTGGTTTACATCATTTATTTCCACCAGATTTTGAGTTACAAATATTCTCTCTGTTTTTCGTCTACCCACCGCCCCAAAGTAGTGGTCTCACAGGATATCCCCTCCTCCAATCTGCTCTCTCCCATATCTTTCTCCCATACCTCCTTTGACTTTTCCAGTAGGGTATGGTGGATTTGTATGCCCCAGTGCCTGTATATCTTATTTCCCAATGACATGTAAAATAATATTAATAATATATATATAAACATTTGACATTAAAACTTTGAATTCCAGATTCTTTCACTTCCTCCTTTGTCACCCACCCTTACTGGGACAATAAGCAATTCAGTATAGGTTGTACATGTGTAGCTATGCAAAACATTTTCATAGTAGATATATTGTAAAAGACTGACTATATTCCCCCCCCCATACTACCTCCCACTTGTTGTATTCTCTACTTTGATCCTGTCCCTTTTCAAAAGTGGGTGTTTCTGACTTCCTTCCCTCCCAGCCTGCCCTCCTTTCTACCATCCCCCCTCTCATCCCCTTCCCCCCTGCTGTCCTGTAGGGTGAGATACTCTATTTAGTATGTATGTCATTCCCTCCCTGAGCCAAATTCGATGAGAATAAGGGTGACCCATTCCCTTTTGCCTTCCTGTTCTTCCCCTCCATTGTAACCATTTCCCTTGCCTCTTGATATGAGATAGTTTACCCCATTCTGTCTCTCCCCATCTCCTCTCATTATATTCCTCTCTCACCTCTTAATTTCACCTTTTAAGTATCATCTCTTCCTATTAAATTGGTCCTGTGCCCTCTATCTATATATACCTGTAAACATATATACACACAATCACATATGTAATCATATGCTCATATACCCTCCTATATAGACATATTATCTATATCTATCTATCTATCTATCTGTCTATCTATCTATCTTTCTTTCTTTCTTTCAACTATTTTCATACTGAGAAAAGTTTCATCAGTTACAATTATCATTTTTCCATGTAGGAATGTAAATAGTACAACTTTGATTTCTTTTCCCTGTTTACCTTCTCATGCTTCTCTTACTTGTTGTATCTGAATGTTAAATTTTCATTTCAACTCTGGTTTTTTCATCGAGAATACTTGAAAGTCCTCTATTCCACTAAATGACCATATTTCCACCTGAAACATGATATTCAGTTTTGCTGGGTAAGTGATTCTTGGTTTTAATCCCAGCTAATTTGACCTCTGGAATATCATATTCCAAGCCCTTCGATCCTTTGGTGTAGAAGCTGCAAGATTCTGCATTATCCTGATTGTGTTTCCACAATATTCAAATTGTTTCTTCCTGGCTGCTTGTAATATTCTCTCCTTGATCTTGGAATTTTGGAACCTGGCCATAATATTCCTAGGATTATCTTTTTGGAATATTTTTCAGGAGGTGACCAGTGGATTCTTTCAACCTCTATTTTGCCCTCTGGTTCTAAAACATCAGGGCAGTTTTCTTTGAGAATTTCTTGGAGGATGATTTCTAGGTTCTTTCTTTGATCATGGCTTTCAGGTAGTCCAATAATTTTTAAATTATCTCTCCTGGATCTATTTTCCAGGTCAGTGGTTTTTCCCATGAGATATTTCACATTGCCTTCCATTCTTTCATTTGTTTGGATCTGTTTAACCACATCTTGATTTCTTGTAAAGTTACTAGTTCCATTAGCTCCAATCTAATTCTGAAGGAATAATTTTCCTCAGTGAGCTTTGGAGATTCTTTTTCCATCTGGCAAATTTGGCTTTTTAAGGCTTTCTTCTCCTCATTGCCTTTTTGAGCCTCTTTTGCCATTTGAGTTGGTCTATTTTTTAAGGTGTTATTTTCCTCAGTCAGGCTGTTGACTCTCATTTCATAATTTTCTTGCATCATTCTCATTTCTCTTCCCAGTTTTTTCTCCACTTCTCTTATTTACTTCTTAAAGTCCTCTATGTAACCAGCTAGCATTTTTCTTTGAAGCTTTTGGTGCAGGAGTTCGGACTTCACTGCCTTCCTCCTATTCCATGCTTTGATCCTTTTTGTCACCAAAATAGGAGTGTTTACACTCTGGGTTGCTCTATTTATTTGGCTTCCATTGCCTGCTCATGTCTCCACTCAATCACTTGACCCCTGGCCTTTTTTCAACAATAGGATTCTGGCACCAGACAGGGGAGCTTCATTCCAAATGCTGGGGTTTTCTCAGTTGCTGAAGGTATTAGTTGAGTGCCCTCTCTGAAGCCTCCAAATGCTCCGGGAAGCTGGTTGCCAGCTGGCCTTACACCCCTGGATCTCCACCCTATACAACAATCTAGATCCAAGCATGTTAAAACAAGAGAAATTACCCCTCAGACTGGTTGCTTGGTCCCCCTACACTCTGCAGGCCAGGAGCTGAAGCTGCCACATGGGGGCAGCTGCACAGCTGGGGTGCCTCCATGGCTTCTCACCCCAGGGGCAAAGCCCGACTGCACTCCCAACTATTGGATCCCAAAGTCCACACTGCCTTGACCTTTCACTTTGTCCTTTGCATCTATGTGTTGATAATTCTGTAAACTGCCACAGTTGCTGGTGATCTGAAGTCCCTCCAGCTGGTGGTTGTTCAGGTCTGCCCTGGGGCTAAAACCTCGGGTTTGCGTGGGGCTCTGCTAGGCTCCCAGAGCACCGCAATGGCCAATTTCTGCTGGCCTCCCAGGCTGTCCTCAATGGGAGGTTAGCTTCTCTGTTTCATTTTGTGGGTTCTGTAGCTCTAAAGTTTGTTCAGATTTCCCTTTTACATGAATTGAGGGGGGTGGAAGCCAGAGCCCCTCAGAAGTCCTGTTTCTACTCCACCATCTTGACTCTGCCTCCCAAGTCAATAAGATTTAAAGCTTTTGCATGAATAAAATCAACGGTGATAGAACAAGATGAGTCATTTGGGGTAAAATCATACTTGAATCAAATATCCGTAATAAACATTTGATATCAAAGAAATATAGGAAAATTACACACACACACACACACACACACACACACACACACACACACACACCTGTGGTTCAAATCCTTCCTCTGTACTTAACTACCTGTGTGACACTGGCCATCATCTCATTTCCTTCTATACTATCTCACTTGGTAAGATGGATTCAATTGTTATATCTTTGTATATGGTTTCCAAATGTATATATCTAGTCTTATAATCCCTCTTGAATTACCCATCACCTTTTGAACACCTGAATTTGATGTCTTGTAAGTCTCTCAGAGAGCTAGTTAGCTTTTTTTCCAAAACCTTCCCATCTTCCTAACCTCCTTATTTCTTTTGAGGGCACTATCATTCTCCCAGTTAATCAACTTTGGATCACAAATTTCTCTACCTTGCTCATCCTGCATAGCCAATTAATTGCCAAATCTTGTCATTTTTACTTTCATACTATCTCTAGTGTAAAAGTCTCCTTCATTCTATTAATACAACCATTATTCTAGTATTTCCCCTCATCAACTTTCATGTGATTTATTTCAAAAACTTTCTCACCACTCTTTCTGGTGAGAAAGAGAGAGACAGGGAGAGAGAGAGAGAGAGAGAGAGAGAGAGAGAGAGAGAGAGAGA
>NW_027187367.1:2201817-2277562 GCF_028583685.1 Petaurus breviceps papuanus
AGAGAGAGAGAGAGAGAGAGAGAGAGAGACAGAGACAGAGACAGAGACAGAGAGAGAGAGAGACAGAGAGAGAGAGAGAGACAGAGACAGACAGACAGACAGACAGCCAAACAGAGAGACATACAGAGAGAGAGCCAAACAGAGAGACAAAAAGAGACATAGAGACAGAGAGAGAGAATGAAAGAAACAGAGAGACAAAGAACCTTTCATGACTATGACTAGGTAAGTCTCACCACCCTCCAACATATCCTCCATTTAACTGCCAAAGCAATTTTTCCAAAGATTAGGTCTGTCTGTACCACCCTCCTGCTCAGTGAACTTCAGTGGTTCCTTATTAGCTCTAGGATCAAATATAAACTCCTCTGTTTGTCATTTAGAGGTCTTCATAGTTTGTCCCTTTAATATTTTTCTGGGCACTCAACTATCCAGATGCATTGGACTACTTCTGCCCCTCAGTCATGAAACTCCATCTCCTTCCTTTGTTCATTTATACTGACTGTTCCCCATGCCTGGAAATCTATGCTTCCTCACATCTTCCCTAATTTTTGTCAGATTCTTTTAAGATCCAGATCAAGCACCAGTACAGTAAACTTTGTTCAGTGTCCTCAGTTACTAATGCAGAAACACTCTAAAGTTATCTCTAATGTAGTCTCTATATACCTTATACAATTGATCCTCAATATTCACACATTAAACTTTCATGCCTTCAAATATTCATGTGATGCTATTAGTAATCTCATTTTCACTTTTGAGTTGGCAAATACATACCAACTACATAGCAACTATATAACTGAAAATGCAGTTATGCACATTAGAGAGAAAAATGATGCTTCATGAGTCTTGTTAAACCTGTCATTATAGAATAAAGAATTTCCCATGTATTCATTGCTTATTTTAATTTTTGCCTTTGAAATTCAAATTTTGTGTTATAATTAGAGCCCTGAAAGGTAGTGCAAGTCATTTTTACCTCTAAGTACAAGAATGCATAGTGTTAACTAATTGATAATTCCTTATATCTGCAAAAAAGGAAGGTATTTATGGTACTGTAGATTTCATGTGTTATGAAAAGTGAATATTGTCAGAAATCAATTTTTTTATTGAGTTCTTAGCACAAAAGTTCACAGAATTCTAGGAAATTACTAGAGAGAAATGTTTTGTTTATTACCAGTTTTATTTTGTGTACTGCATGTTTTGGGTTACTTCATAGTTACTGTGTTAAGAAAAGTGCACATTATCAGAATTAATGTTTTGTTGTAAAGAATTATATGCAGAAACATGTATTTTCAGCACTCTCTAGTGAAAGGTTATAGTTTTTTTTGGTGGTCACAGGAACATAACCCCCATTTTCCATAGGTACTATGTATCAATACTTGGATTTTTTATTTTTGTTCCATTTTCTAGGAATGTTACCCGCCTCCCCCCCCCCAAGAAAGGTGAAGATTAACAATATGGACCTATTTAATTTGCATGTTGTCTCCCTCAGTAGAATGTACACGAAGCAGAAGATACATAAAGGTGTGGACTATTTTTTTTCTTTCTTGGTATTCCCATTTTTTAGCACAATTATGGCCATAGTAAGCACTTTATATTTCCCAACTTTTTGACCTCTCCATGCTTTAGCTTCCTCCACTGTAAAATTACAGGGTTGTACTAGATCAACCAGTCAATTGAAATGCATGTATCAATGGCTTACTATAGGCCAAAAATTTCCTAAGCACTAGGTGTGCAAAGAGGAAAACATCCTCTTTCCTCAGGGAATTTACCTTCAAATGGAGAAGACTATACAAAATATATGGAAAGTAACCTTAAAAGTGGAGTTCTTAACCTTTTTCTGTGTCAGGAACCCCTTTGGAAATCTGGTGAAATACATCTGTTGCAGCATCATTCCGCCAAAAACAGCAGCTATTAACTTTTTGACTCATTTCAATATGACATGTTGGAAATTTTTTGTTAAATCTGATTTTCCCCAAAAGTGAAGAATTGACTTTAGAGATAGAAATGTTAGGTAGGAGTATGGGGAGAGAGGAGAAGTGACCACTTTATCTTAGAGTTTATGATAGAGAAGAAAAGAAAAGTTGAACATAATTTGATGGGTAATGGATTGGCTAGATTATCTAAGATGGGGTCACTCACATGAGAGACCCTGGGGCCATATTTCTGGGAGACAGGAGAACTGGCACATACCTAAATATGATACCTGTCATGTATTTAGGAGTAGCCTCTTTCTATTGGTTGCATAGCTAGAAATGCCTACATCTTAAAATATGCCTAATGGAGCACAATTTCTCTTTATAGCACATGGGCTTGGGCTGAAAGACTCATTTATTCTGACCAAGCAATGACTAGGGGAAGGGTGGGGGCTTAAGAGCCACCTGACCTTTCCCTACCTCAAGTCATGTGATGTTTGATTATGGGAAAAGCTAGAAACAAAAAAAAATGGAGATTTTGAAAAAGAGAAAGAGTCTGAATTTAGTTATTTTTGGGAAAAAGAAGAGACTCGAAGAAAAGATTAGAAAAGTCTTTGTATGAATTGATGAGAAAAGAAAGTAGAGCTATTTAATTCTTATTTTGCTTCTGTTTTCCTTGCAAAAACAGCATAATCTCTAGACTGAAAATGACAGGAAAAAATTGGCTTTGTAATTTTAACTCTAGGGCCACTAGCTGTTATGATAGATAAAGCACTGAGCCTGGAGTCAGGAAGATCTGAGTTCAAATCCAGTCTCAGTCACTAATTGTGTGACCTTGAGCAAAACACCCTGCTTGTCTCAGTTTTTTCATCTGTAAAATGAGCCAGAGAGGATATGCCAAACAACTGAAGTATCTTTTCCTAGAAAATCCCAGATTTTAAGTTTAATCCAACAAGCATTTATTTTCTCTCCCAGTGCCCCATCCCAATTTAAAAGAAAAATGTGTATAACAAGCAAAAAAAAAAAAAACAAAACCTCACATTACCCATATTTAAAAATGAGTGTTTCATTCTGCATCTTGAATAAATCACCTCTGCCAGAAGGTGGGTAACATATATCATCATCAGTCATATAGAATGTGGCCAGGTCATTGAGAAACATTAAGTGTTTCAAAGTGTTTTATCTTTATAATGTCACTGTTATTTTATACATTGCTCCATTCATTTCACTCATTTAACTTTTCTTTGGCTCCTAACAGTCTTCCCAGATTTTTTTCACCTAGCTATTTCATCATTTCTTATGGCACAATAGTAGTATATTATATTTATATACTCATAATTTCATCAACCATTTCCCACTTGATGTATGTTTCCTTAGTTTCCAGTTCCATGCCACTATATTTGTATATGACTCATTTCCCTTTTTCCTTGATCTCATTGGAATATAAGCATAGTAAAAGTTTTCCTGGGTCAAAGAGTAAACAAAAATTAGTAACCTTTTTTTTGAGGGTGTAATGGGAATGTAAATTTTTAAAATCTTCCCTGTACATGGCTAAAGTGCACCTGGAGCCTGGGGTGGGAGGCTTGTTTTTCAGTAGATACTTTTTGATTGGCCAGTGGGTCCAGAAGGTTGTTACATTCTCTGAGCCAGTAGCAGGCTGTATAAACCCTGATTTGAGGCTTTGTTTTGGGGCTTACTTTGAGAAGTGTTCTGTGATTCGATCAGATGAGACTCTGGGAAGCTTTTGTTGAGAGCCCCCAGGCTTTGAAAAACCCAGATGTTGATGAAACGCAGATGTTGATTTGGTATGGATGTAATGGTTGGACAGAAAGTTTGGAAACTGTCTACTTGATCTGTTTCTCTGTCTTGATAGTTCTGTCTGTATATTCTGAAGTTCGGGGTGCTGACCTTTTCTCTCTGAACTAGGTAAATGATACATATTTGACTGATCAAAGTAAGCTTGTTAACCCATTTTGAGTTGCTTTCCTTTAGCAAAGCAGATCTAAGCAGCCACCCTAGGGACTCTGGGGTGCTTGCTGCTACAGAGGGGAGGCATAATACCAAATTGTTTTTTTCAAAATGGCAGTTCTAATCTGCAATGCCACCAACATTAATATACTGGTTTTCCTAGAGTCGTAACATTTGCCATCTTCCTTTATTACAGTTGATTTTACCAATCTAATTGATATGAAGTGGAGCCTCAGAGGTATATTTCTCTAATTATTAGTAACTTGAAACTTTTTTTTCATGGACGTATTGATAACTTGTATTTCTTCCTTTGAAAATTGTCTCTTCATAAAGTCATTTAACAATTGGCATATAGGTCTGATTCTTATCAGTTTGAATCAATTAACTTATACAAAGTATCCCATAAGCCTTACTGCAGTTTTAATAGCTTAAACAGCTTAAAACTATTTTAAGCCTTAAGTTAAAAACAGCACTAAGACTTTGAATTTAGAAGAATACCTTGTATATCTTAGAAATGAGACTTTTACCAGGGAAATTTACTACAAATATCACCTTCTCCACTTCATTGAAATAAAATGGTTAGTAATGTGCTAAAGTAATTAGTATACCAAAAATAAATGGGATAGCAAAGAGCACTCAGGTGCTCTTTCAAAATCATGTCACATAAGCCAAAAGAAATATATTTTCAGGTACCAAAAGAGCTGATATATCTTGTCATGAATACATGAAAAAACATGAATGCTTATTACATGCCTGGCTATGTCCAAAGAGCTGAGGATAATAATGTAAAAGAGAGTCAGTCTCTTCCTTGAAGATTTTATATACTGGATAGATACAGCATTTATTAATTACTTATTGTGTTCTAGGAACTGTCCTAAGCACCAGAATACAAATAAAAAATGATGGTCCCTTTTCTCAAGGAATTTACATTCTAATATGGGAATTGAAGACATAAAGGGGAGCTGGAAAATGGAAGTGGGGGTTAAACAAGCACTCTGGAAGGACGATGTGGGGAAAGGAGGACTAAGGTACCTATGTAGTGGAGAAGCTGCTGGTATAGAGCTGGAAGAGTCCAGAGAGTGAATTGAGCTGGGAGTGAGTTGAGTATGACTGGGGCCTTGTAATGGGAATGGGAATTTGAAGATATTCTCTTCTCCTTAATAGACCTAGGAGGAAGTTTGAAGACCTCCTCTGCTTTGAAAGTAAACTCTGCCCCTTAATAGGCTGAATGTAATCACATGGAGCCTGTGGTGGGAGGAATTTTGCTGAAGGGAAGCAGAGCCCAAAGGAAGCTAGTTCAGAGTTAACCAGGACATTGGCAGAGAGAGAGAGGACACTCATTAAGGAGCTAGAAAGGTTTATTCGATTGTGGGAAAGCGTATTGCTTTGTGGGAAGGCTGAAGGATGGCATGGCTCTCAGTGATATTATGACTTATGAATATTTTTGGTATCATGATAGAATAAGCTTACAGGTTTGGGGATTTGGTTTTCTGGTGTCTAAAATAAATCCTTCAGTTCTATCTGCTATCTGGAGAATCTGGTACATTTTATGATCAAACATCATGCCATACTTACAGTCATGGTCTTTATCATGATCATGGGTGCTGTAAGTATTGCATTGGTGCTGCAGGCCTATAATGAAATCCTAATTCTTGCCAGCCAGGAACTCACCAATCAACCAGACATTAGGTTAGGGATAACTAAAAGGAGGAAACAACATATATAAGGGAAAGGACTACCCCAACACCCTGAGCCAGTCACAGTTCTACTGTTATAATACTATTAAAATAATGGCTAATAAGCTAATAGAAAAAGAAACAATAACAAGAGATAGAGAAAGAAAGAGATAGAGACTAGATGAACATGCAGAATAAGGCATGCCAACAAAACCTTATTCTCATGTTTATCACATACTGACCGTTTAAATGAGGGGAATGTTGTAGCTTCACATTACTTAGATATTAGAAAAACATTTGATAAAGTCTCTCTGTCTATTCTTATGAAAAATATGAAGAAATGTGGTCCAAAGAAGAGTGAACTTTATTTGGATTTAGGATCTCATTGAATGGTAACTGTTATGGATCCTCTCCCTTAAATCTTCTCTTTTGTAGGTTAAACATAACAAGTTCCTTCAAATGGTTGCTCTCCTCTGTACATTCTCTAGCTTATCAATGGTCTTTTTAAACCAATGATGCCTAGAACTGAACAGAATTTTTTTTTTGAGGGTGGAGGGCAGGGCAATTGGGTTTAAGTGACTTGTCCAAGGTCACACGGCTAGTTACTGTTAAGTGCCTGAGGCCGGATTTGAACTCAGGTCCTCCTGACTCCAGGGCTAGTGCTCTATTCACTGTGCTACCTAACCACCCCAGAACATAACATAATATTATAAATAAGGTCTGACAGACTTGGCAGAACACAATATTGTTATCACTTTACTCTTCCTGGAAAGTATGCTACACAAGGCTCCATTAGATTTTTTGGGTTAAGGCATTACACTGTTGCATTTTCTTGAGCTTGGATTCCACTACAATCATGGATCTTTTTCAAAACAGCAATTGTCTATCCAGGACTCTCTCATCTTGTCCTAATGAAGTTGAATCTTCATAAATTTACATTTATCTGTATTGAGTTTCATTGTATTAAATTTAGATAAATACTCTAGCCTGTCAAGATCTTTTTAGCTTCTTACTTTGTAATACAATGTGTTACTTATCTGTCTAGCTTTATTTATTTGGAAATTTAATGAAAATGTCATTTATTATTCAAGTCATTAGCAAAAATGTTAAACAGCACAGGGCCAAGCACAGATCTCTGCTGTACTCACTGGATACCTCCTCCCCTCTTGACATTGAGTAGTCAATCAATAAACATTTATTAGGTATCTGCTCTGTGCCAGGCACAATGTTAGGTTCTGAGAATACAAAGAAAAAGTGAAAGAGAGTTTATGTAGTGTGGGACCTGGGTTGATGAAGATAGGAGGTTAAATTCTACTTTAGACATTTACCAGCTGGATAATCTGAAAAAAGGCACTTAACCTCTCTCAACCTCAGTTTTCTCATCTGTAAAATGGGGCTGATGAAGTAGTACTTATTTTATGAGCATGAAATGAGGTAATATATATATATATATATAAAGGTCTTTGAAAACCTAATTTCAAGCAGTAGAGCCAAGATGGTGGTGTAAAAGCAGGAACTTGCTTCAGCTCCCACTTCAACCACTTTCAATATCTATAAAAAATGACTCTGAACAAATCTTAGAGCTACAGATCCCATAAAGTAAAAGAGAGAACCATATCTCCTAGTGAAGGCAGCCTGGTAGGCTTACAGGAAGAGTCTATCACAACGATCTGGGAGCCAATCATAGTCCCATGTGAGCTGCACTGGCCCAGACATGAGACCCAGACTGGCCAGAACAGATTTCAGGAGAGTGAATCTCCATCAGCTGTGGCAGTTTTCAGACTTTTCAACACATAAATTCCAAAGAGAAAGTCAAAGGTCAGTAGGGAACTTTACTGGAGTTTCAGTAGAACTGGGTGAGAGAAAAACATGGCCCAGCCCCTGCCCGTGGGGTGGCAGAAGTGGGGGGCAGTGTGGTGGCTGCAGCTACTGCCATGTGGCTGCCTCTGGAGCTCCTGGCCTGCTGATCATAGGGGACCAAGTGACCATTCATATGGTAATTACTCTTCCTTTAACCTTCTTGGATCAGGGTCACAGTCTTGGATGGTGGTCCTTCAGTGAGGAATACAAGTGTACCAGAGCTTGTGGTGGCTGTTGAGGGGGTGTCCTCTTCATAACTCTGACAAGAGCACTGACAACTGCAAAAAGCCCAGCTATTTGGGACACAGCTGTCTCCACTCTGGAAGCAGAGTTCTACCATGGCAAAGAGCTCAAAAGTCAAGTAATTGGCTCACAAGATGAGCAAACAGAGTAAGCCCAATCAGATGATAGAATCTTTTTTGGGGACAGAAAGGATCAAAACATGGAACCAGAAGAAGATAAAGAAGTCAAAACTCCTGCATCAAAAGCTTCCAAGAAAATATGAACTAATTGCAGGCTGTGGAAGAGCTCAAGAAGGATTTTGAAAATCAAGTAAGAGAAGTGGATGAAAAATTGGGAAGAGAAATGAGAATGATGTAAGAAAATCATGAAAAGCAAGCAATAGCTTGACTTAAAAATAGACAAACTCAAATGGCAAAAGAGGTCCAAAAAGCCAAGGAGGAGAAGAATGCCTCAAAAAATCAAATTGGCCAGATGGAAAATGAATTTCAAAAACTCACTGAAGAGAATAATTATTTCAAAATCAGATTGGAGCAAAGGGAAAATAATGACTTTATGAGAAATCAATATACTATAAAACAGATCCAAAAAAATGAAAAAAATATAAGTCAATGTGAAATATCTCTTTGAAAAAAACCACTGATGTGGAAATACATCCAGGAGAGATAATATAAAAATTATTGGACTACCTGAAAGCCACGATCAAAGAAAACAGCCTAGAAATCATCCTTGAAAAAATTCTTGAGGAAAATTGTCTTGTTATTCTGGAACCAGAAGACAAAATGGAAATTCAAAGAACACCAATCGCCTCTTGAAAAAGGTCCCAAAAAGAAAATTCCAAGGAATATTATAGCCCAATTCCAGAGTTCCTAGGTCAAGGGGAAAATATTACAAGCTGTCAGGAAGAAACAATTTGAGTATTGTGGAAACCCAATCAGGATAACACAAGATCTAGCAGCTTCTACATTAAGGGATCAAAGGACTTGGAATATTATATTACTGAGGTCACAGAGCTAGGATTAAAACCAAGAATCACCTACCCAGCAAAACTGAGTATGGTGCTTCAGGGGAAAATATGGTCACTCAATGAAATAGAGGACTTTCAAGAATTATTTTTTTTCTTTTCTTTTTTTTTAATTTTTCTTTTCTTTTATTAATTTGTTTGTTTCCTTTTAGTTTACAGAATTCAATTCCACAATTCCTTGAGTTTCACATTTTATCCCCCTCCTTCCCCTCCCCCCCACCATGGTGGCTTATAGTCAAGTATAGGATCTGTAAATACTTTCACATTATACATTAGTCAGGTTATAAGGATGGGTTGTACCAGAAGAATGAAAAATGGTAAAGAGGACATAAAACCAAATAAGAGAAGGAAAAAGATCAGGTATTTTGCTTCCACCTGGATATGAACTTAATTTTTTCTAGTTCTTTCTCTGGATGCACATATTTCTCTCCATCATGAGTCTTTTGGGATTGACTTATATCACTGCATTGCTGAGAAGAGTCAAGTCTATCAAAGTTGGTCATCACACATATGTTGTGTCTGTAATTGTGTACAAATTTCTCCTGGTTCTACTCTTCTCACTCAGCATCAGTTTGTATAAGGCTCTCCAGGTAAATATGAAGACTGTCTGCTCCTCGTTTCTTATAGCACAAGAGTATTCCACAACATGCATATACCACAACTTGTTCAGCCATCCCCCAATTGATGGGCACCCCCTTCATTTCCAATTCTTTGCTACCACAAGAAGAGCTGCTATAAACATTTTTGTACATATGGGTCTTTCTCTCATTTCTATGATCTCTTTGGGATATGACCCTAGGAGTGGTATTGCTGGATAAAAGGGTATGAAAGTATTTATAGCCCTTTGGGCATAATTCCAAATTGCTCTCCAGAAAAGCTGGATCAGTTCACAACTCCACCAGCAATGCATTAGTGTTCCAATTTGCCCACATCCTCTCCAGCATTTGTCATTTTCCTGTTTTGTCATCTTAGCCAATCTGACTGGTGAGATGTGGTACCTCAGAGTTGTTTGGATTTGCATTTCTCTAATCAATAGTGAATTAGAGCATTTCTTCATGTGCTTATAGATATCTTTAATTTCTTTCTCTGAAAACTGCCTGTGTTCAAAAGACCCTGAAAACTGACCATTTATCAATTGGAGAATGACTTGTATTCTTATAAATTTGACTCAATTCTCTGTATGTTTTAGAAATGAGTCCTTTGTCAGAGACATAGGTTGTAAAGATTCTTTCCCAATTTCCCACCTCCCTCTTAATCTTGGTTACATTGGCTTTGTTTGACTTTCAAGAATTCTTGATGAAAAAACAGAGATGAAGAGAAAATTTGACTTTCAAATACAAGAAGCAAAAGAAGCAGGAGAAGGTAAACAGGAAAAAGAAATCATAAGAAACTTATTACAGTTAAACTATTTACATTCCTACATGGAAAAACAATAATTTTATCTCATGAGGCTTTTCTAAATATGAGTACAGTTGAAGGGAATATATATATAAGCATACATACATATTTATGTATGTATAGGAGGGTATATGTGTGTATAAATATATATGTGAATGTGTGTATGTGTGTGTACATGTATTCATAGACAGAGGGCACAGGATGAGTTGAATATGAAAGGATGATAACTAAAAAATAAAATTAAGAGATGAGAGAGAAATACATTGGGAGAAGGAGCAAGGGAGAGATAGAATTATCTCATGAAAAAGAGGTGAGAGAAAACTGTTACAATGGAGGGGAAGAGCAGGAAGGTGAAAGGGAATGGGTCAACCTTACTCAGAATTTGAATTAAGGAGGGAATAATATACACACTTAATTGGGTATCTTACCCTAGAGGAAAGTGGGGGTGAAGGGGATAAGAGGGGGGGATGATAGAAAGGAGGGTAGATTGGGAGAGAGGATAGTTAGAAGCAAACACTTTTGAAAAGGGATAAGGTCAAAGTAGATAATGGAATAAGTGGGAGGTGGGATAAGATGGAAGGAAATATCGTTAGTCTTCCACAATATAACTACTATGGAAATATTTTGGGTAACTACACATGTACAACCTATATTGAATTGCTTGTTTTTCCAGTGGAGGTGGGTGAGGAGGGAAGAAAGGAAAGGACCTGGAAATCAAAGTTTTAAAAACAAATGTTAAAAAAAAAAACTTTTTTTACATGGAACTGGGAAATAAGATATACAGGAACTGGGATATAGAAATCCATCTTGCCCTATTAGAAAGCTTGGTGGGATGGGGGAGGATATAAGAGAGAACAGATTGGGGAAAGGGGTAATCAGTAGATTTACTATCTTGGGGTGGGAGTAGGAGAAAGATGGGGAGAAAATTTGTAACTCAAAATCTTGTGGAAATGAATGTTGAAAACTAAAAATTAATAAATAAATTTGAAAAAAAAATTTGAGTATAAAATGTGATAATAACAAAAATATTAATATTATATATCTTGGAAGGATACCTCAAGAAGAATGTCTTTGGGATATATCCTTGGACCAGAGCTACTTAGTAATTTCATCAATGACTTATATAAAAACATATACATACATAGACACACACATATACATAACATGTTATGAAATTTCTAAGTGACACAAAACTAAGAAGTATAGCTTATACACTGATGATAGAGTTAGGGATTTTTAAAAAAAAATCTTTGAAGGAAAGGACATTTGGCTATACCAATTCACTTGAAATTTAATAGGTATAAATACAAAGTCTTTTACTTGGGTTAAAAAAATCAACTTCACTAATATGAAATGAGTGGGCTTATAACTAAATAGCAGTTTGGGGATAAAAAGCATTTGAGGTTTTCATGGATTCTAAACTCAGTATGTGTTAACAATATAAAATACTAGTTTATAAAGCTAACTATGTCACACTGAGTCATAGTGAACTGGTAGATAGTCCCATTACCTTGGTCAGACAATAGCTGAATATATTCTGCTCTGGTTACCATATTTTAGGAAGTAGGTCAATAGGCTAGTTTTTTGCAGGAGAAAGTAATTAGAATGATGAAACTAGCAATTCCAAGTCATATAAGGATACATGAAGGAAATGTTGATATATAACTTGAAGAAAAGATTTATGGGAGACCAATTATAGTTACTCAAATATTTTCGGGGGAAAAAACCTATCACTTGGAAGAAGAAAAAATCCTTATTCTGTTTAACCCCCAAAACAAAATTACAAGCAAAGGATGAAGGTTTTAAGAGGTAAAATTAGATTCGATACTCAGGCAAAAAAACCCAAAACTTTACAATACAGTTATAGCTATTCTAAAATGAAATGGGCTTCCTTGAGGGGTACAGGTACCAGTTCATGGGAGGTCTTCAAGCAAAGATGGAACAACCTTTTGTAATATATGACACTGTGGCAATTACTTTTCAGACATGGGTCTGACCATTGATGTCTTTTCCAGCTTCAAAAATCTGTGAACTTCAAAAAGAATTATAAAGCACAATATGGCAAATGATTTTAATGCAAATTTTAAAATGTTATTTATATAACTAGACAACAGAATAGTCATTTAAAAATTTATTATTGTTCATTAAAGTATAATAGCTGTATTTTCATCTGTCTGTCCTATTATAAAAATTCTTAAAGGCAAGATTCTTGCAATTGCTTTCAAAAGTCAAGGAGTTCTTTGTTGTATCTGACTTAAGTTGACGTTAATCAGATAAACTTTTTTCATGCTCTTATCCTAAATGGAAAATGAAAACAGTTGTTCTTTTTTTTTCCTGTTCCTAATACAATGTATTTTATTGTACTAATCATTGCAATCAATGATATGGTTTTGATATCAAAGCCTTAAATGAGATCTAATGAATATGTTAACTAGAAACAAGTAAAAAAAAACCCTTTCTTCTAATAATAATCTCAGCAGAGTTGATGATGTGAATATAGAGTTAAAACTATTTCAAAAGGGATAGTAATGATAATAAAGTTTTTAGTACAATCATTTAGGTCCCTTAACACAGTTGCCTTCATTACTTAGTTGAAATTAGTTATTAGTTTCTACAGCACTGCAGCTTCCCAAGGAAATGAAATATCTAGAGGTTTGATTTGCTATAAATTCTACAATTTAATTTGCAATCTGTGATAATAAGTCCCCCTGGGTTAGTGACTTCATTGCATGAAACTTGGTTGAATGAATTGCTAATGAAGTATCTGGAGATGCCTCATAATAAGAAGAAAGACTCCAAGTCAGTTGTTTTAGTTGTTTTTTCCCCAGACCACCCTGTTTTACCCCCACCATGCACTTTCAGAACTTAAAGTCCCATGTTGTTCCCAACATTCCTACCTGCTAATGGTTCCCCCTGGAAACCTATTTCTTGTACAAAATATAATCATAAAGGCCCAAAGATGGAATTCTAAGTTAGAAAAAAAAGGTTATATCCAAATCTATATTCAGGTGCCCAAGAGAGACAGGTTTATTTATTTATTTTGACTTTATTTATTTATTTACAGTGACTTCCTCCTATATCTGTTTGTTTTGCATGTTTAAATATTTCCCTTGTCTTATATGATATATTCTACCACATCTTTTTAAGATTATATTTTAATATGATCCTTGAAGATTTGCCAGTTACTTTACATAAAATTAATTCATTTGTTCTTCACAAAAAGTTTGTGAGATTTTTATTGCTCACATTTCTCAGTTCTTTGGGTTGAAGAATTGGGGCAGCTAAGTGAGAAAACAGAGTACAGGACTTGGAGTCAGGAAGATCTGAATCCACATCCTGCCTCAGGCACTTGATAACTATATGAACTTGGCTATGCCTGTTCTCAACTTCAGTTTCCTCATCTATAAAATGAGATGATAGAGTGGAAAATATATTAAATTTAGAATCTGTAAACCTTATTTTTGAGTCTTTTATGTATCTATGATTTACTACCTCTTTGACCTTGAAGAATTCATTCTTCTCTGAACCTATTTCCTCATCTATAAAATGGGGATATTAATACCTACTATAATCTCCTCATCTGAGGAAAATGTATATGAATGTCTTTATTATCATAAAGCCAAATAAACATTTATTATTCATGTTGCTATTAAAATAGAACGGTTTTGAGAGGTGTGACAATGCAATCACTCCTCACCTTTCTCAACCATTCACATCTTAGTACAAATAACTTTCTCAGTTAATCCGTAACTGTCACCTAGTAAGACTAAAATAGCCTAAAGGTTTAGGAATCTTTGTTGGATCCCCTTCCCAACATAATATATAAATTCTTTTATATTCTGACTCCAGCCTACTTTTATGTGTTTATTGTGTATTATATACTGCTTCAGGAAACATATGTTCCAGTAAACTGATCTGCTTTCTGTTCTTGGTACTTCTTATTCTATTTCTTACTTCTGTTGTCCTTGAGATCCACATACATAATGATAGCATTTAAATAGCCCTTTAAGGTTTACAAAGAACTTTACAAATATGGTCTCATTTTATCCTCACAAAACTCTAGGAACTAGGCACTATATTAAGCCACTTTAACAGATGGGGAAACTGAGGCAAACAGAGGTTAAATGACTTTCCCAAGATCATTTGTATGAGACCCTATTTGAACTCAAGTTTTCCTGATTCCAGGTCCAGCATTTTATTTTATCCACTATGGCAACCAGTCTTCTTTACACAGAACTTCTTTCATAGCCTATAATTCTCGCTCAGTTTCATCTCTTCTGATCCCTGGTTTATTTCAAGGTTCAGTTTATGGGTCACATGAATTTTTTCCCAATTCCCCCATCTTAAGTTCTTCCTCTCTGTCTCTTCCTTTATGCTTCAGTGAGGCTGCTTTGTCTGCCATGTGAGTAGAATGTGAGTGCTTTGTACTCTGATAGTCTAGACATTTCCTAATTGATAGTCATTTATTTTTTCATTGTATTCAAAGCTGCTTTTGTGTTTTTTTCCTTTTTGTGTTTTTATATCTCCTGTGCTAAGGGAAGTGTCTGGCACATAATAGGTCCTTAATAAATGTTTAGTGATCAATTGATTTCTAGCTCATTACCACTTCAAAAAGTATTGCTATAAATATTTTGGTGAATATAGAATCTTTCTCTCTGTCCTGACATCCTTGGGAATATGCCTGGTAGTGAGATTACTTGGTCAAAAAATACACATAAATTAGTCACTGTCTTACTGTATTTCAGAATTGCTTTTCAATTGAACAGGTTTTTTTTTTTTTTTTGCCAACTTAAGAGTTCCATCAACAAGAACTGGTATTACCGGTCTTTTGCAACTCTTCATCCTTGTCAATTTATGGATGGTGAAATGGAACCTCAAAGATATTTTACGTTGCATTTCCCTTGTTAATAGAAATTAGAGAAAGTATTTCATATGATTATTAACATTTTGTAATTCTACATTTGAAAAATTGTTGTATTATTGGCTCCAACTTGTCTTGGTCTTCTATGTTTTTATTATTTCCTTTTCTGCCTTGAATATCAGATCCTCACTGGAGGTACTTCATGTAAAATTTTTTTTAGCTTTTAACAGCTTCCCTTATTCTTCTATCTACATTGATTCTATTAATGCAAAAGATTTTCAATTTCATTTAATGCAAATTTTCTTTCTTTATTGATAGTTTCTATTATACTTATTCAGCTAATAATAAGAATTCTCCTTTTAGCTTTATCTGTGAGAGATATCTGATCTGGTTATCTTCCAAATTGTTTTATGGTATAAACATTAATATTAATAGCCTATAATTTTTAAAAAATTTTTGATGTAATTTATCTTGTAATCTACAGATTTTCATTGCTCTTATATGCAAGTCAAAACTAAGCAAAAGAGGAATTTCTGGGTAAAGAATTCCAGATTTCAACTCTTTGTTTGGTAGGGGAAATTCTAATATATTTACTAGGTTTTCTTTCTGTTTACTGGGTGCCAGGTCTGGGCATAACCAAAATATGTTTCCCAGACATTCTCCTATCACCCTTATAAAACTTATTTGGGCTTATCTAAGATCTATATCAAGATGACTTTTGTTTATTACAATATCACATTTAAATCTGTCCATCTCTAGCACATCAAAAATGTCTTTCTTATCCACATAATTTCACTTTTTCTCCAAGGCAACTGTTTCCTATTAAGTTGAAATCTATCCAAATAGTTCATGTTTAATTTCTATTGTATTTCTTCTAATCATAGCTTTCAATATAGTTCTTAATTTAATATTTTTCTAAGAAATAAACTTTTATATGTGAACTTTTAAATGTGAAAAAATGGCTTCAGATATGATAGATTTGGTTGATTCACTCATCCAAGTACCTGTAATATGTACTATTATAGCTATTAAATTAGATACAAATTGTAGACAATACAAGGTATCTACCACTACTATCCAGAATCTGAGAACCCTAAGACATCTTAGGATAAAGGATAAGTTCAACATCTATATGACCATAGGAGATTGTGGGAGCAATAGACATCTTACAGTCATTGCATCTAGAGATTAAAGTAACTTCAGAGATAAACCAGTTTATCTTCATGACTTCATATGTGAGCAAAATGGGTCTAGAAAAATAAAGTTTCTTAACCAATATAAAACAGATATCAAGTAGGAGAGTTGATAGTTGAACCCAGGGCACCTGGCTTCAAATTCAGGGTTCTCCTTGCTACATGATTTTGAGAATAATTTAGACCTTGGTCTGAATTAACACTGAATATTAATCGTCTCTTGGACCAGAAGATTCTTCTCAATAGATTTTTCAGAGCCCCTTTAACATCCTTATTTCTCAGGGTGTAGATGAAGGGATTGAGTGTAGGGGTCAAAACACCATAGAAAAGAGCCATACATTTAGGCTGATCCCTAGTGATAGAAGAAGGAGGCTGGAGGTACATACAAATTGCAGGGCCATAGAATAATAAGACAACAATAAGATGGGAAGAACAGGTTCCAAAGGCTTTCTTCCTCCCCTCAGCAGATTGAATTTTCATAACAGCCTGTCCAATATACACATAAGAGGTAATAACCAAGGCCAAAGGTATAGCAAGGAAAAATACACAGACCACAGAAAGCCCAAGTTCGTTGGAACTCTTATCACCACAGGCAGCCTTGATCAGTACAGGAATCTCACACACTACATGGTCTAATTCATTGTGTCCACACATTGGCAACTGCAATGTCAATGTAGCCTCTGACACAGCATAGGTCAGGCCACTCAACACTACAATGGACACAAGTAAGATGCACATCTGATGGTTCATGATGAGGGTGTAGCGAAGGGGTTTGCAGATAGCCACATAGCGATCCAAAGACATGACAGCTAGGAGAAGACATTCTGAGGCCCCCATAAAATGGAAGAAGTAAAGTTGAGTGGCACATCCCATATAAGTGATTGTCTTCTTTGAACTTCCCAAGTTGAACAAAATCTGGGGAACAATGCTTGTGGTGTAACAGATGTCTAATAAAGAGAGATTAGAGAGGAAAAAATACATTGGGGTGTGGAGTTGGTTGTCCAGCCTACAAACCAGAATGATGGAGATGTTGCCCAGCAGAGCCAAGGGGTAGATGAACAGGAGAATGAGGAACAGAGGAAGCTCCAGCCATGCATGGTTGGAGAAACCTAATAAGATAAATACTTCTGGAAGACTGACATTTTTCCCTAACATGATCTTCAGTAGATTGCACCTGTGGGAATCAGCAGAAGCAGAATCAGATCAAAGCAATATCAGAATTTTTTTAAAAAGCGGTTTTATGGTCCAGATAGTTCTCAAATATGATTTAAAAATATATCTATAAGCGAAGCATAGTGGCCATCTAGACTCACTCATACCGAAAAAGAATCCTTACTGAAACATATTGATCAAGTGACTTGAACACTTTTAAGGATGGGGAACATATTGCTTCTTGAGGTAACCAGTATCATTTTAGTCATTCATCCCCTATCTCTTGCCAAGGTAATACAAATGCTTGTGTAAAATGAACATATTCCTATTCTGTTTCTTTCAAATGGTTTATTAACTTCTAGTTCACATCATTCATTTCCACAAGATTTTGAGTACAAATTTTCTCCCTGTTTTTCCCTTACCCACAACCCCAAAACAGTGATCCCAATAGATATCACCTCCTCCAATCTGCTCTCTCCCATATCTTCTCCCATACCACCCCCTCCAACTTTCCAGTAGGGCACAGTGGATCTCTATGCTCCAGTGCTTGTATATCTTATTTCCCATTTACATGTAAAATAATATTGATAATAGAATATATATTAAACATTTGATTTTAAAGCTTTGAATTCCAGATTCATTTCCTTCCTCCCTTGTCACCTACCCTAACTGGGAAGATAAGCAGTTCAATATAGGTTGTATATGTGTAGCTATGCAAAATATTTCCATAGTGGATATATTGTAAAAGACTGACTACATTTTCCTCCCTCCTATCCCACCTCCCACTTGTTCTATTCTCTACTTTGATCCTGTCCCTTTTCAAAACTGGGTGCTTCCAACTTCCCTTTCCCCCAACCTTCTCTCCCTTCCATCATCCCCCCTCTCATCCCCTTCCCCTCTACTCTCCTGCAGGGTGAGATACCATACATAATGTGAATGTAATTCTTTCCCTAAGCCAAAATCAATAAGAATAAGTTTGACCCATTCCCTTTTGCCTTCCTGTTCTTCCCCTCCATTGTAACCATTTTCCCTTACCTCTCCTATATGAGATAATTTACTCCAATAAGTCTCTCCCCATCTCCTCTCATTATATTCCTCTCTCACCTCTTAATTTCACATTTTAAGTATCATATCTACCCATTAAATTGGTCCTGTGCCCTCTATCTATGTATACCTGTACATATATATATACACACATTCACATATGTATTCATATGCCCATATACCCTCCTATATATATATGTATATATATATGTATATGTATGCATGTATACATTTCTATTTCCTTCAATTATTCTCACACTAAGAAAAGTTTAATAAGTTACAATTATCAATTTCCATGTAGGAATGTAAATAGTTCAACTTTGATAAGCTCCTTATGATTTCTTTTCTCTGCTTACCTTGTCATGCTTCTCTTGTTTCTTGTATCTGAATGTCAAAATTTCTATTAAATTCTGGTTTTTTCATCAAGAATGCTTGAAAGCCCTCTATTCCACTGAATGACCATATTTGCCCCCAAAACATGATACTTAGTTTTGCTGGGTAGGGGATTCTTGGTTTTAATTCTGGCTCTTTGACCTCTGGAATATCATATTCCAAGCCCTTCAATACGTCAATGTAGAAGCTGCAAGATCCTGTGTTAGCCTGATTGTGTTTCCACAATTTTCAAATTGTTTCTTCCTGGCTGCTTGTAATATTTTCTCCTTATTCTTGGAATTCCAGAACCTAACTATACTATTCCTAGATGTTTTCTTTTGGGGATGTTTTTCAGGAGGTGATTGTTGGATTCTTTCAACCTCTATTTTGCCCTCTAGTTCTAAAATATCAGGGCAATTTTCCTTGAGAATTTCTTGAAGGATGATATCTAGGTTCTTTTCTTTTGATCATGGCTTTCAGGTAGTCCAATAATTTTTAAATTATCTCTCTTGGATCTCTTTTCCAGGTCAGTGGTTTTCCCAATGAGATATTTCACATTGCCGTCTATTTTTTAATTTGTTTGGATCTGTTTAATAATACCTTAATTTCTCATAAAGTTACTGGCTTCCACTTGCTTCAATCTAATCCTGAAGGAATGATTCTCTTCAGTGAGCTTTTGAGATTCTTTTTCCATCTGGCAAATTTGGCTTTTTAAGGCATTCTTCTCTTCATTGCCTTTTTGAGCCTCTTTTGCCATTTGAGTTAGTCTATTTTTTAAGGTGTTATTTTCTTCAGTCAGGTTGTTGACTCTCATTTCATAATTTTCTTCCATAGTTCTCATTTCTCTTCCCAATTTTTCCCTCCACTTCTTTTATTTGGTTTTTGAAATCCTTTTTAAGCTCCTCTGTGACCTGTAACCAGCTTGTATTTTTCTTGGAAGCTTTTTTTTGCAGGAGTTCTGACTTCACTGCTTCCTCCTGTTCCATGCTTTGATCCTTTTTGTCCTCAAAATAGGAGTCTAATGTTGCATTCCTCTGTTTGCTTTGCTTTCCTCTTTTACTCACATTGCCACTCAATTACTTGAGTTTTGGGCTTTTTGCCAAAGTAGGACTGCTACCAAACAGGGGAGCTTTGTACCAAATGCTGGAGTTTTCTCAGCTGCTGAAGGTATTAGTTAGGTACCCTCTCTGAAGTTCCCACATGCCCTGGCAAGCTGGTCACACACCCCAGGACCTCCACCCTAGACCGCAATACAGATCCAAGTAGGGATTCTAAGCAAGAGCGATTACTCCTCAGACTGGTTGCTTGGTCCCCCTACAGTTTGCAGGCCAGGAGCTACATCTGCCACATGGCAGTGGCTGCATGGCCACACCACCTCAGTGGCTTTTCACTCCAGGGGATAAAGGCCGATGCACTCCCAAGGTATCGGATCCCAAATTCCACGCTGCACTGACTTCTCACTTTGTCCTTAGAATCTATATGTAGATATATCTGGAAACCATCTCAGCTGCTGGTGATCTGAAGTCCCTCCATCTGGCAGCTGTTCAGGCCCACCCTGGGGCTACTTTGGTGGGGCTGGGGTCGGCTCCCAGAGCTCTGCATTGGCTGCTTCTTGCTGGCCTGCCAGTCTGTCCTCAGTGGGAAGTTAGCTTCTCTGTGTCATTTCATGGATTCTGTAGCTCCAAAGTTTGTTCAGAGTCACTGTTTTCATGAATTGGTTGTGGTGGGAGCCAGAGGCCAGTGGAGGTACTGTTTCTACTCTGCCATCTTCACATGTTCCTATTCTTAATCCACAATATTGTTACTTTTGTTATAAAAGATTAAATGAAAGTCTTCATAGAGACCTTTTCCAACTGCCCACTTCTCCATTAAACTAGAGAAGAGTACTCTCAAATACCCTTTAAAGAGAATGATCAGAAGGAATTTTTTTAAGGATGAACTCTTTACATTCTGATGGATATAGAGAAAGAAGAGTGGTCTTAGAATCCTGATGTAACAAGAGGTCTTAGAGATAGATAATTGAGACAGAAGTGAATGAAAATTAAAAAATGAAAAAAAGAAAAGAGAAAGAAAAAAAGAAAAAATGTAGATAGTGGATACATTAAGGAAAAGTAGGAGAAAAGATAGGGAATTTAAGAACCATAAATAGGTTCTGCATGGAAAACTATATGGAAAGAGTGAGGGGAACAGGCATCATTTGAATTTCACTTTCATCTAAACTGGTCAAAAGATAGAACACACACACACACAAATGTGCCACAGAAATAAATTCAACTCAACGAAGATATAGATTGAAACAGAAAGAGAGGGAAGCTAAATTCAGGAAGAAATTAATCATAAGCAAAATAAATAATGAGGGGGGATGTTAAAAATGGTTAAAGAGAGATAAAAGTATTTTGAAATAAATACAGAAAAAGGAATACAGATAAGAAAAAAAGAATAACAGAACAGAATAGATAAATAAGCACATAACTATTATAACTTTAAAATGTAGATGGAATTAACTCAATAAAAAGAAGATGTTAGCAAAATAAATTAGAAAACAAAATCCAATGATATGTTGTTTAAAAGAAACACATTTTGAGGGTGGCTAAGTGGCGCAGTGAATAGAGCACTGGCCCTGGAGTCAGAAGTACTTGAGTTCAAATCTGGCCTCAGACACTTAACACACACACACACACACACACACACACACACACACAAACTAGCTATGTGACCTTGCTCAAGTCACTTAACCCCAATTGCCTTCCAAAAGGGAAAAAAAAGAGAAACACATTTGGAACAAAAACTAACATAGAGGCAAAAGCAGAAGTTAGAGCAAAATCCATTATGTCTTAGTGAAAAACAAACAACAACAACAACTAAAAACATTGCTATCAATTATGCTTCCAGAGAAGGGAACAGCAAAATATAGACTTTATTCAAAAGAGATTAAATTATTTTTAAAAGAGATAAACAGGGAATCTCTATTGCACTAAAAGACAACATGGATGATGGATTGATTTCAATACTTAACATAGATGAACTCAATGCTTTATCTTCTCAGGAAAATCAAATTAATTATAAGAAGAAATAAAGACTAAAGTTTTAACTATTGGGTATTTTAATTTTCTACTAGCATCATTAGATAAATCAAGGCAAAAATACACAAAAGATAAGTACCAGAATAATATTTTAGAAAAAATTAGATATGGTAGAACTTTGGTAATCATTAAATGGAAACAGCAAGAAATACAGATATAGATACACAGATATGTATGCATTTCTCAGCTGTTTGTTGCACCCTTAACATTAATCACGTTTTAGGATATAAAACCTCATAAGCTAATGGAGAAAGCCAGAAGCATTATGAGCAGAATTTATGAATCAGTAAATTTACCACTTACCAGGTTATTATAGTAAAATTATATTAAATAAAATACTACCGAGAGAAAGCATTAAAATTAACTGGAGACTAAATAACTTACTTTTAAAGAATTTTGATATCAAAGAAAGTAATTGAAATAATACTGTGTTTCCCCGATAATAAGACACTGTCATTAATTTTTTTGGACAGAAAAACACCAGAGGGCTTATTTTCAGGGGAGGGCTTATTTTAATGAACATTGACAGCAATTTTAATAAACAGGTAAATGTGAACAAAAAAAATGTACCTTTATTCAATTAGCAAATCACTGGGGAAGAACAGGATGACGCGCTCACTGCTGCAGCTCTGATTGGATGCAGCTCAGAGCACAGCATGTGTTTCACCAGGGGGGGGGGGACAGTGCATACAGAGGGTACCATAATGTAGCGTGTAGCACAGGGGATCACCTTCACTACAGTAGCAATCTCAATAGGGCTTATTTTCAGGAGAGGGCTTATTTTAGAGGAATCTTACACAGTAAGGGGAGGGCTTATTTTCAGGATAGGTCTTATTATCAGGGAAACACGGTAGATATGTTCATTAAGAATAATGACAATCAGACAGCATTCCAAATTTTAGAGATGTAACCAAAGAAAGCTTAAAAAGGTCTGATATCTCCCACTGCATCTGGGATCAGCTCCTGTTATCCTGATCCATATCTTGCCAATGGTACTGTACCAGAGGGTTCTGGAGGAGAAAGTGAGGTTGGTGACTGCACAATCTTCCCTCACTTAAATCTAATTCACTTGCAAGTCATGTGATCACTTTCCTGAGATCATGGTCCTTTTTCGGGATGAAGGACAAACAACACGAAAAAAATGTGCATCTTTAAATGCTTTTATTAGCAAAAAAAAAAAAAAAAGATAAAGCAGATCAATTAAATAAATATTTACAAAAAAGTGAGATATCTAGATTGACAGAACAAGAAATAAAATGTTTAAATAACCTAACTTCAAAGGAAAAAATTGAATGAGCTACAAATGAAATCCCAATCAAGGAAGAAGGAAACTTCTGAGACCAGATGGATTCTTTCAAATGAATTCTTTCAAACATCCAAAGCAAAATAAATTTCAATACTGAAAAAAATGTTTTGAAAAATATCAAAAAAAGATATCCTATCAAATTCCTTCAATTATGCAGGGATGACCTTGATATACCAAGGAATATAGGGAAAATCAAAAAAGAGAAAGAAAACTATATAAAAAAGATTCTACACTATGATCCGGTTAAATTTATAGCAGAAATAGTTTAATAACAGGAAAACAACTCAAGTAACCTTATTAATTATAGAAATAATGTGATTATATCAATAGAGGCAGAGAAATAGTTAGACAAAATACAATATCCATTTCTTTTAAAAGGTTAATAAAGTGAAGGAATAAATGTAATTGTCCTTAAAATGATAAATTGGTGTTCAATCATTTCTGACCCCATTTGGGTTTTCTTGGCAATGACACTGGAGTGGTTTGCTATTTCCTTCTCCAGCTCATTTTATAAATAATAACTAAGGCAAACAGGGTTAAGTGACTTGCCCAGGGTCACACAGCTAGTAAGTGTCTGAGATCAGATTTTATGTTAGGAAAATGAGTCATCCTGACTCCAGACTCAGCACTCTATCATCTAGCTGTCCCAAATGATAAATAGTATATGTTTAAAACTTTAAGCAACTACTAGATCAACTAACAGCCTTTCTAATAAATTCAGAAGAGAAACCAGCATATCCCTTGCTGCAATTTCTATTCCATATCATGCTAGCAATGCTAGCTATAGCAATAAAATAAGAAATTTGGAGGTAATAATTGGTAAAGAAATCCCCTTGCCTTCCCACCCCAAAATATTATTATTCCTTGTGGGGGACAAGATAGTAGAAATTATTTGAAACAATAATGGGCAAGTTTTCAGGACATAACATAAATCCACATAGATTTTTATCAGCCAATAAAGAAGAAATAGAAAGGAAACTTTTCACTTAAAGTTACTTGTAGAATGTATAAAATGCTTAGGTGTCTTCCTTCCAAGACCCAGGCACAAGATCTATATAAAGTTACAAATAATTGTTTACAAATTTAATACAGACTTAAATAATTGCTTAAAATATTGCTTGTTCATAGACCAGATTAATCACTTTAATTAAAATAAAATGTTGTCAAAATTATTTTACTTTTTCAATGACATATCAAACTACCAAAGGATTACTTTACAGAATTTGAACAAATAAAAATGAAATTCATATAGAGGAAGAAGTCAAGAATATCAAAGAAATAATTGATAAATTAATGACAATGTATACTAAAAGGCAGTAATTATGAAAAAAAACTTAGCACTGGATAAAAAAAGCCATTTGGTTCAACATACAGAAACAAATATATCTAAAAGTTTATTATTCGATAAGCACAAAGACATTAGTTATTGGAGGACTTCTTGACAAAACTGCTTGAAAAATTGGATAGCAGTATGGAAAAATTAAATTTAGACCAATACCTCATACTTTGGACCAAGAAAAACTCCAAATGGATTTGTGACACACACACATATATTAAAAAAATCATAAACAAATTACAGAAATAAAAAGAAAACTACCTGTCAGCCCTATGGATAGAAGAAATGTTCATGACAAAACAAGGAACAAGATAGGATCACAGAGGATGAGATGGATAATTTTGATTTTAGAGATAGATAGAGAGATATACATAGATGGATGTATTTAAATTACATAAACAAATCTAATAAGACTGACAAATAGCTTGGGGGGATATCTTATAGTATTTTCTCTGATAAACATCTCATTTGCAAGATATATGAAGAACTGCTTTCAATTCATAAAAAGAAATATTCTTCCCCATTCTCAGGAGAAGAGACCCAGGCCATTAAGAACCATATTAAAAATTCTGCAAAACACTACTAATTAAAGAAACTAAAATTAAAGCAGTTTTGAAATTCTACATTGTAACAGCAAGCACCCTATCATGTGGCTTCAGAGGGGCAAAGATAACCATAAAAGCAAAATAATAAATTTTGGAGTGGGTACATGAAAACAGGCACATTTTTGAATAGATACAATCATTCTTTAAAGAAATTTGAAACTATATACAAAAGGTTCCTAAAGCCAAATGTTAACTAGACCTATATCACAAGGAGATTAGGAAAGAAGAAAAGGACTTTTTTGCACAAAAAACATTTTAATAGATTTTTTGTGTTAGCTAAACACACACACACACAACAACAACAACAAATGAAGGACCTGGGGATGCCCATTAATTGAGAAATGGCTGGATCAATTGTCTTATATAAATGTGATGGAATACAATTTTGCTATAAGAAATTAGGAAATGGAGATTTCAAAATGGCATAAAAAGACTTTTCGGAATTGAAAGAATGAAGTAGTCACAACTACAAAAATCCATTTATATACTATAAAATTAATATAAAAATCATCTTGGGGACTTTTTTAAACTATGAAGAATGAAATTAGCAGAACCAGAATATGTACAAGATAACAGTATAAAAAGGAACTTAATACACTGACCCTCTATGATTCTGAAACAGTGATGATGAAAAAAATGTGATCTATTACATAGAGCAGATGAATTTAGGGTATATAATGACATATATACTTACATATGTGTATGTGTATATGAATACACACATATGTGAGTATGTATGTACACACCGATACACACATATATTCAAATATGTGTATATAGGCAATGAAAGAATTTATTTTAGATAATTACAAGATAGTTCTCATAAAGTAAGAATAATTTTTGAATATTTGCAGTATAAAAACAAAACCCATCAGCAAAAAAATTTTTTTTAAAAGATGGCTATACACACACATATATTTAACTCAGGCCTTCTTCTACATTTAATGATGAACATCCTTAATTTGTCCTATCATAATGTCCTCTTGATTTGTCCTCTTTTGCATAGCTCTTTTTTATTTCTCCTAGTTTTCCCCACTCAATCACTTTTTTTCTACCAATTACTCAAATCAGATCTTTTTTCCATTTTATTTGTTAGAAAGTATACAATATAATAGAATTATAGTGTCATGGTTTTTAAATGGTTGAAAGTTAGGAAGGGAGAAAAAGAGGAAAACATCAATAGAGAGGGAAAAGGCAGGAGGATAAAGAATCTACAGTGAGTTCATGTAACTATGTCCCCCAGTCTATTTAATTTGTCATTAACAGCTGTATAGTTCAAAGTAAATCAGAAGATTTGGGTCTGCTATATGCTACTGATGTGACCTTTGACAAATCTTTTAACATCTCTAGGATAGAATTTCTTTATCAGCAAACTGGAGGTGATTTTGATTCTTAAAATATTTTAATTTAATTATTTATTCATATAATAAAGAATGTGAAGAAAAACTCTTGCATACAGAGACCATGACACATAGAAAATATTATATTAATTACCTTTACACTATCATCTCTTTACCAATGGAGAGAAAAAAGTGTAACTTCATTAATCTGAACCAATAAATAAAGAACTTTGTCAAATCTACAAGAACACAATTGTTCTCCAATTGATAAAAGTTCTCCAATTGATAAAAGGTCAAAAGACATGAGCAGGCAGTTTTCCAATGAAGAAGTTAAAACAATTTATATGAAAAATGCTTGAAATCAGTATTAATTAGAGAAATGCAGATTGAAACAACCTTAAAATATCATTTTACACCTATCAGGTTGGTAAATTGAAAGAAAGGAAATAGAATAGAAAGCAAAATAATAAATGCTGGAGTGGCTACATGAAATTGGCACATTTTTGAACAGGTACAATCATTCTTTAGAGAAATTTGAAACTATATACAAAAGTTTCCTAAAGCCAAATATTAACTAGACCTATATCACAAGGAGATTAGGAAAGAAGAAAAGAACTTTTATGTATGAAAAAACAAATATTGTAGGGGATGTGGAAAAATTGGGACATTAATTCGCTGTTGGTGGAACTCTGAACTAATCCAATCATTTTGGAGAGCCATCTAGAATTATTCCTAGAGAGTTATTAAACTATCTATACTCTTTCACCCAGGAGTACTACAATTATGGATACTTCTGAAGATGGTAAGAGCAAAATAAAAAAGAATCTATCTATTCTAAAATAGTAGCTATCTTTTTGGTGGCAAAGAACTAGAAATTGCAAGGATGCCCATCAATTGGTTAGTATCTAAACAAGTTGTGGTATATTATTGTGATGGAATACTACTAAGGTATGAGAAAAGATGAGCTCAAGGATTTTAGAAAACATATTCAAAGACTTGCATGAAATAATGAAGAGTAAAATGAACAGAACCATGAAAACATTGTATACAGTAATAGCAATATTGTTTTAAAAACAATTTTGAGAGACCAGTCATTTTTACTATTATAAATACTCAAATTAACTGCAAAGTGTATAAAAGAAGATACTATCTGCATCTAGAGAGAGAATTGATAAATAGAAGTATGTACAGAATGGTTTTATTTACATTTTGTTTTTCAATATTTGTGTCCAATGGTAGTCATCTCTAGAGTGGTAAGACAGGGGATAAAAAGAAAATTAGATGATAACTTAATTATACATTTGAAAGGAATATCAAGTTGTACATAAATAGCTTTGCAGTTTCATGACTGATATTCTTTCTTCTATTTTATTTCATTATGGAAACGCTTGTTTTATTTGCTTAGAATATAAAAATAAAAATAACAAAAAATCAAGCTGCTTAATGGTTTGTTGATTTTTCAGTTGTTTTATTTATTTATTCAATGATCTTTTATTTTTCATTTTATCTTCCCTTATCTTAAAATTGTTTTGTATGTGTAGTCAATTTAGTGTTGTTGTTATTGAGTAGCTCAGTTGAGTTCAACTGTTTGTGACTCTGTGGACCATATTTTTCTTGACAAAGATACTGGAGTGATTTGCCATTTCCCTCTCTAGTGCATTAAGGCAGAGAGTTTAAGTGACTTACCTAGGGTCACACAACTAGTAAATGTCTGAGACTGGATTTAAAGTTAATTCTTCCTAACTCCAGCACCAGCCCTCTATCCACTGAGATATTTAGCTGCTTCTCAATTTAGGTTTATTAATTGGTTATTTTCTGGTTTCTTAATTGTATATTGGGTTCATTAATCTTTTTTGTTTATATAGGTTTCCCCCACCCAGAGGAACACGCTGTCATCTGAAGATTGTTTTAGATTCATCACATAATAATTGTTGACTCATTGAAATTTTTCATCATTCAGTATAATATAATTTATTGCATTTAAATATATATTGTAGCTAAAATTTGTCTTTATTGTATTCTTTATTTACTTTATTATTAATTTTCATGTATACCTATGTGTAATACCCCACCCCCACTCCTAGCCACAGTTGGGTGAGGCAACTACCTGAAGAACAGACTTGTGAAGCACTCTCTTAGCTTATTAATACTAACATACTTCCTATTCACAGGTATGCATCTTAGGCAGTATTTTGCCTGTTATATTTAATGATTTATATTTTTCCTGATTTATTTTCTGTAAGGAGTGTTTTATTAATTATGCTTTATGTTCTCATTCATCACCATTTTAAAAATGTAACACATGATATAGAAAAAATGAATATTCTTTTAAACTCCCATTTGGAAAGTCCCAAAAGTCTTCCAAATTTACTTATCTAACAACCTCTCCCTGTCTCTCTCGCACACACACAGACACATATGCACATATTCTCATATCTCTTTCTGTTAGATGTCTAACTGCAAATGGGGAATATTATATTTTACTTGGGTTATTGGGTCATTATAAATGTCCTTTTGCAGTTAACTTAGGTTTACCTTTAAAAATCATACCATTTCTTTTAAACATATGTGTATATATTCATATACACACAATACTACTTGATTTACAGTAGTCACTTTAAGTAAAATATAGTTTAATTGTATCACTTGATATTACCAAGAAATAATGATTACAACTTCCCATTTTGTAATAACATGAAGAATAATAAATTTTCTTCAGGATCTTAAGTTTCATTCTATGTTTATCAGTATTCCACTACCACAAGTTATCTAATCAGGTTTCCCTCACATGGAAATTTATCACAGATTGAGCATAAAAACAAAGGTATAATCTGGGAAAATCATCTCCACAATTTTATTTTCACCTTCCATAGAATATGTAAAATGTGGTGGGATATGATGGATAGTGTGCTGTCTATGGAGTTAGGAGGACCTGAATTCAAATTCCAACTCTGCTGCTTAATAGCAATGTATCAGTGGTCATCTTGTTTATGTTGTCTGACCCCCCTTCAACACTATAAAATTCTAAATGATGCATAGATAGATAAGTCGACAGACATACAATATACAGAGATATATAGAGACAGACAGATAGATGGATGGAAAGATATTTGATATATTTTGATGGAGTTTGAGACTGATGAAATCATAGGTACTTGAAAAATGTGTCTTAATATTTTGAGATGGATGGATAAAACATTTATTAAGCTTTTACTATGTTCTAGACATGTTAAGAACTGAAAATACAAATGTAAATTAGTTAATAACACAGTTCTTACCAAGGATTTTTCATTATAATAGGGAGAAGACAATATGCAAAAACAGGATCTAGAAAGTTTATTTAGAATGAATGAATCTAATTCTTTACTTCCTTTTGCTGGGTCAGTTTGGGAGTACATATTACTTTGGTATTTGCATTTTTTAACTTTTCCCTGATATTTCTAATTTCTATCCTTAAATCTACCCTTTTTTTTCTTTTATAACTCTTTTATTGTTCTTCTAAAGCATTTTGAAAGTACTTGTGGTTTTCCCATTGTCATTTCATTGTACTATTTTTCCCTTTCTTAAGAATTTTTCAGTCTATTTCTTTTAATCCATCATGCTTATGCAATACATTGACTCTTTTTAAAATTATTTGTTCAGTTTTTCTTTTGGTATAATTGATGACTCTTTCCTTCTGTAGTGGAGCTTTTTTACAGACTCAATCTTGTTAGAGCCCTCCTATCCAAAGTAGCCTATTACACCTTCTGGCCACCAAGACTGGGTGACCTTTACAATTTCTCTACATTGGGGTATGGGATGTCCAGCTGAGCAATGACCAAGAGTCATTTCTTTTCTTTTTCTGTGTGTTTCTTATAGTGATGCCAAGAACTGTTTGGGTTTCATTACCATGATAAAATAGAATTTAAGTTACTTGACACAGACATTATTTAATTTTTTATTTTGTATCCCCAGGTTCTCTCATGGAGACATATTTTAAATTGTGCAGGCAATACTCAAATTTATGAATATAACCCTGATCTACCTGAGACACATCAAATCCTATACTCCATCTTCAACCTCTAGAAAAACAATCAATCACCATTTTCAAGTCTACCTCAAATAGCAGGCTCAGATTCCCAGGAGCCAATGCATCACCTATGCTTCAGACAGTAGACCTTTCATTAAGAGCTAGAGCCTGGGTACCAGGATCCTTGCCTATAGGACTGGAAATTCCAACAATTGCCTCTCATCTCAAGGACTTAGTTCAAAAATTAAAGCTCAGATTCTGGTACTCTGGCTACAATGCTTTAATCTAGAAGATGAGCCACTAACAAGAACAACAACATAAAAAATCAGTCCCTCTTCTCTACTGTTTAGAGGCCTCTTGAGGGCAGGAAGTCCCAGATAAAAAGTACTATATCTTCTATGGCTGTCAAATTCCTATATAGTACTATTCTAGTACCTGTGATATAGAATTTTCATTTGCTTAATAAATAAAGCAACCACACATTTCCTAGTCTATCATCTCCATCCATCTAAGCCTTACCCCATCCATGTCCCATTTAGATACTCCTACTCTATCCCATTTTCTCTCTGGAATCTCTGTACTATCCCTAATACACTTTCCTTGATCTTAAACCCATCCTTATAATTCATCATTTCATCTTCTGGGCAGTTTTCCAAAATCTGGCCTCCCTAAGAATACAGTTTATTTGTCCAAAAACCTGCCAGTATTGATTGCACTCTCTCTTATACCCCTTGACTCACTGGTTGTGGATAAGAAATTGGCATATTCTTGGTCCTCTTTGTCAGTTCCTGGCTCTTTCTCTTCACCATTACCCAACAACTTATTTTCCTTTGAAGCTTGACCTATTCAAACATACCTCCCAAACCAGATCTTATGATAGTTACTACTGGACTTCAGATTATTCTCCCTCCTTTTGCAAGGAGTTCAATGCCTTACCATCATTGTTCTCTACCTATTTACAACTGTTCTTATAAGATACATAATGATGTCCCTTTAAACACCTGGACATATACTTTTCACATTTACTCATATTGATCATAGTGAGGTATAGGTGAGGGAATAGATAATATATCCCAAAAAGTTCTTTCTAGTGCTCTGAATAAATGAAAAAGATAAATGTCTTTGCACTCACCCACTCTTGAGATGAAAGCCTTCTTTTAAATACAAACAGTTATTTAGGACAGAAGTGGAGTTAAAAGATGTCAAGAAAGTTTTTAAAACAATGAAGAATCCACTGTCCAGAGGTGAGTAATTTAAGTATTGGTATCAAGACTATGTATTCCAAAGCTGATTTACCTGAAGCTACTTACAGGCAAGTAAGGAAATAGGGCATAGAAGCATGACTGGTTAATGGTGAAAGGTACTGGTTGCTAATTTTTCACCTTTGCTTCAGACATAAGGGATTGTTTCTGAACAGGACTTCTGTACCTGTACCAGACAATTCATAAGGGAGTTATTTCATGTGACAGTTCCCTGGAGAAAGCATATGCCTCTCTGGTGCAATTATCCCCTCTGAATTATATTGCATCAGTGTTGGTGACATCTTTATGTAGTTAGTAGGACAAGTGTAATCATTCATTACAGTCAATTTAAAAAAGGAAGTGAATTTGATACATGCATTTAGAATATGCACTCACTAATTAGGGCATCCTCTTAAAATGTAGGCTTATCTAAATTAAATTTTCTTTGCATCAGCAAAAATCTACTTTCCTTGTCTCTTACTTCTTCTTTCCCTCAAATGAGAAAGGAATACAAAACCCTTATTAGAAACATCTATACATAAGCAAAATAAATTTACACACTTTCACTCTAAGTCTCATGATGAACGAAAAGCCCAAGAGGCATTGTTTCTGGGTAATTAATAAAGGAAAGCAATTAATAGATCAATGGTTTTCTCTAGTAAGCCAAAGATGCATCCTGGAGAACATTGATTGTGTAAAAAGTCTTTGGAAAAGTGGGTATGCCTAAGGGTGGAAATCAACTTCGATTGGTTAACAATCAATGAGGGGGTGAACATATTAATGAAGAAGTGGGCAAAAAGTCTTCAGCTAATCCTGCTAAAAATGTGTCTCAGGAGGGGCAGAGCCAAGATAGTAAAGTAAAAATAGGAGCTTACTTGAGCTCATTCCCAATTACCTCAAATACTTGTAAAAATGACTCTAAACAAATTTTGGAATTACAGAAATCACAAAATGAAAGAGTGAAATACATATCCAGATGATAACAGCCTGGCAAACTGACAGAAAGTGACTATCACACTAGGGTAGGAGCAAAATATAGTCCCACTTGGGTTGCTCTGGCACAGACCCCAGAAAAGACAGGCAGAAGCAGATATCAGGGTATTGAAACATGGCAGCTGGGGCAGTTTACAGACTTTTCAACCCATAAACATCACAAAGAAAATAAAACATCAGTGAGAAAATTCTATTGGAATTGGGTGAGAAAAGAGAATGATCTGTCCCCTATTCCCTGAAGCAGGAGAGGTGGCAGCAGTTGCAACTGCTGCTACACTAGTTGCTTCCAGAGCTCCAGGCCCACTGATGGTGGGGGGACCAAGGGACTGACAAGAGGAGAATTGCAGGAATCTCTTTGCTGGGGCTGAGACAGGATTCTCTTTTTCTGCATTCTTGAATTTGGGTCACAATCTTGAGTAGCAGTCCTAGGGTGAGGAGCATGGCAGAATTTATTGAGGCTGTGGAGAAGCAGTTCTCCTCACAGTTCTGAGGCAGGTACCCAGAAGAAGCTCTCACAACAGCTCTACAAAACCCCAGAAATTTGGGACACAGCATCCTCCATTCTAGAAGCAGAGTTCTCCCATGGCAAAGAGTTCCAAAGCCAAGTATTGGATAGCAAGATGAGAAAACAGAGGAGTAGAAATCAGATTATAGAATCATTTTTTGGTGACGAAGAGGATCAAAACATAGAACCAAAAGAAGACAACAAAATCAAAGCTCTTGGATCAAAAACCTCCAAGAAAATTATTAAGTGGTTGCAGGTCATGGAGGGTCTCAAGAAGGATTTTGAAAATCAAGTGAGAGAAACAGAGGAAAAAATGAGAAGAGAAATGAGAGTGTTGCAAGAAAATCACGAAAAATGAGTCAACAGCATACTGAAGGAGATAAAAAAAATTCTGAAGAAAATAACACCTTAAAAATAAATTAACACAAATAGAAAAGAGACCCAAAAAGCCAGTGAGGAGAAGAATGCCTTAAAAAGCCAAATTGCCCAGATGGAAATGGAACTTCAAAAGCTCACTGAAAAAAATAATTCCTTAAGAATTAGACTGGAGCAAATAGAAGCTAATTACTTTATGAGCAATCAAGATACTATAAAACAAATTCAGATGAATGAAAAAAATAGAAGGCAATGTGAAATATCTCATTGGAAAAATTACTGACCTCAAAAATAGATCCAGGAGAGATAATTAAAAGATTATTGGACTATCTGAAAGTCATGATAGAAAAAAGAGCCTAGACACCATCTTTCAAGAAATTATCAAGGAAAAACTGGCATGATATTCTAGGACCAGAGGGTAAAGTAGATATTGAAAGAATTCACCTGTCATCTCTTAAAAAGGTCCCAAAAATAAAACTCCTAGGAATATTATAGCCAAATTCCAGAGTTCCCAGGGCAAGGAGAAAATATTATAAGCAGTCACGAAGAAACAATTTGAGTATTGTGGAAACCCAATCAGGATAACATAAGATTTAGTAATGTCTAAATTAAGGGTCAAAAGGGCTTGGGATATGATATTCCAGAGATCATAGGAGCTAGGATTAAAACCAACAATCACCTAACCAGCAAAACTGAGAATAATTCTTCAAGGGGAAAATATGGATATTCAATGAAATGGAGGATTTTCAAGCATTCTTAATGAAAAGATCAGGGATGAACAGAAAATTTGACTTTCAAATACAAGAATCTAGATAAACATGAAAAGGTAAACAGGAAAGAAAAATCATAAAGAAGTTATTAAAGTTGAACTGTTTACCTTCCTGCATGGAAAGAAGATATTTGAAACTCATGAGACTTTTATCAGCATGAGGATTGTTGAAGGGAATGTATATGTACAAATATTTATTTATTTATAGGTGGGTGTATGTGCGTATATATGTGTGTGTGTACATGTATACATAGAGGGCACAGGGTGAGTTGTATGTGAAGGGATGATATCAAAACATAAAATTAAGAGGTGAAAGAGAAAAAAAGAGGTGAGAGAGGAGTATGTTGGGAGAGGGCAAAAGTGAGGGACAGAATAGGGTAAATTATCATAAATAAAAGAGGCAAGAGAAAGCTATTGCAGTGGAGGGGAAGAGCAGAGAGTTGAAAGAGAATGAGTCAAACTTACTATCATTAGATTTATCTTAAGAAGGGAATAGCATTCACATCCAATTGAATATTTTACCCTACAGGAAAGGGGGGCGGGGCATAGGGCTGATTTCTGAATGTGGAAATAGGAATGAAAACCTTAATTCCCCATTTGATCCCATTGAGAGACACAGCCTCCTAGAATTTTGTCATTTTAGTAAATGGTTCATTGAGGAGGCTGTGTCTCTCAATGGAATCAAATGGGGAAATGAAAGAAATGCTTATTTCTCTCTTATATTAATAGCCAATTACTGAATCAGGACTAACATTTTCATTACTATTTTCTCATTCAGAAATCAGCCCATATAGTTTATTGAAACAGTCTTTATAAGACATTGCTGCAAAAACCCCCAGAAATTTATGCCACAGCCCTATCCACTCTGGAAGCAGAGTTCTACCATAGCAAAGAGATCAAAAGTCAAGTAATTGGCCTGCAAGATGAGCAAACAGAAGAAGCATGATCAGACTATAGAATCTTTTTTATTTTTTGCTGACAAAGATGGTTAAAACACAGAAGCAGAAGACAGCGAATTCAAAACTGCTGCATCTAAAGCCTCCAAGAAAAATGTAAACTTGTTGCAAACCATGGAGGAACTCAAGAAGGATTTTGAATATCAAGTAAGAGAAGTAAAGGAAAGATTGAGAAGAGAAATGAGAATTATTCTAGAAAATCATGAAAAGCAAGTCAACAACCTGCTAAAGGAGACCCCCCAAAATGCTGAAGAAAATAATACCTTAAAAAACAGACTAATTAAAATGGCAAAAGAAGTGCAAAAAGCCAATGAGGAGAAGAATGCTTTAAAAAGCTTAATTGGCCAGATGGAAAAGGAATTTCAAAAATTCACTGAAAAAAATAATTCCTTCAAAATTAGACTGGAGCAAATGGAAGCTTATGACTTTATGAGAAAGCAAGATATTATAAAACATATCCAGATGAATGAAAAAATAAATAGAAGGATATGTTAAATACCTTATTTGAAAAACTGCTGACCTGGAAAAGAGATTCAGGAGAGATAATTTTAAAATTATTGGACTACCTGAAAGCCATGATCAAAAAAAGGGACTAGACATCATCTTTCAAGGAATTATCAAGAAAAACTACCCTGATATTCTAGAACCAGAGGGTAAAATAGAATTTGAAAGAATTCACCTATCACCTTTTGAAAATGATCCCCAAAAGAAAACCACTAGTAATATTATAGCCAAATTCCAGAGTTCCCAGGGCAAGGAGAAAATTTTACAAGCAGTCAGGAAGAAACATTTTGAGTATTGTGGAAACCCAATGAGAATAACACAGTATCTAGCAGCTTCTACATTAAGGGATCATGGGGCTTGGAAAATGATATTCCAGAGATCAAAGGACTAGGATTAAAACCAAGAATCCCAGCAAAACTGAGAATAATACTTCAGAGGAAAATGTGGATATTCAATGAAATAGAGGACTTTCAAGCATTCTTGATGAAAAAAATCACAGCTGAACAGAAAATTTGACTTTAAACACAAGAATAAGGAGAAGCATGCAAAGGTAAACAGGAAAAAAAAATAATAAGGAATTTATTAAAATTGACCTATTTATATTCCTACATGGAAGTGGTAAGCAAAAGGGGAAAGAAAGGGAGGGTGGCTGATAGGAGGGAGGGGAAACTGAGGAAAGTGGTGGTCAGAAACAAAATTTATGAGGGACATAAGGGTGAAAGGAGAGAGAAAAGTATAAATGGGGGAGGAAGGATAGAGAAAAAGATATAGTAATCATAACTGCAAATGTGAATGGGATGAATTGTCCTCATAAAATAAGAGTTAATAGCAGAGAGTATTAAACACCATAATCCTACAATATGTTGTTTATAATAAGCATATTTGAAGCAGAGATACAGACAGAGTAAAGGTAAAATATGGGAGCAGAATATATTATACTTCAGCTGAAGCAAAAAAAAAAGAAGCAGGGGTAGCAATCCTTATCTCAGACAAAACAAAGGCAAAAATAGATTTAATAAAAAAATATAAGGAAGAAAACTACAGCTTGCTAAAAGGTACCACGGACAATGAAGAAATATCAGTACTGAACATATATGCACCTAATGGTACAGCATCCAATTTCTTACAGAAATTAAGTGAGTGACAGGAAGAAAGCAAAACTATGATACCTCAACTTCCCCCTCTCCAAACCAGATAAATCTAACCATAAAATGAATGAGAAAGAAGTTAAGGGAGAGAATGGAATTTTAGAAAAGTTACATGTAGTAGACATCTAGTAAAAACATTCTGGGGATAAAAAGAAATATACCATTTCCTCAAAGGTATATGGAACCTACACAAAAATTGATCATGTACTAGGACATAAAAACCTCATAATCCAATGCAAAAAGGTAGACATATTAAATGGGTACTTTTCAAATGATCATGATGCAATAAAAATTACTTGTAAAAAGGGCCATAGAAAGATAGACTAAAAATTTAATGGAAACTAAATAATCTAATTGTAATGGGCAAAACAACAAATCATAGAAATGATAAATAATTTCATCAAAGGAAATGAAAATAATGAAACAATAAACCCAAACTAATGGGTATATATGACAAAGCAATTATCAGGGAAAATTTTATATCTCTAAATATTTACATGAATAAAATAAAGAGATCAATGAATTGGACATGCAATTAAAAGTTTAGAAAAAGAAAAAATTAAAACCCTCCTAAATAAATACCAAATAAGCAGGGTAGAGCCAAGATGGCATCATAGAAGCAGGAAAACTTCCTGACCTTCCCCCATAACCACCTCAAATACCTATAAAAATGTTTCTAAACAAACTTTAGGGCTACAGAGCCTACAAAGAAACAAATCTCCAACTGAAGACAGACCAGCACATGGACAGAAAGGGTCCACCAAAGCATGCTGGGAGCAAAGCCCAGCCCCACCTGAGCCTGTGGTTTTAGCTTCAGGGTGGAATAACTAGCTGAGACTAGAGGGACAGCAGGAGAGTAGATCACCAGCAGCTGTGGAGGTTTCCAGAATTATCACACCATGAATGCCAAAGACAAAGTGAGAGGTAAGTGTAGACTCTGGTAACAGGGAGTCCATGAGTGTGGTCCAGCCTCTGCCCCAGAGGGAGAAGTGGGTGAGGAGTTGTGCACAGCAACATGTGGCTGCTTCAGAGCTCCTGGCCTGCAGATTGTAGGGGAACCAAGCAACAATTCTGAGGTGTAATCGCTATTGATTTAACCTGCTTGGATCTGGATTGCTGTCTAGGGTGGAAGACCTGGGGTGTGAGAACAGGTTCCAGAGACTGTGGAGGCTTCAGAGAGGGCACCCAACTAATAGCTCTGGCAGCTGTGAAGAAAATAGCAATTTGGGACAAAGCTCTCCTCTCTGGAAGCAGAGTTATACTCTGGCAAAAAGGTCAAAAGTCAAGGAATTGAGTGGCAACATGAGGAAACATAGGAAGCAAAGCAAGGACAGCAAACTGACTTTGGATTCCTTTTTGGTGGACAAAAGGATCAAAGCAGGGAACAGGAGGAAGACAATGAAGTCAGAACTCCTATATCAAAAGCTTCCAAGAAAAATATGAATTAGTTACAGGCCATAGAGAAGGTTAAGAAAGATTTTGAAAATCAAATAAGAGAAGTAGAGGAAAAAATGGGAAGAGAAATGAGAACAATTCAAGAAAATTAAGAAATAAGAGTCAACAACCTGACTGAAGAAAATAATACATTAAAAATAGACTAACTCAAATGGCAAACGAGGCTCAAAAAGGCAATGAGGAGAAGAATTCCTTAAAAAGCCAAATTGGCCAGATGGAAAAAGAATCTCAAAAGTTCACTGAAGAGAATAATTCTTTCTGAATTAGATTGGAGCAAGTGGAAACTAGTGACTTTATGAGAAATCAAGATACTATTAAACAGATCCAAACAAATGAAAAAACAGAAGGCAATGTGACATATCTCGTTGGAAAAACCACTGACCTGGTAAATGGATCCAAGGGGGGATATTTTAAAAATTATTGGACTGCCCAAAAGCCATGATGAAAAAAAGAATCTAGAAATCATCCTTCAAGAAATTCTCAAAGAAAATTGCCCTGATGTTTTAGAACCAGAGGGCAAAATAGAGGTTGAAAGAATCCACAGATCACCTCTTAGAAAAGATCCCAAAAAGAAAACTCCTAGGAATATTATAGCCAGGTTCCAGTGTTCCCAGATCAAGGAGAAAATATTACAAGCAAGTAAGAAGAAATGACTTGAATATTGTGGAAACACAACCAGGATAGCACAGGATATGACAGCTTTTATATTGAGGGATTGAAGGTTATATTGAGGGATTGAATGATATTCTGGAGGGCAGAGGAGCTCGGATTAAAACCAAGAATCACTTACCCAGCAAAACTGAGTATCATGTTTCAGGGGAAAATATGGTCATTCAATGAAACAGGGAACTTTCAAGCATTCTTGATGAAAAATACAGAGTTGAATAGAAAATTTGACATTCAGATACAAGAAGCATGAGGAGGAAAACTGGGAAAAGAAATCATAAGGAACTTATCAAAGTTGAATTATTTACATTCCTACATGGAAAAACAATCATTGTAACTGATGAAACTTTTCTCAGTATGAGAATAGTTGAAGGGAATATAAATGCATATATATATATATATATGCTTATATAAAAGGGCATATGGGTGTATGAATACATATGTGAGTGTGTGTATATATGTGTACAGGTATACATAGACAGACGGCACAGGACAAATTGAATAGGAAGTGATGACACTTAAAAGGTGAAACTGAAAGGTGAGAAAGGAATGTAATGAGAGGAGATGGGGAAAGACATAATGGGGTAAATTATCTCCTATAGAAGGGGCAAGGGAAAACTGTTACAATGGAGGGGAAGAACAGGAAGGGAAAAGGGAATGGGTTAACCTTACTCTCATTGAATTTGGCTTAGGGAGGAAATGGCATGTATACTAAATAGGATATCTCACCCTACAGGAGAGTAGAGGGGAAAGGGATGAGAGGGGGGATAATGGCAGGGAGGTCAGGTTGGGGGGGAGGCAAGTTAGAAGCACACACTCTTGAAAAGGAATAGGGTCTGCTCTTTTTCTTGTTGGTTTATTTCCTCTTTCTGGTTGTTCATTCCATCTTCTTTATAACCTGACTAATGTCTAACGTGAAAGTGTTTGGGGGATGGAGTCAAGATGGTGGAGTAGAAACAGGACTTCCCCAGGGCTCCAGCTTCCACTTCCCCCAATTCATGTAAAAGGGGACTCTGAATATATTTGGAGTTACAGAATCCACCAAATGACACAGAGAAGGTAACCTTCTGCTGAGGATAGCCAGCAGGCCAGCATGAATCAGACAGCAAATTGTGAATTGAAGGTTTTAGCCCTAGGGCAGGCCTGACCATCCACTGGATGGAGGGACTTAAGATCACCAGCAGTTGCTGCAGTTTCCAGAATTATCAACACATAGATGCTAAGGACACGGTGAGAGGTCAGTGTAATGTGGACTTTGGGATCCAGTAGTTGGAGTGTAGTTGGCTTTTGCCCCTGGGGAAAGAAGCTTCTAAGGCACCATGGCCCTGCAGCCACCGCCACATAACAGCTTCAGCTCCTGGCCTGCAGAGTGTAGGGGGACCAAGTGACCAGTCTGAGCAGTTATTGCCCTTGTTTAACATGTTTGGATCTGGATTGAGGTCTAGGGTGGAGGTACTGGGGTGTACAACCAGCTTGCCAGAACATGTGAAGGCTTCAGAGAAGGCACCCAACTAATATCTTCAGCAACTGAGAAAACTCCAGCATTTGGTATGAAGCTCCTCCATCTGGTGGCAGAGTCCTACTTTGGCAAAAAGACCAGAGGTCAAGTGATTGAGTGGTGACATGAGTAGGCAAAGGAAGCAAAATAAACAGAGAAACACAACTTTACACTCCCATTTTGGCAAAAAAAAAAAAAAGGATCAAAGCTTGGAACAGGGGGAAGACAGTGAAGTCAGAACTCCTGCACCAAAAGCTTGAATGAAAAATACAAGCTGGTTACAGGCCATAGAGGACCTTAAGAAACAAATAAGAGAAGTGGAGGAAAAACTGGGAAGAGAAATGAGAATGATGCAAGAAAATTATGAAATGAGAGTCAAATGGCAAAAGAGGCTCAAAAAGGCAATGAAGAGAAGAATGCCTTAAAAAGCCAAATTTGCCAGATGGAAAAAGAATCTCAAAAGCTCAATGAGGAGAATAATTCCTTCAGAATTAGATTGGAGCAAATGGAAGGTAGCAACTTTATGAGAAATCAAGATGCTGTTAAGCATATCCAAACAAATGAAAGAATAGAAGGCAATATGAAATATCTCATTGGAAAAACCACTTATCTGGAAAATAGATTCAGGAGAGATAATTTAAAAATTATTTGACTACCTGAAAGCCATGATCAAAGAAAGAACCTAGAAATCATTCTCCAAGAAATTCTCAAGGAAAACTACCCTGATGTTTTATAACCAGAAGGAAAACTAGAGTTTGAAAGAATCCACCTGCTGAAAAAGATCCCAAAAAGAAAACTCCTAGAAATATTATAGCCAGGTTCTGAAATTCTCAGACTAAGGAGGGAATATTACAAACAGCCAGGAAGAAACAATTTGAATATTGTGGAAACACAATTAGGATAAGACAGGACCTGGCAGATTCTACACTGAGGGATTGAAAGGCTTGGAATATGATATTCTGGAGGTAAAAGGAGCTGGGATTCAAAGCAAGAATCACTTACCCAGCAAAACTGAATATAAGATTTTAGGGGAAAATATGGTCATTCAGTGGAATAGAGGACTTTCAAATATTCCTGATGAAAAAAACAGAGTTGAATAGAAAATTTGACATTCAGATACTAGAAGCAAGAGAAGCATGAGAAGGTAAACAGGGAAAAGAAATCACTAGGAACTTATCAAAGCTGAATTTTAAACATTCCTACAGGGGAAAACAATAATTGTAACTGATGAAACTTTTCTCAGTATGAAAATAGTTGAAGAGAATAGAAATACACACACACATACATGTATATGTCTATATAGGAGGGTATACAGGTATGGATTCATATGTGAATGTGTGTATATATGTTTACAGGTATACATAGACATATACATAGGACCAATTTAACAGGAAGGGATGATACTTAAAAGGTGAAATTAAGAGTTGAGAGAGGAATATAATGAGAGGAGATGGGGAGAGACAGAATGGGGTAAACTATCTCATATGGAAGAGTCAAGGGAAAATGGTTACAATGGAGGGGAAGGACCAGAAGGCACAAAAGCAAAACCTTATTCTCATTGAATTTGGCTCAGGGAGATAATTACATACACACTAAATAGTGTATCTCACCCTACAGGAGAGCAGGGGGTAAGGGTATGAGAGGGGGGATGATGGAAGTGATGGCAGGTGGGGGGGAAGGAAGTTGGAAGCACCCACTTTTGAAAAGGGACATCATCATAGTAGAGAATAGAACAAGTGGGAGGTGGCATAGGAGGGAGGGAAATATAGTCAGTCTTCTATAATATTTCTACTATAGTAATGTTTTGCATAGCTACACATGTACAACCTATACTGAATTGATTATCTTCCCAGTAAGGGTGGGTGAAAATGGAGAAAGGGAATGAATATGGAATTCAAAGTTTTAAAATTAAATGTTTAAAATATATATAGATATGCTAATATTAATACTATTTTACATGTACCTGGGATTCAAGATATACAGGCACTGAGGCATAGAGATCCACCATGTCCTACTGCAAAAGTCAAATTGGGTATGGGAGAAGATATGGGAGAGAGCAGATTGGAGGAGGCAATATCCTGTGGGACTGCGATTTGGGTTGGTGGGTAGGGGAAAAATGGGGAAAAAATTTGTAACTAAAAATCTGGCATAAATGAATGATGTAAACCAGAAGTTAATAAAGCATGTGAAAAAAAGAAAGTATTTGCAGATCCTATACTTGATTGTATGCCACCACGGGGGAGGGGGGTAAGGGAAGGAGGGAGAGAAAATTTGAAACTCAAGGTATTGTAGAACTGAATCTTGTAAACCAAATGTAAACAAACAAATTAATAAAGATGAAAAAATTTAAAAGAAAACAAAAGGAACAGGGTCAAAGTAGAAAATAGAACAATTGGGGGTGGGGAGTGTGGGATAGGATGGACGGAAATATAGTCAGTCTTTCACAATATATCCACTATGGAAATGTTTTGAGTAGCTATATGTGTACAACTTATATTGAATTGACTATCTTCCCAGTAATGGTGGGTGATGAGGGAGGAAGTGAGAGATTCTGGAATTCAAATTTTAAAGTCACATGTTTAAATACACACACACATACATATATATATATATATATATATATATATATATATATATATATGTATGAAGAAGTTAAAATAGGCAATGAGGAAACAAAGCTATCATTCTTTGCAGGTGATATGACACTTAGAGGTGATACTAAGAGAATCATAGATAATCAGGTAGAAAACAACTACATGAAATTATTGACACCTTTAGCAAAGTTGCACAATATTAAAAAAAAACCCACAGAAATCACTGGCATTTCTCTATATATACTAACAAAGTACAGCAGCAAGACATAGAAAGAGAAATTCCATCTAAAATAATTGTAGACATTATAAAATATTTGGGAGTCTACATGCAAAAAAAAAATCCAGAAACTATATAAACACAATTACAAAACACTTTTCATAAAAATGAAGTCAGACCTAACAATGTAACTGAGAAAAATTAAATACTATTTAAATTTTTAAGAGATTCCACACACAAAAGAAACAAAGAGAAAAATATCTATTGCTCACAAGTAATGTGAGCTAATAAGATAAAAATGACAATTCTACCTAAATTATTTACTTATTCAATGCCATACCAATAAAACTATCAAAAATTATTTTATAGAGCTAGAAAAAAATAATAAAATTCATCTGAAAAAAGGTCAAGTATATAATAAAGAGAATTAATGAAAAAAATGCGAAGGAATGTGACATAGCTATGTTTGATCTAAAACTATATTATAATTTAGTAAGCATGAAAACCTTGGTTCTAGCTAAGAAATTAAGTAGTGGATCAGTGATTAGGGAGACAAGATGCAATAATCAATTATTATAGTAATTTATTGTCTGATAAAGCCAAAACCTCCAGCTTGTGAGATAAGAATTTGACAAAAACTGCTGGAACATTTTAAAATATTATGGCAGAAATTACGCATAGACCAACATCTTACACCATATATCAAGATAAGGTCAAAATGCATACAAAATTTAGGCATAAAGGGTAATTCCATAAGCAAATTAGAAAAGCAAGGAATATTTGAAAGGAAGAATTTATGATCAGACAAGAGATAGAGAACATTATGAAATGCAAAATGGATTATTTTGATTACATTAAATTAAAAAGGTTTTGTACAAATAAAACCATTGTAACAAAATTTAAAGGGAAAGCAGAAAACTGGAAAACTTATTGCCAGTATTTCTTATAAGTTCTCATTTCTAAAATATATAGAGAATTGAGTCAAATTTATAAGAATAAAAAGCATTCCCCAATTGAAAATTTGTCAAAGGATATGAGCAGGCAGTTTTCAGATGAAGAAAATAAAGCTACCTATAGCCACATGAAAAAAATCCTCTAAATCACTATTGATTAGGGAAATGGGGAAATGCAAGCCAAAAGAACTCTGATATACCACATTACACATATCAGAGTGGTAATATGACAAAATAGAAAAATGTCAAATGTTGTAAAAGATGTTATAAAATAGGAACACTACTGCATTGTTGGTGGAGTTGTGAACTGATCCAACCATTCTGGAGAGCAATCTGGAACCATGCCCAAAGGACCAACAAACTGTGCATACCTGTTGATTCAGCAAAATTACTTCCCTATCTGTATTCCAAAGAGATCATAAAAATGGGAAAAAGGATTCACATGTACAAAAATATTTACAGTAGCTTTTTTGTGGTATTAAAGAATTGGAATTTTGATGTGATGTCCATGAATTGGGGAATGGCTGAACAAGTTGTGGTATGTCAATGTAATGGAATACTATTGTGCTATATGAAATGATGAATAGGTGGATTTCAGAAAAACCTAGAAAGTTTTACATGAACTAATGTTGAGTGAAGTGAGCAGGACCAGGAAAACATTGTACACAGTAACAGCAAAATTATGTGATGATCAGCTTTCATAGATTTAGCTCTTTTCTGTAATACAATGATCTAAGACAATTCCAAAGGCCTCCTGATAGAAAATACTCTTCACATTCTTAGAAAAACCTATGGAGTCTGAATGCAGATAGAAGCATACTAATTTTTTTTTCTTTCTCATTCTTTTCCCTTTTGTTATGATCTTTCTATCACAACATGACTAATGTGAAAATATGTTTAATATGATTGTAAGTGTATAGCTTATATCAGATTGCTTGTTGTCTTGGAGAGGGGGGAAACAAGGTACAGAGGGAGAAAAAAATGGAACTCAAAATCTTATAAAAGTGAATGTTGTGAACTATTTTAAAGTAATTAGAAAAAAATAAATATTATTGTGTGGAGATTTTTTTAAGGACTTAAAAATTCCTATCAGAAATAAATTCTAAATTACCATAAATAAAATAAATTCTTAATGATCACAAATCAATTCCTGCTTGCCACTTGAAGTCATTAAAAAGTTTTTGCAGTGGGGTGATGATTCAGTTTTCTAAGTGAAAATACCCAATTAAATTCTTCTTATAATAATAACCCTTAATTATTCAACTAATAATCATAATTTTCACAAATGATAGCAAAATAATGTGTGGTGAAACTTTCTCTTAAATATAAGTTAACCTGAAAGTTTATAATTTCTTAAATCACAGTACTTCAGAATATTACAATGTGTGATCAGCACAGCTTTAAAAAATGGCCTAGGTAAAAGGGGACTCTAAACAAACTTTGGAGCTGCAGAACCCACAAAATGACACAGAGAAGCTAACCTCCTGGTGAGGACAGCCGGGCAGGAATCGGCCAGCTCAGCTCTCTGGGAGCCCAGCCCAGCCCCACACTGAGGGTTTAGCCCCAGGGTGGGCCTGACCAGCCACCAGCCAGAGGGACTCCAGATCAGCAGCAGCTATGGCCATTTCAAGATTTATCAACACATAGATGTGAAGGACAAAGTGAGAGGTCAGTGCAGTCTGGATTTTGGGACCTAGTAAGTGGGAGTGCGTGGCTTTTGCCCCCATGGTGAGAAGCCACTGAGAGGCCGGCACAGCCAGTCAGCTCCATGTGGCAGCTTCAGCTCCTGGCCTGCAGAGTGTAGGGGGACCAAGCACCAGTCTGAGGGGTAATCGTTTTTGCTTTAACATGCTTGGATCTGGATTGCAGTCTAGGGTGGAGGTCTGCTTGCCAGAGCATGTGGAGACCTCAGAGAGGGCACCCATCTAATACCTCCAGCAGCTGAGAAAACCCCAGTATTTGGGGCAAAAGCTCCCCTGTCTGGTGGCAGAGTCCTACTGTGGCAAAAAGCCCAGGGGTCAAGTGACTGAGGGGCGACATGACCAGGCAAAGGAAACAAAGCAGACAATAGATTCCAAGGTTAGACTGCTATTTTAGGGGCAAAAAGGAGCAAAGCATGGAACAGGAGGAAGACAGTGAAGTCAGAACTCCTGCACCAAAAGCTTCAAAGGAAAATTAGAGCTGGTTACAGGCAATTAGAGGACCTTAAGAAGTAGATAAGAGAAGTGGAGGAAAACTTGAGAAGAGAAATGAGAATAGTGCAAGAAAATTATGAAATGAGAGTCAACAGCCTGACTGAGGAAAATAACATCTTAAAAAGCAGATTAACTCAAATGGCAAAAGAGGCTCAAAAAGGCAATGAGGAGAAGAATGCCTTAAAAAGCCGAATTTGCCAGATGGAAAAAGCATCTCAAAAGCTCAATGAGGAGAATCATTGCTTCAGAATTAGATTGGAGCAAATGGAAGCTAATGACTTTATGAGAAATCAAGATGCTGTTAAACAGATCCAAACAAATGAAAGAATAGAAGGCAATGTGAAATATCTCATGGGAAAAACCACTGACCTGGAAAATAGATCCAGGAGAGATAATTTTAAAATTATTGGAATACCTGAAAGCCATGATCAAAATAAAAACCTAGAAATCATCCTCCAGGAAGTTCTCAAAGAAAACTGCCCTGATGTTTTAGAACCAGAGGGCAAAATAGAGGTTGAAAGAATCCACTGATCACCTGCTGAAAAAGATGCCAAAAAGAAAACTCCTAGGAATATTATAGTCAGATTCTGTAATTCCCAGATTAAGGAGAGAATATTACATGCAGCCAGGAAGAAACAATTTGTATATCATGGAAACACAACCAGGATAACCCAGGATCTGGCAGCTTCTACACTGAAGGATCAAAGGGCTTGGAATATGATATTCAGGAGGTGAAAGGAGCTGGAATTAAAACCAAGAGTCACCTGCCCAGCAAAACTGAGTATCATGTTTCAGGGGAAAATATGGTCATTCAGTGGAATAGAGGACTTTCAAGCATTCTTGCTGAAAAAAAAAAAACAGAGTTGAATAGAAAATTCGACATTCAGATACAAGAAGAAAGAGAAGCATGAGAAGGTAAATAGGAAAAAGAAATCATAAGGAACTTCTCAAAGTTGAACTATTAACATTCCTACATGGAAAAACAATAATTGTGACATTATAACTTATGAAACTTTTCTCAGTAGTTGAAGGGAATAGAAATATATATATGTCTATATATGAGGGTATATGGGCATATGAATACATATGTGAATGTGTGTATATATGCTTACAGATATACATAGATAGAGGGCACAGTACCAATTTAACAGGAAGGGATGATACTAAAAAGGTGCAATTAAGAGGTGAGAGAGGAATATAATGAGAGGAGATGGGGAGAGACAGAATGGGGTAAACTATCTCATATAGAAGAGGCAAGGGAAAATGGTTACAATGGAGGGGAAGAATAGGAAGGCAAAAGGGAATGGGTCAACCTTACTTCCATTGAATTTGGCTTGAGGAGGGAATGAAATACACACTTAACAGGGTATCTCACCCTCCAGGAGAGTAGGGGGGAAGGGGATGAGAGGGGGGATGATGGAAGGGATGGCAGGCTGGGGGGGGGAGGGAAGTTGGAAGCATCCACTTTTGAAAAGGGATGGGATCAAAGTAGAGAATAGAACAAGTGGAAGGTGGGATAGGAGAGAGGGAAATATAGTCAGTCTTTTACAATATATCTACTATGTTACTGTTTTGCATTAGCCACACATGTACAACCTATACTGAACTGCTTATCTTCCCAGTAAGGGTGGGTGACAAGGGAGGAAGGGAATGAATCTTTCAAAATCAAATATTCAAAATATATATATATATATATATATATATATATATATATACTATTATTAATACTATTTTGCATGTAATTGGGAAATAAGATATACTGGCCCTGGGGCATAGAGATCCACTGGAAAAGTTGAAAGGGGTATGGGAGAAAATATGGGAGAGAGCAGATTGGAGGAGGGGATATCCTGTGGGACTGCTGTTTTGGGGTGGTGGGTAGGGGAAAAATGGGGAGAAAATTTTTAACTCAAAATCTGGTGGAAATGAATGATGTAAATCAGAAGTTAATAAAGCATTTGAAAAAATAAATAAAATTTTTAAAAATGGCCTAACAGTTTTCAAATATATTTTCCTCTTCTTAGATGTAACAACATCCCAAATAAAAGAGACATTGCTTTTCTAACATTAGGTAATATACAAGTTTACCAAATATCAAATTATAAGAAAATTTAGAAACATAACAATACTATAAACAATATCATGTGTTTGAAACTTGAAAGGAAATGCATTACAAATCAGGTGACCTCAATTCAGTTGAATGTGTTTCCAAATTACCTTACACAGAAAATCATTCATCTCATCATCAGCATTTCATACTGATCACATCTAAATCTCCATATAAAGTTTTCAAACAGGAAGCAATTACATCTAATTAAAGGAATAATAGTAACAGTTAACATTAATAAGTACTTGATTTATTCCAGACTCAGTCTGAAGTGCTTTACAATCATTTGATCCTCACAATAATTCTGGGAGGTGGGTGCTTTTATTATCCAATTATAAATTAGTAAACGGAGATAAACAACATAATGTCACTTGTTTGACACCATATAGCTAATACATTTCTTCATGCCAATAGCAAATGTAGTTTAAATTAGCTTCTGGTTTACCATACTTATCCTGAGAGGAGAACAAACATGGACTACATTGTTATTTCCTTCAGGACTGATTTCAGATCAAATAAAAAAAATAAATCTAGATTTCTAATTGCAAATGGAAATATTTAAACTTCAATTTATCTACTTAAGGGATTGGAGGGCTTGGAATATGATATTCCAGAGGTCAAAGCTAGAATTAAAACAAAAAATCACCTACCCAAGAAAACTGATGGGAGGGGCAGGGCGGAATATGTATATTTAATGAAATAGAGGACTTTCAGGCATTTTTTTATTAAAATTTATTTATTTATATTTGTTTTTAAACATTCAATTCCAAAATGCCTTGAGTTTCAAATTTTCTCTCTCTCCCCCTCTCCCCCTTCCTCCCCACTCCCCATAGCAGACTGCAATCAAACATAGGAGCTACAAATACCTTCACATTAGACATTAGTCAGGTTGTAAAGGAGGATTATAACCAATGGAAGGAAAAATGAGAAAGAGGAAAACAAAACAAAACAAAACAAAACAAAAAAGGGATAGAGCCAGTATTTTGCTTTAGTCTGCATTCAGACTCTATGGTTCTTTCTCTGGATGTGGATATCTCTTTCTATCGTGAGACTTTTGTAGTTGCCTTATAACCTTGCATTGCTGAGAGGAGCCCAGTCTATCAAAGTCAGTCATCACACATACACATTGTCTGTAATTGTGTACAAATTTCTCCTCGTTCTGCTCTTCTCATTCAACATTACTTTATATAAGTCTCTCCAGGTGATTATGAAATCCATCTGCTCTTTATTTCTTATAGAACAATAGTATTCCTTTACATTCAAATACCACAACTTGTTCAGCCATTTCCCAATTGATGGGCACCTCCTTGATTTCTAATTCTTTGCCACCACAATAAGAGCTGCTATAAAGGTTTTTGTACATACAAGACATTTTCCCACTTCTATGATCTCTTTCGAATACATATTCGAGTGTATTACTAGAAGTGGTATTACTAAGTCAAAGCATATGTGCTTATTTATAGCCCTTTGGGTATAGTTCCAGATCGCTCTCTAGAATAGTTTAATCGGTTCACAATTCCACTAACAATGCATTACTATTCTGATTGCTCCACATCCTCTCTAGCATTTATCATTTTCCTGTTTTGTTATCTTAGCCACTCTGGTCAGAGAGATGTGGTACCTCAGAGTTATTTTGAGTTGCATTTCTTTAATCAATAGTGACTTTGACAACTTTTAATATGCTTATAGATATCTTCAATTTCTTCTGAAAACTGCCTGTTCATATCATTTGTCCATTTATCAACTGGGGAATGGCTTGTATTCTTATAGATTTGACTCAATTCTCTGTATATTTTAGAAATGAGGGCTTTATCAGAGACATTCATTGTAAAATTTTTTTCCCAATTTTCCACATCCTTCTTAATCTTTGTTACATTGGTTTTATTTGTACAGAAACTTTCAATTTAATGTAATCAAAATTATCCATTTTGCATTTCATAATACTCTCTAACATCTGTTTGGTCATAAAATCTTCCCTTCTCCCTAAATCTGACAGGAAAACTATCCCCAACTCTCCCAGATTGCTGACAGTATCAACCTTTATACCTATGTCATGTATCCATTATGACTTAATTTCGGTATATGGTATAATATATTTGGTCTATGCCCAATTTTTGCCATACTATATTCCAGTTTTTCCAGCAGTTCTTGTCAAATAGTGAGTTCTTTACAAAAAACTGAGGTCTTTGGGTTTATCAAAGAATAGATTATTAGAGTCATTGGCTGCTGTGTCTTATATACCTAATCTATTCCACTGATCCACTCCTCTATTCCTCAGCCAGTACCAAGTAGTTTTGATGACTGCTGCTTTATAATACAGATTGAAATCTGGTATAGCTAATCCACCTTCCCTAGCATTTATTTCATTAATTCCCTTGATATTCTGGACGGTTTATTCTTCCAGATGAATTTTGTTATTATTTTTTCTATCTCTATAAAGTAGTTTTTTTTTGTAAATTAATTGGTATGGCACAAAAATATAATTTAATTTAGGTAAAACTGTCATTTTTATTATATTAGCTCAACCCAGCCATGAGCAATTGATATTTTTCCAATTAGTTACATCTGACTTTATTTTTGTGAAAAGTGATTTGTAGTTGTGGTCATATAGGTCTTGGGTTTGTTTTGGCAGGTAGATTCCCAAATATTTTATAATGTCTACAGTAGCTTTAAATGGGATTTCTCTTTCTATCTCTTGCTGTTGAATTTCATTCGAAATATATAGGAATGCCTAAGATTTATGTGGGTTTATTTTATATACTGCAACTTTGCCAACTTTATTGTCTCAAGTAGTTTTTTACTTGATTCTCTAGGATTCTCTAAGTATATCGTCATATCATCAACAAAGAGTGATAGCTTGGTCTCTTCTTTGCCTAATTTGATTCTTTTGATTTCTTTTTCTTCTCTAATTGCTACGGCTAACATTTCTAGTACCAGATTGAATAAGAGGGGTGATAGTGGACACCCTTGTTTCAGCCCTGATCTTATGGGAAATGGTTCTAGCTTCTCCCCATTACATATAATACTTGCTGATGGCTTTAAATAGATGCTACCTATTATTTTAAGGAAGGCTCCATTTATTCCTATATTTTCTAATGTTTTTAATAGGAATGGGTGTTGTATTTTGTCAAAAGCCTTTTCTGCATCTATTGAGATGATCATGTGGTTTCTGCTAGTTTTATTGTTGATATGATCAATTATACTGATGGTTTTCCTAATATTAAACCATCCTTGCACTCCTGGAGTAAATCCTACATTATCAAAGTGTATTATTCTTGAGATAAGTTTCTGTAGTCTTTTTGCTAGTATTTTATTTAGAATTGTTGCATCTATATTCATGAGGGAGATGATTCTATAATTTTCTTTCTCTGTTTTATCTCTTCCTGATTTAGGTATCAGTACCATATTTGTGTCATAAAAAGAATTTGTTAGGACTCCTTGTTCACTAATTTTCCCAAAGAGTTTGTAGAGTATTGGAATCAATTGTTCTTTAAATGTTTGATAGAATTCACTAGTGAATCCATCTGGCCCTGGAGATTTTTTCCTAGGGAGTTGACTGATGGCTTGTTGAATTTCTTTTTCTGAGATGGGATTATTTAAGTAATTTGCTTCCTCTTCAGTTTATCTGGGCAACTTGTACGTTTGTAAATATTCATCCATTTCCCTAAGATTGTCAAATTTATGTGCATATAATTGGGCAAAATAATTCAGAATTATTGTTTTTATTTCCTCTTCATTGGAGGTTAGATTCACCTTTTTCATTTTTGATACTCATAATTTGGTTTTCTTTTTTTTTATCATATTGACTAAGGATCTATCAATTTTGTTGGTTTTTTTTATAAAACCAGCTCTTGGTTTTATTTATCAATTCAATAATTTTCTTAATTTCAATTTTATTAATCTCTCCTTTGCTTTTCAATATTTCTAATTTAGAATTTAGGGGATTTTGAATTTTTTCTTTTTCTAGGTTTTTAAATTGCATGCCCAATTTGTTGAGCTCCCTTTTCTCTAATTTAATCATGTATGCACTCAGGGATATAAAAGTTCCCCTAAGAACTGCCTTTAATTTATCCCACAAATTTTGGTATGTTGCCTCATTATTATCATTCTCTTGAATGAAATTACTGATTGTTTCTATAATTTCTTGTTTGACCCACTCATTCTTTAGGATTAAATTGTTTAATTTCCAATTAGTTTTTAGTCTGTCTTTCCCTGGCCCTTTATTGCATACAATCTTTATTGCATCATGATCTGAGAAGGATGCATTTAATATTTCTGCCTTACTGCATAGAGTTGTGAGGTTTTTATGCCACAGAACATGGTCAATTTTTGAGTATGTGCCATGAACCGCTGAGGAGAAAGTATATTCCTTTTTATCCCCATTCAGTTTTCTCCAGAAATCTATCATACCTATCCTCTTTAAAATCCTGTTCAGCTCCTTAACTTCTTTCTTGTTTATTTTAAGTTTGGATTTATCAAGTTCATAGAGGGGGAGATTAAGGTCTCCCACCAGGATAGATTTGCTATCTATTTCTTCCTCTAATTCCTTTACCTTCTCCTCTAGGAATCTGGATGCTATACCACTTGGTGCATATATGTTAAGTGATGATATTGGTGAATTCCTCTTTTTTGCCTTTTTGGAGGGGCAATTGGGGTTAACTGACTTGCCCAAGGCCACATGGCTAGCAAGTCTTAAGTTTCAGGTCAGATTTGAACTCAGGTCCTCCTAACTCCAGGGCTAATAATCTATTCACTGTGTCATCTAGCTGCCCCAAGCAGTGAATTATTTCAATTTCTATTTGCACTCTGGTTCTAGAACACCAGAGAAGTTTTCCTTCATAATTTCTTTTATTAATTTCTTTTTAGCTTTCAACATTCATTTCCACAATATTATGACTTAGAGATACTCTTCCCACCTCTCTCCTACCCTCCACCACAAGATGGCAAACATACTGAATATCCCTTCCCCTCATCTGCCCTCTCTTATATCCCCCCAATTTCCCTGCATTACTTTCTTTTACTGCAAGACAGATTTATATATATCAAGCTCCCCCCCCCCTTATTTTCTTGTAGGGCAAGTTGGATTTCTATACCGCAATGCCTATACATCTTATTTCCCAGTTGCATGTTAAAAAAACATTTTTAATATTTGTTTTTAGAACTTTGAGTTCCAGATTCTCTCCCTTCTTCCCTCTTCACCCATGCCCACTGGGAAGACAAACATTTCCATATAGTTTATACATGTGTGGTTATGCAAAATGTTTCCATAGTAGTCATATTGAGAAAGACTAACTATTTTTCCTTCCATCCTAGGTTCTTTTTTTGATCATGGCTTTCAGATAGTCCATTAATTTTTAAAGTATCTCTCCTGGACCTATTTTCCAGGTCAGCGGCTTTTCCAATGAGATATTTCACATTGCCTTCTATTTTTCATTCATTTGTATTTGTTTTATAGTATCTTGATTTCTCATAAAGTTATTAGCTTCCATTTGCTTCAATCTGATTTTGAAGGATTATTTTCTTCAGTGAGTTTTTGAAATTCCTTTTCCATCTGGCCAATTCTGCTTTTTAAGGCATTTTTCTCCTCATTGATTTTTTGGACCTATTTTGTCATTTGAGTTAGTCTATTTTTTAAGATGTTATTTTCTTCAGTCAGGCTGTTGACTCACTTTTCATGATTTTATTGCATCATTTTCATTTCTCTTCCCAAATATTCCTCCACTTCTCTTACTATATTTTCAAAATCCTCCTTGAGCTCCTCCATGGCCTGTGACCAATTCATATTTTTCTGGGAGACATTTGATACAGGAGTTTTGACTTTGTTTTTTCTTCTGGTTCCATGTTTTTGTCACCAAAAGAGGATTTTATAGTCTGGTTACACTTCCTCTCTTTCCTCATCTTGCCAGCCAATTACTTGACTTTTGAGTTTTTTGCCATGGTAGAACTGTTCTTCCAGAGTGGAGAGTTCTGTGTTCCAAATTTCTGAAATTTTGAACAGCTTTTGAGAAAGCTTCTTCTGGGCATCTGACTGAGAACTGTGAGGATGAATGCCTCTCAACAGCCTCAACAAACTCTGCCACACTAGCATTCCTCACCCCAGGACTGCCACCCAAGACTGTAACCCAGATCCAAGTAGGACAAAGCAAGAGAATCCTGCCTCAGTGCCAACAAAGAGAGTCCTACAATTACCCTCTTGACAGTTTCTTGGGTCCTCCATGATTTGTGGGCCTAGATCTTTGGAAGCAGTTGCCTGTGGCAGCAGTTGCAGCCTCCATCACCTCTACCACCCCAGAGACAGGGTCTGGACATACTCTTCTCTCACAGAGGATCAACAGACTTCATTCACTGACCTTTTACTTTCTCTTTGGTCTTTATGGGTTGAGAAGTCTGGAGACCACCACATCAGTGATTCACTCTCCTGAACTTTGTGCTGGCTGGGCTTTGCTGCAGGTCTGTGCTGTCATGGGCCCATGTGGGATGTGCTCTCATCCTAGTCCCACATGATAGACCATTCCTGTCAGCCTGCCTTCATGAGATTTGTTTCCCTCTGCCATTTTGTGGATTCTGTAGCACTAAAATTTGTTTAGAGTCATTTTTACAGGTATTGGAGGTTTTTGGAGTGGGAGCTCAAGCAAGTTCCTGCTTTTACTCTGCCATCTTGCCTCTGCCCCGATGATTTCTTGAAATATGGTTTTTAGGCTCTTTTTCTATCATGGTTTTCAGGTAGATTGATAAATTTTAAATTCTATATCCTGGATATTTTTTCCAGGTCAGTGCTTTTTTCAATGAGAAATTTCACATTGTCTTCTATTTTTTTCATTCTTTTGGTTCTATTTCAGCTTCCATTTGCTCCATTCTAATTTTGAAGGAATTATTTTCTTCAGTGAGCTTTCAGACCACCTTTTCCATTTTGCCTATTCTGCTTTTTAAAGTATTCTCCTCATTGGCTTTTTGATCCTCTTTTGTCATTTGGGTTAGTCTATTCTTTAAGGTGTTATTTTCTTCAGTATTTTTTCAGGTCTCCTTTAGCAAGCTATTGACTCCTTTTTCTTGATTTTCTTGCACTGCTCTCATTTCTCTTCTCAATTTTTCCTCTACTTCCCTTTCTTGATTTTCAAAATCCTTTTTGAGTTCTCCTATGGCTTACAACCAATTCATGTTTATCTTGGAATCTTTTGCTGCAGGAGCTTTGACTTTGTTATCTCCTTCTGGTTGTATGTTTTAGTCTTTGTCAACAAAGTAAAATTCTGTAGTCTGCCTTTTTTATACTGTTTGCTCATCTTCCCAGTCAAATACTTGAATTTCTCATTCTTTGTCAAGGTAGTACTCTCTTTCCGGTAGAGGTAGGTGTGGGGGTGGATGTACTGTCCCAGATTTCAGAGGTTTTGTATCAGCTGCTTGGTCACCCACCAACAGTGGGCCCAGATCTCTGGAAGTAGTTACTGCTGCTGTTACTGTTGCCACCAGTGCTGCCACCTCCACTCCCCTGGAGCTAGACCTGAACCCCAGGTGGACCATGCTCCTCTTTAGCCCAGTTCCCATACAGTTTTCTCACTGACCTATGCTGTCTTTGATATTTTAGTTTTGGGAAGCCTGGAAACTGCCAGAGTTGTCAAGATCCAGTCCCCTGAGGCCTCCTCCATCCCAGTCTGTGCTGGCTTGGCCCATGAGGGCCTGTGCTTCAGTCCCAGCCTGGTGTGATAGACCCTTCCTGTGGGACTTTCAGGCTGTCTTGGGATGGGAATGTATTTCACTCTGTCATTTTGTGGATTCTGTAGCTCTAGAATTTCTTTAGTTACTTTTTTACAGGTGTTTGGATGGGCTTGGGGGAAAACTCAAGCAAGTCCCTGCTCTTACTCTGTTATCTTGCCTTCACCAACAATAGTTTTGTTTTTAAATTGAATTTAAATTGGGATTGTTTTGAAATTTTGGTTTTAAATTGAGGAGTTTGGAGAATGGAAGGAAACATATGTTTGTTAATTAAAAAATAAAATGCAATGAAAATACATGATGGTGAAGTCCCTAATTATGATAGGAGTTGGATTCTGGTGGATGACTATTAATCAGTACTAAATTCATTGGGAAGAGAAAATGAAAGTTCATAGAGTTAGAGTCTGACCATGGCAATGCAATACAAGGCGTATTAGAATGTCCCTTCCCAACCTCAGTGATTAATGTGTCAAGAATATGAATGAAAGTGTAACCAGTGGTGGAAATAGTAGCCAGAAATGTACTGTATTTCACCACATGATCATTGCCATCTCATAATACTCATACCTTTTTTTTAGTCCCAAAGTTGGCTTATAACATTTTATCACATAATCACTACATGGTATAATTTTGATCATCACACAGCTTAAAAAGTAAACAGAGGAGCAATGTATTCACCAGAGGCATATAGATGTGCATTTATCTCTCACACATTGCAAATCACAAGCCTAGAATTCTCAAGGAATACACATTGTCAATATGTTTTCAAAAAGTTGATATGTATGATTTGTTTAGTGTACTGCAGTACTAATGGTGTTATCACTCAACCCAATGAAGAGTTGCAGATGCAAAGGGAACTGGGAGGCAGGCAAAGCTGCTATGAGTAAGTCATGTGTGTAATGCCATGCACAGAAGCTTTCCAGAAGAATACTACTGTGAACAGCTTTTAAGGTTCTGATTTCACAGTATAGTTAACAATCTATTTATTCCATAACAAATTAAAGGAAAACATTCACAGACAATCAAGGTACAGCATTCACAATATTACAACTTATCACAGAAAATCACAATATAGTATTCACAACAGCTTATCATTAAAATGGCCATATAGTTTTCACCAAAGTGGTCACAATATTTAGAACAAAGGACAATCATCTCAAAGTATAATAGTCAAAGTCTTCCACTCATGGGGCAATTAAGTTAACTCAATCAGTCACTTATTCAACAATCAATTACTAAGTTTTCAGCTTTTCTCCCTAGCTTGGTGCCAGGTTCTGCTGCTTAAGTTGCATCCCTGAAACAAGAAGGTGAAGGTCGGAGTCAATGGATTTGGCCGTATTGGGCGCCTGGTGACCAGGGCTGCATTCACCTCAGGTGGAGTAGACATTGTGACCATCAATGACCCCTTCATTGACCTCAACTACATGGTTTATGTGTTTCAATATGATTCCACTCATGGCAAATTCAAGGGCACTGTCAAGGCTGAAAATGGGAAGCTGGTGATCAATGGAAAAGCCATTACCATCTTCCAGGAACGGCATCCCACCAATATTAAATGGGGAGATGCTGGAGCTGAGTGTGTTGTAGAGTCGACTGGAGTCTTTACCACCATGGAAAAGGCTGGGACTCACTTGAAGGGTGGAACCAAGAGGGTCATCATCTCTGCCCCTTCTGCTGATGCCCCAATGTTCGTGATGGGAGTGAACCATGAGAAATATGATAATTCCCTCAAGATTGTCAGTAATGCTTCCTGTAACACCAACTGCTTGGCCCCCTTGGCCAAGGTCATTCACGACAACTTTGGCATTGTGGAAGGACTCATGACTACAGTCCATGCCATTACTGCTACCCAGAAGACAGTAGATGGCCCCTCTGGTAAGCTGTGACGTGATGGGCATGGTGCTGCCCAAAACATCATCCCTGCTTCCACTGGTGCTGCTAAGGCTGTAGGCAAGGTTAATCCTGAGCTGAATGGGAAGCTCACAGGCATGGCCTTCCGTGTTCCTACTCTCAATGTATCTGTTGTGGATCTGACCTGCCGCCTGGAGAAATCTGCCAAATATGATGATATCAAGAAAGTGGTGAAGCAAGCATCAGAGGGACCCTTGAAGGGCATCTTGGGCTACACAGAGGACCAGGTTGTATCCTGTGACTTCAACAGCAACACTCACTCTTCTACCTTTGACGCTGATGCTGGTATTGCCCTCAATGACCCTTTTGTCAAGCTCATTTCCTGGTATGACTATGAGTATGGTTATAGCAACCATGCAGTAGACCTCATGGTTTACATGGCCTCCAAGGAGTAAAGTGGAAAGCCATGGATATTCATCCCCAGCCAAAAAGAGGAAATCCACCACTCGGGAGCCCACATTCCTAACCTGTGTTCCTATACTAGGGAATCCCATGTCCCATTCACATCCTTGTTCCAAAGCACCCCTGTAGTAGGGGGAAGAAGCCTAGAGGCCTGTATTGTGTACCATCAATAAAGTCAAAATATTCAGTGCAAAAAAAAACAATCAATTACTAAGTAAAATCACAATAAGATCTCAAAGTACAATAGTCAAAGTCTTCCACTCATGGGGCACACTTAAGTTAGCTCAATCAATCACTTATTCAGCAATCAATTAGTAAGTATCATTAATCACTAAGTACAATAGAAAATACAGACCCTCCACCCCTAGGTCCCTGGTAAACTACAATTTCATCATCACTCAGTACCCATGGAGAGGTCTTCTCATATTGACTTGGGGCTGGTTCTCAGATTCCCTGGATCCCTTTCCATGGTCCAAGATTCTACCTGGATTTACCAGACTGTCACCTGGGTTCAATGACAGACAGATCCCAGTTCCTCGTCCAGCTCTCTAGGTAGGTCCTGCTCCACACTGAAGTTCACAGGATCCAGTCCATCTCAACTCCTTCATAATTTCTGCTCCATAATTCAAGGCTCAAACAAGCCACAAACAGACGAAGTCTCAGCATCCCGGTCATGCTTCCTCAGTCTTCTCCTGGGCTCCTAGGCTTCTCTGTCACCTGGGTTCCTGAGATCCTGAGCTCCTGTTCAGAAGAAACTCCACCACCACAAGTTCTCAGGAAATTCTGGCTCAGTTCCTCATTCTCTCTTCTGTAGCTGCTCTGCCACCAGATGCTGGTCCCAAGAAATTCTGACTGTGCCTCTCTGGAGCTTTTTCTTATATACACACAGCATTAGCTTCCTCTTTCAGCCAACCCCTTCCTGTTATGTCAGCAACAGGAGGCAGGAGTTCATACCTTCTGTTTCCCCAGTAGAGGCTTGATTAATTAAGTGCTAAATACCTTTGCCAACACAAAGAGATCTTCAAATTCAAATTACATTACCATTACAACATGATATAATAAAACTTGTATATTGTCAATTTTAACATGAGTATTCTGTGCATCCTAATCCTGCACCAAAGACAGTTTGGTCATAAATGATTTTTAAGTAATACTGGCACAATTTTTTTAATTTCACATAATGGTGGCACCCTACTTTTTCATAAAATTTTGCATAGAATCTGTGACAATTATGCAGTGAAATATGATAGTATAGAGAAACCACCTGTACAGAATATCAGAAGATGGAAACAGAAGAAGTGATATAATAAAAAAGCTTTTTAATTTTTTTTAAATTATAAAGCAAGTGTTCTAGACGATACAGTAAAAAGTGAGTAATTTAGAGTGGTACATTGGCAGAGAAGGTTTCAATTTCATAGGAATGAAGGTGTGGACCTTTGGATTCAGAGGGAGGGGATTATTGTTTGGTAGTCAAAGCTCTATATTTCAAGGATGGGAGGTTTAGAGGAGAGGGGTTGGGAAAATACTAAGCATTTGATAATAATTCCAGATAAAGTAACAGCTAAAAAATATGCTGATGAAGGAAGGTAATCACAATTTCCCAACTTTCCCACTTGCTATGTCCTATAAGTCATCTAAAAGCCTTCTTTAGGACAAGTGTAAATAGAAGGTGGTGTAATCCTTGGCCAGGAGGTTTCTGTGTTCTTGCAGTTCCAAAATCCTTTGGAATTCCAGAAGCCTAGTGAGGAAACGGGAGTCATGCACCCTCAGTCAGTCTGAGAATTTGTTGCTTAGTCTGGATCAGTAGTGTGTGGGACAAGATGACCCTTGCCAAAAATAAAATAAGCAGAAATGTCTCTAAATAAAAACAGGAACGAATTATTATACAATCTTGTGAGAAGGGGATGTCATCACAGCCAGAAGTAGTCTGGTAGGAGAAGTTGAAACATAGGAAGCAAAAAGCTGGTTTATATACCCAAATTCCCCCAATCCTCCTCCCTTTGTCCTGTCCTGTTCCCATTAATAAGGCATACAATCTAACCACAAAAAAATGTGCTGGTGCTACAGGCAGGGTGTCAGTAAGATCAAAAAGCAGAAGGTACATATCTTGCAAGCATGAAACAGACAAAATATGTCATCAGTGATATAACAAAATAAATGTCAACTTCCTTCATATAATCAAAACATGAATATGAAAGCAGACAATATCTCATGAATAATGGGGATGTTAGGGGCTTTTGGATCATGGTGACTCTTCTACTGGTGACAGGGAGATAGGAAATATCTTATACATTATGGAGGTTTTGGAATATGATGATCAGTCTGTAGGTCACAGTAATCTTTCTAAATCTGTAGTTGTACTGGTCAAGGGGAAACTGATTCCATAACCAAGTTTAAGGAACATGTACTTTCCCTTCCCACATATTAGCTAAGCTCAGCAAAACCTGCAGCTCATGACCAGGGGAATAGAGCAACGATCTCAAGCGGCTGCATCCTAAGTCTTTGGTGCTTTATTACAATTCCATTCTGATTTCTGGGATTTCTGAGATGTTACCTGAGAAGTTTTCACTTGCCCCACACAGTAGGGAAAACTTAAATTTTTTCCATGTACTATTTACAAAATGACATTCTTCAGCAAAGGTGTAGCTGTCTCAGGATTATGAAGAGACGAGGCAAAAGAAGACAAATCAGCAGGCAATTTCACTAGTCATATCATCAGATGATTAAGAACCAGAATAATTGTAATATAAGAAGGTGGAATACACAAGAGCTGCTACAAAAGTAAAATATGACAGAACTGGTGACTTATTGAACATGGGGACTAGAGTTAAAGAGTTATAAGTTGAAGATGACTCCCAAATTTAGAGCCTAAATGACTGTGATGATGGTAGTACCTTCAACAGTAATAGGGAAATTAAGAACAACTCCTCTTTACTTCCAAGGCCCATCTTGATTTGCTACTTCAAGTCAACTTCCCACACCTTGCTCTGTATTGTTATCTCCAGTATAGGCTTTAGTCATGTGGTTCACAGTTATAGCAAAGGGTATTTCTCTCTCCCTGACTTCATTCTCTTATTTATGGGCTATATCAGATTATCAAGCCTCCATTCCTTTGGTCTTTTATCTTTTCAAGGAGAAGTATTTTGACCACTACTCAACCTCCTAAGAGACTTTTCTACATAAAATCTGTGACTGTTTTGCGGCTACCTTGATCTAGCCCAATGCAAGAATATATTCCTAGGTCAGTAAAAGTTCATCCTTTTTTATCCCTCCCAGAGGTATTGTTGTCCTATTATTTGCCCCATCACTATTATCTATAGTAGTAGTAGACATTTCTGAAGGTTAATAATTGCCAACTATAGCACAGGGTTGTATATGAAGTCCATTCAAGCTTCCATTTAACTTTAATCTTTTCCTCAGGTCTTTATATTATTCTTGGCAATTGAGAATATAATTGTGAATAGTAGACTGAATGAATGTAGCATTCACTTCTTGTGGAAGTCTCAAAGGAAATGTTCAAATATTATAGATCTTAAAGAATACACTGATTATTATTAGATATATTTCAGTGGATGCAAGAGTGAACAAGTCAAATATTTTAAAAAATCATTCAAGTTCATTGATGAAGCAGGGTCAATTGGAATATTAATCAATTAACAAACATTTATTAACTGTCCACTACGTGCCAGACACTGTCCTAAATGTTAGAGATGGAAAAAGAGGCAAAAGACAATCTTTGTCCTCAAGGAGTTCGCAATCTAATTAATTAATGCACAAAGGAAATGGTGGTTAATAAAAGAAAAACAGGGACAGCTAGATGGCACAGTGGACAGACCACCAGACCTGGAGTTAGAAGGACCTGAGTTCAAATCCAGCCTCAGTCACTTGTGATCTTAGGCAAGTCACTTAACCCTGATTGCTTTGCCAAAAAAAAAGGAAAAGAAAAGAAAAACAATGCCCAAACTGGACTCATAGTTGCTATAAAACAGCCTTAATATACTTAATAGTAAAGCAAAGAAAACTTCAGAGGCATCAGGAAGCTGGAGAAGTTATCACAGATTTGTTTACCATGAGGCTTGGGCTTATGGGAGTTGTGAAAATGGTAAGCATACTTGTAAAAAATTGTTAAGGATTACAATGGACAAAAATGCTATCATGGGTAATCTAATACAAGGTTTGAAGCATTTAAGAATGAAAAATGTCTTTTTTCCCCCTGATTTTTGAGATTGTTGTTCAGGCATGTTTAAGTCATGTCTAACTCTTTATGATCTCATTTGGGGTTTTCTTGGCAAAGATACTGGAGTTATTTGCCTTTTCCTTCTCTAACTCATTTTATGCATGAGAAAATTGAAGTAAACAGGACTAAATGACTGACCTGGGGTCACCCAACTATTAAATGTCTGAGACTGGATTTGAACTAACAAAGATGAGTCTTTCTGACTCCAGACCTGGTATTCTATCCATTGGGCCCCCTAGTTTTTGAAATCATCTAGAATTACAGAAATTCCTAAATAGAGATGAATATGAGTCACTTTTTCATTCCAGATTATACAAAATCATTTCACAAAGAAAATCATAATGAGTCTATTAGATTTGAGCATCTTCATCAGAATATAAAACATCTAAACAAAAATGCTTTAAGGATGTTTTTAACATCTAGTAGAGCTAGAACTTTTGTTCTTATTGAAGGAAAAATAAATAGAAATTGGTGAGAAGCCAAAGTATTCTTTTTGTTGTTTAGTTGTTTTTCAGTCACATCCAACTCTACATTAACTACTTTTTGCGATTTTCTGGGCAAAAATATTGAAATGTTTTACCATTTCCTTCTCCAGCTTGTTTTACAGATGAGTAAACAGAAGCAAACAGGGTTAATTCACTTGCCCAGTAAGTGTCTGAGTCATATTTGAACTCAGGTCTTCCTGACTCAAGACTCAGCACTCTATCCATTGCACCATCTAGTTGCCAAAGTATTCTAGATTACAGAAATTCCTAAATCAAGATGACTATTTACTCTATGTCACATCTTGAAGAGTTAAGAAATATATTTAAGAGGCAGAATTTAAGAAATATATTTAAGATACAAAATTAAAGAAATATATTTGAGAGACTGCAACTCGAGAACTTGTCTGATTAAGCCCCATTGAAAACCATTGGGTTAGGCAGAGCCAAAATGATTGAAGCAGTAACTCACTTGAACTCTTCTAACGTTCTCCTCTAAATAACATTAAAATAATGCCTCAAATAAAATTCAGTAATGGCAAAACTAAGGAAATGTCAGGGTGAGACATTTTTCTATCCAAGAAAAATTATGAGCTCAGTGGGAGAGGTCTATCACACAGGGAACAGCCTGGAGTGCATGCAACACCAACAGCAGGTCTTGGAAGCAGTTGTGATAATGCCAGCAGCAGCTTTAAGAGTTAACTTACAGAACACCAGAACTAGAACTGAAAACAACAGCACAAAAAAATGGAAACATGGGATAATTATCCCCCCACACACACACACACCAGATGCAGAGCTTATCTTTAACATAAAGTCCAAAGTTGAAAAATAAGCTAGAAAAACGAGCAAATGACAACAACAAAAGAACATAACCATAAAAATCTACTATGGTCACAGTGAAGATGAACACATGAACTCAGAAGAAACAACACTTTTAAACCATCTACAACTAAATCACAAAGAAAAACTGTGAATTGGACATAAAAAAAACAAGAATTCCTAGGAGCATGTTAAAGGAGTTTTAAATTCAAATAATAGAGGTGGAGGAAAAAAGGGGAAAATTGAGAGGGATGCAAGACAAACATGAAAAAAGATAGATAAAAAAGTTATAATAAAAAAACAATTCCTAAAGGAAATAGCACCTTAAAAAACAGAATTGGCCAAGTGGATAAAAAAGAAAAAGACACAAGAAAGCATTGAAATGAAGAACACCTTAAAAATAGAATTGACCAAATAGAAAAATTCAGTGAAGGAAAAAACTACTTAAAAAGCAGAATTGCTCAAATGGAAAAAGAGGTACAAAAGTTCATTAAAGAAAATAATTCCTTAAAAATTAGAATTTGCTAAGTGGAAGATAATGACACCATGTAACATCAAGAAACAATAAAACAAAGTAAAAGAATGGAAAATAGATGAATACATGAAATATCTCAATGGAAAAACAACTTACTTTGAAAATAGATGAGGGAGAGATAATTTAAGAATTATTTGACTATCAGAAAAAAAGATTCCAGACATCATATTTCAAGAATTTATTAAGGAAAACTGATATATAAAACATATATATATATATATATATATATATATATATATATATATATATATATGTGTGTGTGTGTGTGTGTGTGTGTGTGAGTGTGTGTGTGTGTGTGTGTGTGTGTGTTTATAAGCATCACCATTGAGGGAAGCACCAATACCTGACCACACAAGCTGGGGAATCCCAGTACAGCCATCAGGGTCCTGCACAGGAGGGTCCCAGGCAAGATGTCTCCTCCATGGGTGGGATTTCAATTTGGAGTCTGAATCTTACAGTTTGAGTAGTGCTGAGAACAAAGAAGGCATACTGCCAGGTGTTTTTAGCAAGCATGGTATCTTGTTTGAGGCCTGAGACAGAGGCCAATCCCTCCAAGCTCCCCCCCGCCGCCCCAAATGATGTTTCCTTGGAATGGCTAGTTCCAGGAGTTGGGCAGTTATCATATCTCTTCTCAAGGACCTAGCCAGGGTCACAGGAGAGTAGCAGCCCTCAAGTTCTCAGGATCTTTCCTGTTCCCAAACAACTCAGGGTAATAGAAAGGTAATATTGAGTTGGGGCCTTGGTTTGTATAATCTTATTCCTCACAGAGAGGCTTACTTTGCCCCTACATTTGGCCTTTAGAGTATACAAAGCATAGGCCGTCCCTGCAAGTAAGGTTATGGATGGGTATATTTTACTTATCCTAAAGTGTATATAGATATTACACAAAAATAAAAGAATTAAGCAGTATGTCAAATAATAGATCATACCAGTGGTGATTAGTGTCTGAAGTGATTAAATGTGAGGCCTCTAATAGTTTATTAGCAACCATATGTGTTTGTATTCAATGTTCATTGAGTGCTCATTGATTTTTCTCCAGTAGTTGCCTCAGTTCCCAGGAAGAATTCAATATGGAATTAAGGGTTCAAGGGAAAGGTAGATATGGGGTAAGGGCAAAGGCTTAGGAGTCCTTTCAAGGTTAAGAGTATCCTCTTGGGGGCAGCCAGGTGGCTCAGTGAGTAAGAACACTGGCCTCAGAGTCGGGATGACTTGGGATCAAATTTGAGCTCTGATGCTTAGCACCACACCCAGAAATAACTGGCTGTATAACCTTAAGCAAGTTACTTAACCGCAACTGCTTTAAAAAAAAAAGAGTATCCTCTTGGTCAGGGGGGAAAATAGAAATCATCACCCTGCAAATTCAGGTAAGTTATATTATACAGGCATCCAGAGAAAGGGGCCTCTTAGCCTATAGAGAATAAATCAGTCTGGTTATTGGAGCTTGCACAAATATGTTGGCTAGATACTTCATATAACATAGAGAAGTTAGAAAGCTGTTACAGAGTCAAATCACACAGGTTGGAAGAATGGTTCAATAGACAGGGCTTCAACTGCCTAGTGGCAATCCCACAAACTATGCCATTATTACACATTACTGCCTCAGTCAGTACACACTTGAGTTAAACTACAAAATTCTATAGGTGCAACTGACCACTGTAACAGGGGAAGAGATAAGTATTTTGTTAGGGAATGCTGTCCTTGAGCTAGGGAGAAATGTGATTTTGCAAACTAATGTGATTTTACAAACTATGGTTCAAGCACAGGCACCCCAGCACTGCATTATGCCCCACTTAAAAAGATAGGACCTAAAATCATGTGGGGAGAAGGGATGAAGGTCTCAGCTTTCCAAGCTGCTTCATGCTGAAGGAGGATGTGAGCTGTCTATATTTTGTAAGGTCCCACTATTCAAGGGGCTGGGTCTGTAGCAAGTATCCAGAACTTGGTAGATGCCAGGTCCAGGGGTGATGGGTCATGGTTTCAGACAGTGGTTGGTACTCAGCCTGAGATGTCATCTGCTAGTGAAAGGTGCTGAAATAAATCTGCCAGAAATAAATAAATAAATAAAGACTAAACAAACAAGGGACAAAAAGGAGTAGGAGGAAATTAACCAGAAGTAGGGTGAGTATGGGCTAGTATAACACATTACTCAGACTATTTCACTTTCCTTTTCATTTTTCCATAGACTAAACACCTCATAAATTATTATGCTTTTACTAACATAACTACACTGCCTTAAACTAAAGAAGTTCCTGACTTGTACTTCACAAATGAATAGTAGACATACATCTTTGTTTCACAAAATTCGTTATCCTTTGATTATATTCACTCTGTAAGAAAGAGATCCTTCAGAAATTGAATCTTTTACATATACATTCAGTTACAGATGTTAACTTTTGCTTAGATAATGGAATAACTACAAATTTAGATTGAAACAGCAAAATCTCTTCTGCTTTACAACTTATTGCATTAATTTGAAATTTATTAAGCCTTCAAATGTATAACACACAAGACCTTTCAAAACATCTCTTCTTAAAAGTATTTCCTTTCTTCAAAAAAACAGTTTGAATTTATCCTAGTGTTGAGAGGAATAATCACAAAACCTTTATTTAAGAAAAATTAATTGTAAAGTTTTAAATTATATCTTTCATTTTCCTTTAAGCAAAAATAAACTTTTAAAATTGGAATTCATCAAATTAAGTTAGTGTCCTTGAGTAACATAAATTTCCAAAGTATTATTACAGTTTAAATTCCTAAATACTTGCAGAATTCCTGGATATCACAAAATTTAGTCTTAAGCAGTTTGGATAACTTTCTGCACACATTCTAATTCTGGATGAAAAATAATATTAGATTTTCCAATAAGCTAACAAAAAAGAGCTCATATCTTTTACTACTTGCTCTGATCATATAAATTTGCTGTAGAATGAAAAATTCAGGGGCACATAACATTCCAAATGTGACAGGATAAAACATCCTTGACTGTTTAAATTCAGGTAAAGTCACAGACCATGCAGCATCCATTCCACCTCATAGCTAGACTCAGGAATACGTGGGAAACATTTTTTTCAAAGGAACCCCATGGATAAACTGAGCAGGGATTCCATCCCAGACAGAGGCTAAGATTGTCCCTTTGACCTTTACCAAATGTAGAGTTTCATCTCCCTCTGAGTAACTTGTGGCATTTTCTCTCAGATACTGATTTAATGCAGACAACTATACCCAAATTCAAACCCAAAACAAAATTTAGTTATGGTCCCAAGTGCCTTTTACCTTACACAGCAAATTCCACCAATCACAGCTTAGAGCCAGTTAGTTATTTTTATTTTCATGGATCTCCAATAATCAATAAAGATTTATCGTCTCACATATATAACGGATTCCATATACCATCTTTCCTTTAAATAAGATCGCCACATTGACAACATACAAGGGGGCAGTCCCCTTTATGAGTACAGATACAGAGATTCAAAAGAAAACTAACAAACAGTTTTCCCTTCAAAGTCCAAAAGTCTCATTTCATACAACTGTGAGGGGCTTATACCATCTGATGGGAGTCCTCTGGTTGTTTTCCAGCCATCCATCCTCAGCATCACATTCCAGGCTTTTTTCTTCTGCCTTCTTTCATTCACTTTCCTACAAAAGTAACCTTGGAACCAATTTAAATTACCCATCCTGAACCCTTATCATTCTTATAAAATTAAAATTTGAGTCTTGGTCAATTGTCATGATCACTCATTAAAACCAGTTTCTTATATCTTTGCATTAATCCATTATTAATTCCTCCACCAGGAGGATGACATTTTACTAAGGGATTTACATGATGCCAAAAAGTACAACAATTGAAATATTTACTAAGTAGTCCAGAAACTATTCTCCTTTCAATAGTAACTAATTATAACCAAGCTGAGACAAGTATGATACTAACTAAATAACAGAATTATATTCCCATAAACTCTTGACCTACTTGTCCTCACATTATTACAAAGAATTAAAGGACCCTGATTTATACAGGAATATTTATCCTAAATCCTGAGTCTAATAGCTTAATCTTATGGCAACTTAAGATGTTCTAGAATCAAGTATTTAATAGATTTGTTGTTGTATTTCAAAACTTTTGATTATTGAAACTTGCCACCAAGAATGAGAATAAAACTGTAATGAGAGGGCCATATTTCCCCAACTTCAGAATGTCAATTTTAGGCAAAATGTATACCAAGCTGCAATCTGCATTGAACCAAGGTTGAGGTCTGCCAGGTGCTTGCAGGTAAATCAAGTCAGGAGAATCCTACCTCAGCTCATGAGGAACAGTTGTTCCCCTGACCTTCATTCCTGTATCTTACAGGGTCTGGCACCATGGATTGTTGGCTTGGGTGGTTTTTCTTAATATTTATACCAGGAGTTAGACTCAAAGAAGTGGCCAATTAATAGTCCCATCCAATCTTAAGTAACCATCTCCAATAATCAACTTAAAATATGCTTCTAATCTCACATTGTTTGAAGAACATCTTTAATTCTTATTCATAAAGAAACCAAACCTTCCATCAGGATTATAACTGATTGCTCTAACAGATTTGTATCTACTTCCCAAATTTCTCTACCTTCTTATAACTATGCTTAATCTGAGCTCACACTAAAACTTCTTCTCTCTCAAATAAAAGTATTTCTGATTTAATCCCAACAATTAATTCAGTCAATTGTATTAATACCCAATTGCTCTTTCATCACTTTGAAATGCCTAATGACTCCATTCCACACAATACATAAATACACCTTAGTATAACTTTGAAATCCCAGCCTTAATCTATGGGATAGTGTTCCAGCATTTTATTTCCTTATCTAACATCTGCCTTCTTCACACTTAAGATATCCCTAGCAACTAACTAAAGACAGAAGGGTCTGGAGGACCTTCCTCTTTCCTTTTCAGATCTTCTTATCTATTCTATTAACATAAATATTATATTCTATGCTGGACTCCATGATCAATCAAAAGATATGTCCTTAAGCATGGCCCAATCACTTCTGCAAAGTTGAAGGAGGGTGTCTTTTTATACCTCACTTTTTGGGATAAAGCTTATTCTTGATAATTTTGCAGAGGTTCATGGTCTAATATCACAAACTGATGAATTATATATCTAATTATTCTCAAAACATTCAGGAAGAATGTCCTTAAAACAGCAAAATTTCATACACTTGCTTTATGCCTAACTTTCCATTGATTTGCCAAAAAGATGTAAAACAGGGATCTGACTGGACAAAGCATCCACATGTACTATAGTCCCAAAACCTTTTTTACCTTAATATCAATTTACTCACATTGAGTTGCAATATACCACAAAGATTTACCAGGACTCACATACATAAGGGATTCCATTTCCTTTTCAAATCTGAACTCCTTATCAAATTTAAGCCAATTGTTAGAAATCCTTTTTAATCTTTTGTACACAGACTTTGCTGCTTCTTGGCATGTCAAGTTCATTGTTTAGGAGCTTCATAACTAAAACAGGCTTGCTTTCCCAGGCTGAATGACCTTGTCTAATAAAGATAATTTCTAGGGGCTTTGGCATGTTTACAACATCATATAGTGGCAGGAGGACTGTTCTGAAGGAGCAGAACTTGTCAAAATAAAGGTTTCATCCAGTATGCCCCCTTCCACATAGAGTAATCAATTAACAGTTTTAGGTTTTAGCATTAAAACAATATCCCACAGTTTCATCAAATTATTCTGATTATAAGCAATTAGCTATAGATAATATCTAATGAAGTAATGGGCACACTTCTCTACATGCTGTCTCTCTCTCCCTGCTTCCTTTCCCAAGACTGATGAGATTGCTTCCCCATCCTGGATCATAAAATTTTCCTTGTCTCTCTTATCTTATGTCTCCCATATTGCTCTCAGTCTTTCCCATAAAACTTCTGAAGCTACTTTATTATTTTGGAGCCCATAAACACTACCCTCCAATTCTCAGGGTCTGTCTTTCCTAGCTTTCCTGCCAGGAGATTCACACTGCTTTCTTAATACCCTTTTGTTTACTTCCTTGCATATAAGACGCTTCACAGATTTGTTTAGCAACTATTATCTATCTATCTATCTATCTATCTATCTATCTATCTATCTATCTATCTATACTTATACATCTATATTTCTTTAGAGCTAGGACACACATTACTCACATTCCCCAATGGAGTCCTTGATATAAAAATTGAAAGAATTTCCCTCATGATTTGTTGATTAACCATTTCTCTCCCATCAAGCAATAACCAATGGTCTTGCTCAGTTTTAATCTTCCCAAACTTAATAAAACTTTCCTTTTCAGCTTCTATGAACACAGGTATTGCTTCTATCTTAGGGACTTGGGGATTCAACACATACATCTTCATAGATTATATGGACAGGGCAGCCTCCTTAACTTTCTTGTCTGCTAATCTGTTTCCCATCATCTCATACCAAAGATCCAATAAAACATTTCTTCATAAGAAAATTTCCCTTTTTCAAAAATAGGTTATCCTAATATCATTAACTAATATACAATTACTAAATTCTCTGGTCATGAAATCTTTCCTAAATAATTGACAAAATTTATAAAAGGAGGTTTGACAGGTCTTTTCTTCACATAATTACCAATAACTACCTTTCACAAGCATACTTTTGTAAATACTTGATTTATGCAATAACTCCAAGTAGCTTGGTTAACTATCTTACAAGTTTAAACAATCTTAACTGAAACTTTCTTTTAATACACAACTGTTTACCAGTAACAAAATCATAATCAATTACCATATACCTAAATTTATACTTTGAAGCCAAAATCAAGTAATTACCAATCTGGTGATCTTAATTTAGTCATTTCCAAATTGCTTTGCACAGAAAATCATTTATCCCATAACCATTGGCATAAAATTCACAATTAAGGAAAATTCCACATATAATTAACAAACATGAAACAATTAATTTTTACTTACACAGTTTACACTCAAATATCATTGTTGTTATGTACCAGGCATTGTACCATGCACCTTTACAATTATATTAGTCCCATAAAAATCCCCAATACGTGGATTCCACCACCATCCACTTACTGAACAGTAAACTAAGGTAAATAAAACTTTTTTTTGGGAGGGGCATACAGTGAATCACTTTCTTAATGCCAAATAACAATATGTACCTTTTGATCATGTAACTATATATTTCTAAGATGTAATACCTTTGGCCCTCAGAAAGAAAATATATCCATAAATTTCTTTCTTTCCTTACTATTCCAATTACCCATTCACATTCATATCTTCCATAAGAAAGTTTACAAGCAGTTTGCTTTCCCTTATTATAATCAGGTCATTTTAAAATATACTGGACTAAAATTCTAACTGCTTTCTTTGGTTCTCTATTATCATAATGATAATAGATTACAATAGTCTATATTTTCTATAATAATCAGTGCCCATCTCAAATTCAATAACAATAACCACTCAATTCCAGCCTTTCCACAGTGGATTTCTTGAAGAATGGCATTCCAACCTGCAAATCCTCTTCACGATGTCAATAAGGTCCTATTAAGAAGTTTCAGGATCCACGTAAATGGAATGCTCGCCATTTCTCCTCGAGAAAGACTCAAGGCATTTTCTTTAGAATATTTATCCAGAATATATGTATATATGTAAATATAGGCAAGTGAGAAAGAAACTAGAGATTACAGAGTAAGAGGTGTAAAGATAGCAGAATAAGAGCAACTATGATTAATAATGGATATATACATTTACAAGCATCACTGTGGCAGGAAGTACCAACACCTGACCACACAAGCTGGGGAATCCCAGTGGCCATCAGGGTCCTGCACAGGAGGGTCCCAGGCAAGATGTCTCCTCCATGGGTGAGATTCCAATTTGGAGTCTGAATCTTACAGTTTAAGTAGTGCTGAGAACAAAGAAGGCATACTGCCAGGTGTTTTTAGAAAACATTGCATCTTGTGTGAGGCCTGGGACAGAGGCCAATCCCTCCAAGACTCACCACAAGAACAATATTTCCTTGGAATAGATAGTTCCCGGAGTTGGGCAGTTATCATATCTCTTCTCAAGGACCTGGCCAGGGTCCCAGGAGAGGAGCAGCCCTCACATTCTCAGGATCCCTGTTCCCAAGCAGCTCAGAGTAATAGAAATGTCATACTGAGTTGGGGTCTTGGTTTGTATAATCTTATTTCTCACAGAGGGGCTTACCTTGCCCCTACACATACATAGACAAAGTGCATAGGTATAAGTCAACTATGAGGAAAAAAAAATTAAAAAATGAAGAGTGAGAAAGAGACATGAACTGGGAGAAGGAAGAGAAAAAATTGGGAAAATTGTCTCACATAAAAGAGGTGAATAAGGATAAGTATTTACAGTGGAGGGAAAAATGGGGTAGGGGTCATTACTTGAACTTCACTCTCATTGGAATTGGGTCACAATGTGAATAACATACACAGATAGTTGAGTATAAAAATCTGTCTTACCCAATAGGTAATTAGGAAGGAAAGGGAATGAGAGAAGGTGGTGTAATAGAAGAGAAGGAAGACTAAAGGAGGCAGCTGTCAGTAGCAAAACAGACTTTTGAGAAGGGATAATGTAAAAAGAGATAGAGAATCATGAAAAGAGGAAAAAATAGGATGTAGCGAAATACACAGTAATCATAACTGTTTATGTAAATGGGATGAATTCACCCACGGAATGGGAACAAATAGCATAGTGGATTAGAAACCAGAATGCTACAATACATTGTTTACAAAACACACATGCATGCACACACACACGCACGCACACACATACACACACACACACTTGAATAGAAAGACACACATTAAAAATAAGCATTATCTATTATGCTTCACCTGCTTAAAAAATGCAAGGGTAGCAATCATGATCTCAGATAAAGCAAAAATAGATGTAATTGAAAGTGATAATCAGGGGAAAAACATATCTTTAAAAGCTTATACACTATTGCAAGATTACATTTATACCAGGTTCAATATTAGGAGAATAACAAATATTATATTAATCTAAAAATAAAAATAATACAAATCACTACATTGTCTCATAAGATAACAAAAAAGCTTTCAACCATATACCATACCCATAAATGCTTCAAAAATTTATAATGCATATAAATAAACAAACTTTCTTTAATACATTACTTGGTACCTAAAAGCAAAAGATCATATTATCTGTAATTGGAAAACAGTGGAGACCTTTCCACTAAAATTAGGAATAAAGCCAATGTCTCATCCTCAGCATTATTTATATAGTTTTTGAAATATTAGTAATTGCAATAAGAATATGCAACGACATTGAAAGAATAAGTAAAGATTTTTAAAAAGAAACACAAAGTGTCATTTTTAAAAATTCTGTGATGGTTTACCTTAAGGAAACAAAGAGCTTGAATTTTAAAAATTGAAACATTTCATGACCTCAGTAATAACAATAGTTAGAATTTATATAGATCATGCTTTACAAATATCTCATTTTGTCCTCACAAAAACCTGCGAAATGGGTGTTATTAATGTCCCCATTTTATAGATGAGGAAACTGAGACTGAGAGAAATTAAAGGACTTGCCAAATCATATAACTGGTGTCTCAAGCTGCATTTGAAGTCAGGTCCACCTATCTACCTTATAAAGTTATAGTAAAAATGAATGAATCAATAAGTGTAAAAAACATTTGTTAAATGCTAAATACATGCCAAGTGTTGTGAAAAGCATTTGAAATGTAAAGAAAAAATATGTATACAAAATAAAAATTAAAAAAATATTATTTTCTTTTGCCAAACAAATTAAACAGAATGATAGAAACAAAGAGAAATCCTTCAGTATAAAGAAGGAAAGTATAAATTATTAGGGAATATATTTTAAAAACACAGAGATTATGTTAAATGAATTAATAATATGAAATTCTATTCACAGAAACAAAGAAAAATTCAAATTATTGGAGAGTGATTCATTGTTTATGATTGGGCCATGATAATATGTTAAAGGTAACTACTACTTAAATTAATTTATAGTTTTAGTGTCATGTCAAACAAGTTACAAATTGTTTACATTATATAACTGTGCCAACTAATAACAAAATCTGAAAATCTAAAGGTCAAGAAACTCAAGGGAAATAATACAAAAAAGTAGGAAGTAAAGTAGTCTAGTAGAAACATCTCAAACTATACTCAAAGCAGTAATGATGATTACTATTTGGGAATAAAAACAGGAAAATTGGTCAAAAACTCCTAGCATAACTAGAAAACAATCTAGTATAAATTAGGTTGTTTTTGTCAACATTTCACAATATATTCCACAATGAGTTCTGAAAACAATTGACAATTATAAATGGTAATATCATATACAGATCAGAAAAGAATAATATAACTTTTCACAACAGATGGAGGGAAGTTTTTAATCAAAAAGGGATAGAGATGACCATAAAAGTATCAATTCACAATTTTGATTGCACAAAATTGGAAAGTTTTGCACAAATTCACTGATGTTCAAATAATAATGATAGCTAGCTTATATATAGCACTTTAAGGTTTGTAAAACACATTACAGCTATTACCTCATTTTGTTCCCAATTAACCTGGAGAGGTCAATACTAATATTATTCCTATTTTACTATGAGAAAATTGAGACAGGTGATAGTTAAACAGGTGATGGTTATGAGACTTACCCATGCTCACCTACCTATCTGGCTAGTTGGAATCAGGTCTTATTCACCCCAGGACTCTACCCATTGTGTAACATAACCCCCTTGAAGGGAACTTCCTTTGTTGATGAAGATTAGCAACTCTTTTGCAATAGAACTGATCATTTAAATTATCTGTCCCAGGTAACTGTCTAAGGTTGTAAACGCTAGTTTGTTCATCTTTGGTGAGTGGAGTTTATTTAATTGGAGTTGACTGGCCACAATGAATCCATAGATCAGCTCTGGAGTGGGGGAGTGGGGAGACTGAGAAGAGGGAGGAGAAGGATAAGAAGAAGGAGGAGGAGAAGAAGAAGAAGAAGAAGAAGAAGAAGAAGAAGAAGAAGAAGAAGAAGAAGAAGAAGAAGAAGAAGAAGAAGAAGAAGAAGAAGAAGAAGAAGAAGAAGAA